>NW_026525898.1:338669-677338 GCF_943734725.1 Anopheles marshallii | reverse complement strand
CTTTTCAAACTCGACTTTGACAAATAATTTTTTCAGAGACCAACCAAACCATCATTTGTAAGCCCCCAAAATAATGAAAAGTGAAATCCAAAATCGATTTCGGAAACTTTTTGGCAAACCAAAATTTCATTGTCACTAGTCAAACTTGTATGCAAGTTGCCTTTTAAAACTCGACTTTGACAAATCATTTTTCAGAGACCCACCTAAACATCATTTTTAAGCCCCCAAAATAATGAAAAGTGAAATCCAAAATCGATTTCGGAAACTTTTTGGCAAACCAAAATTTCATTGTCACTAGTCAAACTTGTATGCAAGTTGCCTTTTAAAACTCGACTTTGACAAATCATTTTTTCAGAGACCAACCAAAACATCATTTTTAAGCCCCCAAAATAATGAAAAGTTCGATCCAAAATCGATTTCGGAAACTTTTTGGCAAACCGAAATTTCATTGTCACTAGTCAAACTTGTATGCAAGTTGCCTTTTAAAGCTCGACTTTGACAACTCATTTTTCAGAGACCCACCTAAACATCATTTTTAAGCCCCCAAAATAATGAAAAGTGAAATCCAAAATCGATTTCGGAAACTTTTTGGCAAACCAAAATTTCATTGTTGCTAGTCAAACTTGTTTGGAACTGTCTATTAAAACTTGACTTTGACAAATAATTTTTTCAGAGACCCACCTAAACATCATTTTTAAGCCCCCAAAATAATGAAAACTGAAATCCAAAATCGATTTCGGAAACTTTTTGACAAACCAAAATTTCATTGTCACTAGTCAAACTTGTATGCAAGTTGCCTTTTAAAACTCGACTTTGACAACTCATTTTTCAGAGACCCACCTAAACATCATTTTTAAGCCCCCAAAATAATGAAAAGTGAAATCCAAAATCGATTTCGGAAACTTTTTGGCAAACCAAAATTTCATTGTCACTAGTCAAACTTGTATGCAAGTTGCCTTTTAAAACTCGACTTTGACAACTCATTTTTCAGAGACCCACCTAAACATCATTTTTAAGCCCCCAAAATAATGAAAAGTTCGATCCAAAATCGATTTCGGAAACTTTTTGGCAAACCAAAATTTCATTGTCACTAGTCAAACTTGTGTGCAAGTTGCCTTTTAAAACTCGACTTTGACAAATCATTTTTCCAGAGACCAACCAAACCATCATTTTTAAGCCCACAAAATAATGAAAAGTGAAATCCAAAATCGATTTCGGAAACTTTTTGGCAAACCAAAATTTCATTGTCACTAGTCAAACTTGTATGCAAGTTGCCTTTTAAAACTCGACTTTGACAAATCATTTTTTCAGAGACCAACCAAAACATCATTTTAAAGCCCCCAAAATAATGAAAAGTGAAATCCAAAATCGATTTCGGAAACTTTTTGGCAAACCAAAATTTCATTGTCACTAGTCAAACTTGTATGCAGGTTGCCTTTTAAAACTCGACTTTGACAAATCATTTTTTCAGAGACCAACCAAAACATCATTTTTAAGCCCCCAAAATAATGAAAAGTTCGATCCAAAATCGATTTCGGAAACTTTTTGGCAAATCAAAATTTCATTGTCACTAGTCAAACTTGTATGCAAGTTGCCTTTTAAAACTCGACTTTGACAACTCATTTTTCAGAGACCCACCTAAACATCATTTTTAAGCCCCCAAAATAATGAAAAGTTCGATCCAAAATCGATTTCGGAAACTTTTTGGCAAACCAAAATTTCATTGTCACTAGTCAAACTTGTGTGCAAGTTGCCTTTTAAAACTCGACTTTGACAAATCATTTTTCCAGAGACCAACCAAACCATCATTTTTAAGCCCACAAAATAATGAAAAGTGAAATCCAAAATCGATTTCGGAAACTTTTTGGCAAACCAAAATTTCATTGTCACTAGTCAAACTTGTATGCAAGTTGCCTTTTAAAACTCGACTTTGACAAATCATTTTTTCAGAGACCAACCAAAACATCATTTTAAAGCCCCCAAAATAATGAAAAGTGAAATCCAAAATCGATTTCGGAAACTTTTTGGCAAACCAAAATTTCATTGTCACTAGTCAAACTTGTATGCAGGTTGCCTTTTAAAACTCGACTTTGACAAATCATTTTTTCAGAGACCAACCAAAACATCATTTTTAAGCCCCCAAAATAATGAAAAGTTCGATCCAAAATCGATTTCGGAAACTTTTTGGCAAATCAAAATTTCATTGTCACTAGTCAAACTTGTATGCAAGTTGCCTTTTAAAACTCGACTTTGACAACTCATTTTTCAGAGACCCACCTAAACATCATTTTTAAGCCCCCAAAATAATGAAAAGTGAAATCCAAAATCGATTTCGGAAACTTTTTGGCATACCAAAATTTCATTGTCACTAGTCAAACTTGTATGCAAGTTGCCTTTTAAAACTCGACTTTGACAAATCATTTTTCACAGACCCACCAAAACATCATTTTAAAGCCCCCAAAATAATGAAAAGTGAAATCCAAAATCGATTTCGGAAACTTTTTGGCAAACCGAAATTTCATTGTCACTAGTCAAACTTGTATGCAAGTTGCCTTTTAAAACTCGACTTTGACAAATAATTTTTTCAGAGACCAACCAAAACATCATTTTTAAGCCCCCAAAATAATGAAAAGTGAAATCCAAAATCGATTTCGGAAACTTTTTGGCAAACCAAAATTTCATTGTCACTAGTCAAACTTGTATGCAAGTTGCCTTTTAAAACTCGACTTTGACAAATCATTTTTCAGAGACCCACCTAAACATCATTTTTAAGCCCCCAAAATAATGAAAAGTGAAATCCAAAATCGATTTCGGAAACTTTTTGGCAAATCAAAATTTCATTGTCACTAGTCAAACTTGTATGCAAGTTGCCTTTTAAAACTCGACTTTGACAACTCATTTTTCAGAGACCCACCTAAACATCATTTTTAAGCCCCCAAAATAATGAAAAGTGAAATCCAAAATCGATTTCGGAAACTTTTTGGCAAACCAAAATTTCATTGTCACTAGTCAAACTTGTATGCAAGTTTCCTTTTAAAACTCGACTTTGACAAATCATTTTTTCAGAGACCAACCAAAACATCATTTTAAAGCCCCCAAAATAATGAAAAGTGAAATCCAAAATCGATTTCGGAAACTTTTTGGCAAACCAAAATTTCATTGTCACTAGTCAAACTTGTATGCAAGTTGCCTTTTAAAACTCGACTTTGACAAATAATTTTTTCAGAGACCAACCAAACCATCATTTGTAAGCCCCCAAAATAATGAAAAGTGAAATCCAAAATCGATTTCGGAAACTTTTTGGCAAACCAAAATTTCATTGTCACTAGTCAAACTTGTATGCAAGTTGCCTTTTAAAACTCGACTTTGACAAATCATTTTTTCAGAGACCAACCAAAACATCATTTTAAAGCCCCCAAAATAATGAAAAGTTCGATCCAAAATCGATTTCGGAAACTTTTTGGCAAACCAAAATTTCATTGTCACTTGTCAAACTTGTATGCAAGTTGCCTTTTAAAGCTCGACTTTGACAAATCATTTTTTCAGAGACCAACCAAAACATCATTTTTAAGCCCCCAAAATAATGAAAAGTTCGATCCAAAATCGATTTCGGAAACTTTTTGGCAAATCAAAATTTCATTGTCAGTAGTCAAACTTGTATGCAAGTTGCCTTTTAAAACTCGACTTTGACAACTCATTTTTCAGAGACCCACCTAAACATCATTTTTAAGCCCCCAAAGTAATGAAAAGTGAAATCCAAAATCGATTTCGGAAACTTTTTGGCAAACCAAAATTTCATTGTCACTAGTCAAACTTGTATGCAAGTTGCCTTTTAAAACTCGACTTTGACAAATCATTTTTTCAGAGACCAACCAAAACATCATTTTAAAGCCCCCAAAATAATGAAAAGTGAAATCCAAAATCGATTTCGGAAACTTTTTGGCAAACCAAAATTTCATTGTCACTAGTCAAACTTGTATGCAAGTTGCCTTTTAAAACTCGACTTTGACAAATAATTTTTTCAGAGACCAACCAAACCATCATTTGTAAGCCCCCAAAATAATGAAAAGTGAAATCCAAAATCGATTTCGGAAACTTTTTGGCAAACCAAAATTTCATTGTCACTAGTCAAACTTGTATGCAAGTTGCCTTTTAAAACTCGACTTTGACAAATCATTTTTCAGAGACCCACCTAAACATCATTTTTAAGCCCCCAAAATAATGAAAAGTGAAATCCAAAATCGATTTCGGAAACTTTTTGGCAAACCAAAATTTCATTGTCACTAGTCAAACTTGTATGCAAGTTGCCTTTTAAAACTCGACTTTGACAAATCATTTTTTCAGAGACCAACCATAACATCATTTTTAAGCCCCCAAAATAATGAAAAGTTCGATCCAAAATCGATTTCGGAAACTTTTTGGCAAACCAAAATTTCATTGTCACTAGTCTAACTTGTATGCAAGTTGCCTTTTAAAGCTCGACTTTGACAAATCATTTTTTCAGAGACCAACCAAAACATCATTTTAAAGCCCGCAAAATAATGAAAAGTGAAATCCAAAATCGATTTCGGAAACTTTTTGGCAAACCAAAATTTCATTGTTACTAGTCAAACTTGTTTGGAACTGTCTATTAAAACTTGACTTTGACAAATCATTTTTTCAGAGACCCACCTAAACATCATTTTTAAGCCCCCAAAATAATGAAAACTGAAATCCAAAATCGATTTCGGAAACTTTTTGGCAAACCAGAATTTCATTGTCACTAGTCAAACTTGTATGCAAGTTGCCTTTTAAAACTCGACTTTGACAAATCACTTTTTCAGAGACCAACCAAAACATCATTTTTAAGCCCACAAAATAATGAAAAGTGAAATCCAAAATCGATTTCGGAAACTTTTTGGCAAATCAAAATTTCATTGTCACTAGTCAAACTTGTATGCAAGTTGCCTTTTAAAACTCGACTTTGACAACTCATTTTTCAGAGACCCACCTAAACATCATTTTTAAGCCCCCAAAATAATGAAAAGTTCGATCCAAAATCGATTTCGGAAACTTTTTGGCAAACCAAAATTTCATTGTCACTAGTCAAACTTGTATGCAAGTTGCCTTTTAAAACTCGACTTTGACAAATCATTTTTCCAGAGACCAACCAAACCATCATTTTTAAGCCCACAAAATAATGAAAAGTGAAATCCAAAATCGATTTCGGAAACTTTTTGGCAAACCAAAATTTCATTGTCACTAGTCAAACTTGTATGCAAGTTGCCTTTTAAAACTCGACTTTGACAAATCATTTTTTCAGAGACCAACCAAAACATCATTTTAAAGCCCCCAAAATAATGAAAAGTGAAATCCAAAATCGATTTCGGAAACTTTTTGGCAAACCAAAATTTCATTGTCACTAGTCAAACTTGTATGCAAGTTGCCTTTTAAAACTCGACTTTGACAACTCATTTTTCAGAGACCCACCTAAACATCATTTTTAAGCCCCCAAAATAATGAAAAGTGAAATCCAAAATCGATTTCGGAAACTTTTTGGCAAACCAAAATTTCATTGTCACTAGTCAAACTTGTATGCAAGTTGCCTTTTAAAACTCGACTTTGACAAATCATTTTTTCAGAGACCAACCAAAACATCATTTTAAAGCCCCCAAAATAATGAAAAGTGAAATCCAAAATCGATTTCGGAAACTTTTTGGCAAATCAAAATTTCATTGTCACTAGTCAAACTTGTATGCAAGTTGCCTTTTAAAACTCGACTTTGACAAATCATTTTTTCAGAGACCAACCAAAACATCATTTTTAAGCCCCCAAAATAATGAAAAGTTCGATCCAAAATCGATTTCGGAAACTTTTTGGCAAATCAAAATTTCATTGTCACTAGTCAAACTTGTATGCAAGTTGCCTTTTAAAACTCGACTTTGACAACTCATTTTTCAGAGACCCACCTAAACATCATTTTTAAGCCCCCAAAATAATGAAAAGTGAAATCCAAAATCGATTTCGGAAACTTTTTGGCAAACCAAAATTTCATTGTCACTAGTCAAACTTGTATGCAAGTTGCCTTTTAAAACTCGACTTTGACAAATCATTTTTTCAGAGACCAACCAAAACATCATTTTTAAGCCCCCAAAATAATGAGGAGTGCAATCCACGATCGATTTCGGAAACTTTTTGGCAATCCAAAATTTCAAAGTAACTTTTCAAACTTGTATGCAAGCTGCCTATTAAAACTCGACTTTGACAAATAATTTTTTTCAGAGACCCACCAAAACATCATTTTTAAGCATCCAAAATAATGAAAAGTGAAATCCAAAATCGATTTTGGAAACTTTTTGGCAATCCAACATTTCAATGTAACTAGTCAAACTTGTATGCAAGTTGCCTTTTAAAACTCGACTTTGACAAATCATTTTTTCAGAGACCAACCAAAACATCATTTTTGAGCCCCCAAAATAATGAAAAGTTCGATCCAAAATCGATTTCGGAAACTTTTTGGCAAACCAAAATTTCAATGTCACTAGTCAAACTTGTATGCAAGTTGCCTTTTAAAACTCGACTTTGACAAATCATTTTTTCAGAGACCAACCAAAACATCAGTTTTGAGCCCCCAAAATAATGAAAAGTAAAATCCAAAATCGATTTCGGAAACTTTTTGGCAAACCAAAATTTCATTGTCACTAGTCAAACTTGTATGCAAGTTGTCTTTTAAAACTCGACTTTGACAAATCATTTTTTCAGAGACCAACCAAACCATCATTTTTGAGCCCCCAAAATAATGAAAAGTGAAATCCAAAATCGATTTCGGAAACTTTTTGGCAAACCAAAATTTCATTGTCACTAGTGAAACTTGTATGCAAGTTGCCTTTTAAAACTCGACTTTGACAAATCATTTTTTCAGAGACCAACCAAAACATCATTTTTGAGCCCCCAAAATAATGAAAAGTTCGATCCAAAATCGATTTCGGAAACTTTTTGGCAAACCAAAATTTCAATGTCACTAGTCAAACTTGTATGCAAGTTGCCTTTTAAAACTCGACTTTGACAAATCATTTTTTCAGAGACCAACCAAAACATCAGTTTTGAGCCCCCAAAATAATGAAAAGTAAAATCCAAAATCGATTTCGGAAACTTTTTGGCAAACCAAAATTTCATTGTCACTAGTCAAACTTGTATGCAAGTTGCCTTTTAAAACTCGACTTTGACAAATCATTTTTTTCAGAGACCCACCAAAACATCATTTTTAAGCATCCAAAATAATGAAAAGTGAAATCCAAAATCGATTTTGGAAACTTTTTGGCAATCCAAAATTTCATTGTCACTAGTCAAACTTGTATGCAAGTTGCCTTTTAAAACTCGACTTTGACAAATCATTTTTTCAGAGACCAACCAAAACATCATTTTTGAGCCCCCAAAAGAATAAAAAGTGAAATCCAAAATCGATTTTGGAAACTTTTTGGCAATCCAAAATTTCATTGTCACTAGTCAAACTTGTATGCAAATTGGCTTTTAAAACTCGACTTTGACAAATCATTTTTTCTAAGACCAACCAAACCATCATTTTTGAGCCCCCAAAATAATGAGGAGTGCAATCCACGATCGATTTCGGAAACTTTTTGGCAATCCAAAATTTCAAAGTGACTTTTCAAACTTGTATGCAAGCTGCCTATTAAAACTCGACTTTGACAAATCATTTTTTTCAGAGACCAACCAAAACA
This sequence comes from Anopheles marshallii, assembly GCF_943734725.1. Lineage (NCBI taxonomy): Eukaryota > Metazoa > Arthropoda > Insecta > Diptera > Culicidae > Anopheles > Anopheles marshallii. The sequence goes on along the minus strand of NW_026525898.1, from coordinate 669,620 downwards.
TCATTTTTGAGCCCCCAAAATAATGAAAAGTGAAATCCAAAATCGATTTCGGAAACTTTTTGGCAAACCAAAATTTCATTGTCACTTGTCAAACTTGTATGCAAGTTGCCTATTAAAACTCGACTTTGACAAATCATTTTTTTCAGAGACCCACCAAAACATCATTTTTAAGCATCCAAAATAATGAAAAGTGAAATCCAAAATCGATTTTGGAAACTTTTTGGCAATCCAAAATTTCATTGTCACTAGTCAAACTTGTATGCAAGTTGCCTTTTAAAACTCGACTTTGACAAATCATTTTTTCAGAGACCAACCAAAACATCATTTTTGAGCCCCCAAAAGAATAAAAAGTGAAATCCAAAATCGATTTTGGAAACTTTTTGGCAATCCAAAATTTCATTGTCACTAGTCAAACTTGTATGCAAGTTGCCTTTTAAAACTCGACTGTGACAAATCATGTTTTCAGAGACCAACCAAAACATCAGTTTTGAGCCCCCAAAATAATGAAAAGTTCGATCCAAAATCGATTTCGGAAACTTTTTGGCAAACCAAAATTTCAATGTAACTAGTCAAACTTGTATGCAAGTTGCCTTTTAAAACTCGACTTTGACAATTCATTTTTTCAGAGACCAACCAAAACATCATTTTTAAGCCCCCAAAATAATGAAAAGTGAAATCCAAAATCGATTTCGGAAACTTTTTGGCAAACCAAAATTTCATTGTCACTAGTCAAACTTGTATGCAAATTGGCTTTTAAAACTCGACTTTGACAAATCATTTTTTCTAAGACCAACCAAACCATCATTTTTGAGCCCCCAAAATAATTAAAAGTGAAATCCAAAATCGATTTCGGAAACTTTTTGGCAAACCAAAATTTCAATGTAACTAGTCAAACTTGTATGCAAGTTGCCTTTTAAAACTCGACTTTGACAAATCATTTTTTCTAAGACCAACCAAAACATCATTTTTAAGCCCCCAAAATAATGAAAAGTTCGATCCAAAATCGATTTCGGAAACTTTTTGGCAAACCAAAATTTCATTGTCACTAGTCAAACTTGTATGCAAGTTGCCTTTTAAAACTCGACTTTGACAAATCATTTTTTCAGAGACCAACCAAAACATCATTTTTGAGCCCCTAAAATAATGAAAAGTGAAATCCAAAATCGATTTCGGAAACTTTTTGGCAAACCAAAATTTCATTGTCACTAGTCAAACTTGTATGCAAGTTGCCTTTTAAAACTCGACTTTGACAAATCATTTTTTCAGAGACCAACCAAAATATCATTTTTAAGCCCCCAAAATAATGAAAAGTGAAATCCAAAATCGATTTCGGAAACTTTTTGGCAAACCAAAATTTCATTGTCACTAGTCAAACTTGTATGCAAGTTGCCTTTTAAAACTCGACTTTGACAAATCATTTTTTCAGAGACCAACCAAAACATCATTTTTGAGCCCCCAAAATAATAAAAAGTGAAATCCAAAATCGATTTCGGAAACTTTTTGGCAAACCAAAATTTCATTGTCACTAGTCAAACTTGTATGCAAGTTGCCTTTTAAAACTCGACTTTGACAAATCATTTTTTCAGAGACCAACCAAAACATCATTTTTAAGCCCCCAAAATAATAAAAAGTGAAATCCAAAATCGATTTCGGAAACTTTTTGGCAAACCAAAATTTCATTGTCACTAGTCAAACTTGTATGCAAGTTGCCTTTTAAAACTCGACTTTGACAAATCATTTTTTCAGAGACCAACCAAAACATCATTTTTGAGCCCCTAAAATAATGAAAAGTGAAATCCAAAATCGATTTCGGAAACTTTTTGGCAAACCAAAATTTCATTGTCACTAGTCAAACTTGTATGCAAGTTGCCTTTTAAAACTCGACTTTGACAAATCATTTTTTCAGAGACCAACCAAAATATCATTTTTAAGCCCCCAAAATAATGAAAAGTTCGATCCAAAATCGATTTCGGAAACTTTTTGGCAAACCAAAATTTCATTGTCACTAGTCAAACTTGTATGCAAGTTGCCTTTAAAAACTCGACTTTGACAAATCATTTTTTCAGAGACCAACCAAAACATCATTTTTGAGCCCCCAAAATAATAAAAAGTGAAATCCAAAATCGATTTCGGAAACTTTTTGGCAAACCAAAATTTCATTGTCACTAGTCAAACTTGTATGCAAGTTGCCTTTTAAAACTTGACTTTGACAAATCATTTTTTTCAGAGACCAACCAAAACATCATTTTTAAGCCCCCAAAATAATAAAAAGTGAAATCCAAAATCGATTTCGGAAACTTTTTGGCAAACCAAAATTTCATTGTCAGTAGTCAAACTTGTATGCAAGTTGCCTTTTAAAACTCGACTTTGACAAATCATTTTTTCAGAGACCAACCAAAATATCATTTTTAAGCCCCCAAAATAATGAAAAGTGAAATCCAAAATCGATTTCGGAAACTTTTTGGCAAACCAAAATTTCATTGTCACTAGTCAAACTTGTATGCAAGTTGCCTTTTAAAACTCGACTTTGACAAATCATTTTTTCAGAGACCAACCAAAACATCATTTTTGAGCCCCCAAAATAATAAAAAGTGAAATCTAAAATCGATTTCGGAAACTTTTTGGCAAACCAAAATTTCATTGTCACTAGTCAAACTTGTATGCAAGTTGCCTTTTAAAACTCGACTTTGACAAATCTTTTTTTCAGAGACCAACCAAAATATAATTTTTAAGCCCCCAAAATAATGAAAAGTGAAATCCAAAATCGATTTCGGAAACTTTTTGCAAACCAAAATTTCATTGTCACTAGTCAAACTTGTATGCAAGTTGCCTTTTAAAACTCGACTTTGACAAATCATTTTTTCAGAGACCAACCAAACCATCATTTTTGAGCCCCCAAAATAATGAAAAGTGAAATCCAAAATCGATTTCGGAAACTTTTTGGCAAACCAAAATTTCATTGTCACTAGTCAAACTTGTATGCAAGTTGCCTTTTAAAACTCGACTTTGACAAATCATTTTTTCAGAGACCAACCAAAACATCATTTTTGAGCCCCCAAAATAATAAAAAGTGAAATCCAAAATCGATTTCGGAAACTTTTTGGCAAACCAAAATTTCATTGTCACTAGTCAAACTTGTATGCAAATTGCCTTTTAAAACTCGACTTTGACAAATCATTTTTTCAGAGACCAACCAAAACATCATTTTTGAGCCCCCAAAATAATAAAAAGTGAAATCCAAAATCGATTTCGGAAACTTTTTGGCAAACCAAAATTTCATTGTCACTTGTCAAACTTGTATGCAAGTTGCCTTTTAAAACTCGACTTTGACAAATCATTTTTTCAGAGACCAACCAAAACATCATTTTTAAGCCCCCAAAATAATAAAAAGTGAAATCCACGATCGATTTCGGAAACTTTTTGGCAAACCAAAATTTCATTGTCACTAGTCAAACTTGTATGCAAGTTGCCTTTTAAAACTCGACTTTGACAAATCATTTTTTCAGAGACCAACCAAAACATCATTTTTGAGCCCCCAAAATAATAAAAAGTGAAATCCAAAATCGATTTCGGAAACTTTTTGGCAAACCAAAATTTCATTGTCACTAGTCAAACTTGTATGCAAATTGCCTTTTAAAACTCGACTTTGACAAATCATTTTTTCAGAGACCAACCAAAACATCATTTTTGAGCCCCCAAAATAATAAAAAGTGAAATCCAAAATCGATTTCGGAAACTTTTTGGCAAACCAAAATTTCATTGTCACTAGTCAAACTTGTATGCAAGTTGCCTTTTAAAACTCGACTTTGACAAATCATTTTTTCAGAGACCAACCAAAACATCATTTTTAAGCCCCCAAAATAATGAGGAGTGCAATCCACGATCGATTTCGGAAACTTTTTGGCATCCAAAATTTCAAATTAACTTTTCAAACTTGTATGCAAGCTGCCTATTAAAACTCGACTTTGACGAATCATTTTTTTCAGAGACCCACCAAAACATCATTTTTAAGCCCCCAAAATAATGAAAAGTGAAATCCAAAATCGATTTCGGAAACTTTTTGGCAAACCAAAATTTCATTGTCACTAGTCAAACTTGTATGCAAGTTGGCTTTTAAAACTCGACTTTGACAAATCATTTTTTCTAAGACCAACCAAACCATCATTTTTGAGCCCCCAAAATAATGAAAAGTGAAATCCAAAATCGATTTCGGAAACTTTTTGGCAAACCAAAATTTCATTGTCACTAGTCAAACTTGTATGCAAGTTGCCTTTTAAAACTCGACTTTGACAAATCATTTTTTCAGAGACCAACCAAAATATCATTTTTAAGCCCCCAAAATAATGAAAAGTGAAATCCAAAATCGATTTCGGAAACTTTTTGGCAAACCAAAATTTCATTGTCACTAGTGAAACTTGTATGCAAGTTGCCTTTTAAAACTCGACTTTGACAAATCATTTTTTCAGAGACCAACCAAAACATCATTTTTAAGCCCCCAAAATAATAAAAAGTGAAATCCAAAATCGATTTCGGAAACTTTTTGGCAAACCAAAATTTCATTGTCACTAGTCAAACTTGTATGCAAGTTGCCTTTTAAAACTCGACTTTGACAAATCATTTTTTCAGAGACCAACCAAAACATCATTTTTGAGCCCCTAAAATAATGAAAAGTGAAATCCAAAATCGATTTCGGAAACTTTTTGGCAAACCAAAATTTCATTGTCACTAGTCAAACTTGTATGCAAGTTGCCTTTTAAAACTCGACTTTGACAAATCATTTTTTCAGAGACCAACCAAAACATCATTTTTAAGCCCCCAAAATAATGAAAAGTGAAATCCAAAATCGATTTCGGAAACTTTTTGGCAAACCAAAATTTCATTGTCACTAGTCAAACTTGTATGCAAGTTGCCTTTTAAAACTCGACTTTGACAAATCATTTTTTCAGAGACCAACCAAAACATCATTTTTAAGCCCCCAAAATAATAAAAAGTGAAATCCAAAATCGATTTCGGAAACTTTTTGGCAAACCAAAATTTCATTGTCACTTGTCAAACTTGTATGCAAGTTGCCTTTTAAAACTCGACTTTGACAAATCATTTTTTCAGAGACCAACCAAAACATCATTTTTGAGCCCCTAAAATAATGAAAAGTGAAATCCAAAATCGATTTCGGAAACTTTTTGGCAAACCAAAATTTCATTGTCACTAGTCAAACTTGTATGCAAGTTGCCTTTTAAAACTCGACTTTGACAAATCATTTTTTCAGAGACCAACCAAAATATCATTTTTAAGCCCCCAAAATAATGAAAAGTTCGATCCAAAATCGATTTCGGAAACTTTTTGGCAAACCAAAATTTCATTGTCACTAGTCAAACTTGTATGCAAGTTGCCTTTAAAAACTCGACTTTGACAAATCATTTTTTCAGAGACCAACCAAAACATCATTTTTGAGCCCCCAAAATAATAAAAAGTGAAATCCAAAATCGATTTCGGAAACTTTTTGGCAAACCAAAATTTCATTGTCACTAGTCAAACTTGTATGCAAGTTGCCTTTTAAAACTTGACTTTGACAAATCATTTTTTTCAGAGACCAACCAAAACATCATTTTTAAGCCCCCAAAATAATAAAAAGTGAAATCCAAAATCGATTTCGGAAACTTTTTGGCAAACCAAAATTTCATTGTCAGTAGTCAAACTTGTATGCAAGTTGCCTTTTAAAACTCGACTTTGACAAATCATTTTTTCAGAGACCAACCAAAATATCATTTTTAAGCCCCCAAAATAATGAAAAGTGAAATCCAAAATCGATTTCGGAAACTTTTTGGCAAACCAAAATTTCATTGTCACTAGTCAAACTTGTATGCAAGTTGCCTTTTAAAACTCGACTTTGACAAATCATTTTTTCAGAGACCAACCAAAACATCATTTTTGAGCCCCCAAAATAATAAAAAGTGAAATCTAAAATCGATTTCGGAAACTTTTTGGCAAACCAAAATTTCATTGTCACTAGTCAAACTTGTATGCAAGTTGCCTTTTAAAACTCGACTTTGACAAATCTTTTTTTCAGAGACCAACCAAAATATAATTTTTAAGCCCCCAAAATAATGAAAAGTGAAATCCAAAATCGATTTCGGAAACTTTTTGCAAACCAAAATTTCATTGTCACTAGTCAAACTTGTATGCAAGTTGCCTTTTAAAACTCGACTTTGACAAATCATTTTTTCAGAGACCAACCAAACCATCATTTTTGAGCCCCCAAAATAATGAAAAGTGAAATCCAAAATCGATTTCGGAACTTTTTGGCAAACCAAAATTTCATTGTCACTAGTCAAACTTGTATGCAAATTGCCTTTTAAAACTCGACTTTGACAAATCATTTTTTCAGAGACCAACCAAAACATCATTTTTGAGCCCCCAAAATAATAAAAAGTGAAATCCAAAATCGATTTCGGAAACTTTTTGGCAAACCAAAATTTCATTGTCACTAGTCAAACTTGTATGCAAGTTGCCTTTTAAAACTCGACTTTGACAAATCATTTTTTCAGAGACCAACCAAAACATCATTTTTAAGCCCCCAAAATAATAAAAAGTGAAATCCACGATCGATTTCGGAAACTTTTTGGCAAACCAAAATTTCATTGTCACTAGTCAAACTTGTATGCAAGTTGCCTTTTAAAACTCGACTTTGACAAATCATTTTTTCAGAGACCAACCAAAACATCATTTTTGAGCCCCCAAAATAATAAAAAGTGAAATCCAAAATCGATTTCGGAAACTTTTTGGCAAACCAAAATTTCATTGTCACTAGTCAAACTTGTATGCAAATTGCCTTTTAAAACTCGACTTTGACAAATCATTTTTTCAGAGACCAACCAAAACATCATTTTTGAGCCCCCAAAATAATAAAAAGTGAAATCCAAAATCGATTTCGGAAACTTTTTGGCAAACCAAAATTTCATTGTCACTAGTCAAACTTGTATGCAAGTTGCCTTTTAAAACTCGACTTTGACAAATCATTTTTTCAGAGACCAACCAAAACATCATTTTTAAGCCCCCAAAATAATGAGGAGTGCAATCCACGATCGATTTCGGAAACTTTTTGGCATCCAAAATTTCAAATTAACTTTTCAAACTTGTATGCAAGCTGCCTATTAAAACTCGACTTTGACGAATCATTTTTTTCAGAGACCCACCAAAACATCATTTTTAAGCCCCCAAAATAATGAAAAGTGAAATCCAAAATCGATTTCGGAAACTTTTTGGCAAACCAAAATTTCATTGTCACTAGTCAAACTTGTATGCAAGTTGGCTTTTAAAACTCGACTTTGACAAATCATTTTTTCTAAGACCAACCAAACCATCATTTTTGAGCCCCCAAAATAATGAAAAGTGAAATCCAAAATCGATTTCGGAAACTTTTTGGCAAACCAAAATTTCATTGTCACTAGTCAAACTTGTATGCAAGTTGCCTTTTAAAACTTGACTTTGACAAATCATTTTTTTCAGAGACCAACCAAAACATCATTTTTAAGCCCCCAAAATAATAAAAAGTGAAATCCAAAATCGATTTCGGAAACTTTTTGGCAAACCAAAATTTCATTGTCAGTAGTCAAACTTGTATGCAAGTTGCCTTTTTTAAACTCGACTTTGACAAATCATTTTTTCAGAGACCAACCATACATCATTTTTAAGCCCCCAAAATAATGAAAAGTGAAATCCAAAATCGATTTCGGAAACTTTTTGGCAAACCAAAATTTCATTGTCACTAGTCAAACTTGTATGCAAGTTGCCTTTTAAAACTCGACTTTGACAAATCATTTTTTCAGAGACCAACCAAAACATCATTTTTAAGCCCCCAAAATAATAAAAAGTGAAATCCACGATCGATTTCGGAAACTTTTTGGCAAACCAAAATTTCATTGTCACTAGTCAAACTTGTATGCAAGTTGCCTTTTAAAACTCGACTTTGACAAATCATTTTTTCAGAGACCAACCAAAACATCATTTTTGAGCCCCCAAAATAATAAAAAGTGAAATCCAAAATCGATTTCGGAAACTTTTTGGCAAACCAAAATTTCATTGTCACTAGTCAAACTTGTATGCAAGTTGCCTTTTAAAACTCGACTTTGACAAATCATTTTTTCAGAGACCAACCAAAACATCATTTTTAAGCCCCCAAAATAATAAAAAGTGAAATCCACGATCGATTTCGGAAACTTTTTGGCAAACCAAAATTTCATTGTCACTAGTCAAACTTGTATGCAAGTTGCCTTTTAAAACTCGACTTTGACAAATCATTTTTTCAGAGACCAACCAAAACATCATTTTTGAGCCCCCAAAATAATAAAAAGTGAAATCCAAAATCGATTTCGGAAACTTTTTGGCAAACCAAAATTTCATTGTCACTAGTCAAACTTGTATGCAAATTGCCTTTTAAAACTCGACTTTGACAAATAATTTTTTCAGAGACCAACCAAAACATCATTTTTGAGCCCCCAAAATAATAAAAAGTGAAATCCAAAATCGATTTCGGAAACTTTTTGGCAAACCAAAATTTCATTGTCACTAGTCAAACTTGTATGCAAATTGCCTTTTAAAACTCGACTTTGACAAATCATTTTTTCAGAGACCAACCAAAACATCATTTTTAAGCCCCCAAAATAATGAAAAGTGAAATCCAAAATCGATTTCGGAAACTTTTTGGCAAACCAAAATTTCATTGTCACTAGTCAAACTTGTATGCAAGTTGCCTTTTAAAACTCGACTTTGACAAATCATTTTTTCAGAGACCAACCAAAACATCATTTTTAAGCCCCCAAAATAATGAAAAGTGAAATCCAAAATCGATTTCGGAAACTTTTTGGCAAACCAAAATTTCATTGTCACTAGTCAAACTTGTATGCAAGTTGCCTTTTAAAACTCGACTTTGACAAATCATTTTTTCAGAGACCAACCAAAACATCATTTTTGAGCCCCCAAAATAATAAAAAGTGAAATCCAAAATCGATTTCGGAAACTTTTTGGCAAACCAAAATTTCATTGTCACTAGTCAAACTTGTATGCAAATTGCCTTTTAAAACTCGACTTTGACAAATCATTTTTTCAGAGACCAACCAAAACATCATTTTTGAGCCCCCAAAATAATAAAAAGTGAAATCCAAAATCGATTTCGGAAACTTTTTGGCAAACCAAAATTTCATTGTCACTAGTCAAACTTGTATGCAAATTGCCTTTTAAAACTCGACTTTGACAAATCATTTTTTCAGAGACCAACCAAAACATCATTTTTGAGCCCCCAAAATAATAAAAAGTGAAATCCAAAATCGATTTCGGAAACTTTTTGGCAAACCAAAATTTCATTGTCACTAGTCAAACTTGTATGCAAATTGCCTTTTAAAACTCGACTTTGACAAATCATTTTTTCAGAGACCAACCAAAACATCATTTTTGAGCCCCTAAAATAATGAAAAGTGAAATCCAAAATCGATTTCGGAAACTTTTTGGCAAACCAAAATTTCATTGTCACTAGTCAAACTTGTATGCAAGTTGCCTTTTAAAACTCGACTTTGACAAATCATTTTTTCAGAGACCAACCAAAATATCATTTTTAAGCCCCCAAAATAATGAAAAGTTCGATCCAAAATCGATTTCGGAAACTTTTTGGCAAACCAAAATTTCATTGTCACTAGTCAAACTTGTATGCAAGTTGCCTTTTAAAACTCGACTTTGACAAATCATTTTTTCAGAGACCAACCAAAACATCATTTTTGAGCCCCCAAAATAATAAAAAGTGAAATCCAAAATCGATTTCGGAAACTTTTTGGCAAACCAAAATTTCATTGTCACTAGTCAAACTTGTATGCAAGTTGCCTTTTAAAACTTGACTTTGACAAATCATTTTTTTCAGAGACCAACCAAAACATCATTTTTAAGCCCCCAAAATAATAAAAAGTGAAATCCAAAATCGATTTCGGAAACTTTTTGGCAAACCAAAATTTCATTGTCACTAGTCAAACTTGTATGCAAGTTGCCTTTTAAAACTCGACTTTGACAAATCATTTTTTCAGAGACCAACCAAAATATCATTTTTAAGCCCCCAAAATAATGAAAAGTGAAATCCAAAATCGATTTCGGAAACTTTTTGGCAAACCAAAATTTCATTGTCACTAGTCAAACTTGTATGCAAGTTGCCTTTTAAAACGTGACTTTGACAAATCATTTTTTTCAGAGACCAACCAAAACATCATTTTTAAGCCCCCAAAATAATAAAAAGTGAAATCCAAAATCGATTTCGGAAACTTTTTGGCAAACCAAAATTTCATTGTCAGTAGTCAAACTTGTATGCAAGTTGCCTTTTAAAACTCGACTTTGACAAATCATTTTTTCAGAGACCAACCAAAATATCATTTTTAAGCCCCCAAAATAATGAAAAGTGAAATCCAAAATCGATTTCGGAAACTTTTTGGCAAACCAAAATTTCATTGTCACTAGTCAAACTTGTATGCAAGTTGCCTTTTAAAACTCGACTTTGACAAATCATTTTTTCAGAGACCAACCAAAACATCATTTTTGAGCCCCCAAAATAATAAAAAGTGAAATCTAAAATCGTTTTCGGAAACTTTTTGGCAATCCAAAATTTCATTGTCACTAGTCAAACTTGTATGCAAGTTTCCTTTTAAAACTCGACTTTGACAAATCTTTTTTTCAGAGACCAACCAAAATATAATTTTTAAGCCCCCAAAATAATGAAAAGTGAAATCCAAAATCGATTTCGGAAACTTTTTGCAAACCAAAATTTCATTGTCACTAGTCAAACTTGTATGCAAGTTGCCTTTTAAAACTCGACTTTGACAAATCATTTTTTCAGAGACCAACCAAAACATCATTTTTAAGCCCCCAAAATAATGAGGAGTGCAATCCACGATCGATTTCGGAAACTTTTTGGCATCCAAAATTTCAAATTAACTTTTCAAACTTGTATGCAAGCTGCCTATTAAAACTCGACTTTGACGAATCATTTTTTTCAGAGACCCACCAAAACATCATTTTTAAGCCCCCAAAATAATGAAAAGTGAAATCCAAAATCGATTTCGGAAACTTTTTGGCAAACCAAAATTTCATTGTCACTAGTCAAACTTGTATGCAAGTTGGCTTTTAAAACTCGACTTTGACAAATCATTTTTTCTAAGACCAACCAAACCATCATTTTTGAGCCCCCAAAATAATGAAAAGTGAAATCCAAAATCGATTTCGGAAACTTTTTGGCAAACCAAAATTTCATTGTCACTAGTCAAACTTGTATGCAAGTTGCCTTTTAAAACTCGACTTTGACAAATCATTTTTTCAAAGACCAACCAAAACATCATTTTTAAGCCCCCAAAATAATGAAAAGTGCCATCCAAGATCGATTTCGGAAACTTTTTGGCAAACCAAAATTTCATTGTCACTAGTCAAACTTGTATGCAAGTTGCCTTTTAAAACTCGACTTTGACAAATCATTTTTTCAGAGACCAACCAAAACATCATTTTTAAGCCCCCAAAATAATGAAAAGTGAAATCCAAAATCGATTTCGGAAACTTTTTGGCAAACCAAAATTTCATTGTCACTAGTCAAACTTGTATGCAAGTTGCCTTTTAAAACTCGACTTTGACAAATCATTTTTTCAGAGACCAACCAAAACATCATTTTTAAGCCCCCAAAATAATGAGGAGTGCAATCCACGATCGATTTCGGAAACTTTTTTGGATCCAAAATTTCAAATTAACTTTTCAAACTTGTATGCAAGCTGCCTATTAAAACTCGACTTTGACGAATCATTTTTTTCAGAGACCCACCAAAACATCATTTTTAAGCCCCCAAAATAATGAAAAGTGAAATCCAAAATCGATTTCGGAAACTTTTTGGCAAACCAAAATTTCATTGTCACTAGTCAAACTTGTATGCAAGTTGGCTTTTAAAACTCGACTTTGACAAATCATTTTTTCTAAGACCAACCAAACCATCATTTTTGAGCCCCCAAAATAATGAAAAGTGAAATCCAAAATCGATTACGGAAACTTTTTGGCAAACCAAAATTTCATTGTCACTAGTCAAACTTGTATGCAAGTTGCCTTTTAAAACTCGACTTTGACAAATCATTTTTTCAGAGACCAACCAAAACATCATTTTTGAGCCCCCAAAATAATGAAAAGTTCGATCCAAAATCGATTTCGGAAACTTTTTGGCAAACCAAAATTTCAATGTCACTAGTCAAACTTGTATGCAAGTTGCCTTTTAAAACTCGACTTTGACAAATCATTTTTTCAGAGACCAACCAAAACATCATTTTTAAGCCCCCAAAATAATAAAAAGTGAAATCCAAAATCGATTTCGGAAACTTTTTGGCAAACCAAAATTTCATTGTCACTAGTCAAACTTGTATGCAAGTTGCCTTTTAAAACTCGACTTTGACAAATCATTTTTTCAGAGACCAACCAAAACATCATTTTTGAGCCCCCAAAATAATAAAAAGTGAAATCCAAAATCGATTTCGGAAACTTTTTGGCAAACCAAAATTTCATTGTCACTAGTCAAACTTGTATGCAAGTTGCCTTTTAATACTCGACTTTGACAAATCATTTTTTCAGAGACCAACCAAAACATCATTTTTGAGCCCCCAAAATAATGAAAAGTGAAATCCAAAATCGATTTCGGAAACTTTTTGGCAAACCAAAATTTCATTGTCACTAGTCAAACTTGTATGCAAGTTGCCTTTCAAAACTCGACTTTGACAAATCATTTTTTCAGAGACCAACCAAAATATCATTTTTAAGCCCCCAAAATAATGAAAAGTTCGATCCAAAATCGATTTCGGAAACTTTTTGGCAAACCAAAATTTCAATGTCACTAGTCAAACTTGTATGCAAGTTGCCTTTTAAAACTCGACTTTGACAAATCATTTTTTCAGAGACCAACCAAAACATCATTTTTAAGCCCCCAAAATAATAAAAAGTGAAATCCAAAATCGATTTCGGAAACTTTTTGGCAAACCAAAATTTCATTGTCACTAGTCAAACTTGTATGCAAGTTGCCTTTTAAAACTCGACTTTGACAAATCATTTTTTCAGAGACCAACCAAAACATCATTTTTGAGCCCCCAAAATAATAAAAAGTGAAATCCAAAATCGATTTCGGAAACTTTTTGGCAAACCAAAATTTCATTGTCACTAGTCAAACTTGTATGCAAGTTGCCTTTTAATACTCGACTTTGACAAATCATTTTTTCAGAGACCAACCAAAACATCATTTTTGAGCCCCTAAAATAATGAAAAGTGAAATCCAAAATCGATTTCGGAAACTTTTTGGCAAACCAAAATTTCATTGTCACTAGTCAAACTTGTATGCAAGTTGCCTTTCAAAACTCGACTTTGACAAATCATTTTTTCAGAGACCAACCAAAATATCATTTTTAAGCCCCCAAAATAATGAAAAGTTCGATCCAAAATCGATTTCGGAAACTTTTTGGCAAACCAAAATTTCATTGTCACTAGTCAAACTTGTATGCAAGTTGCCTTTTAAAACTCGACTTTGACAAATCATTTTTTCAGAGACCAACCAAAACATCATTTTTGAGCCCCCAAAATAATAAAAAGTGAAATCCAAAATCGATTTCGGAAACTTTTTGGCAAACCAAAATTTCATTGTCACTAGTCAAACTTGTATGCAAGTTGCCTTTTAAAACTTGACTTTGACAAATCATTTTTTTCAGAGACCAACCAAAACATCATTTTTAAGCCCCCAAAATAATAAAAAGTGAAATCCAAAATCGATTTCGGAAACTTTTTGGCAAACCAAAATTTCATTGTCAGTAGTCAAACTTGTATGCAAGTTGCCTTTTAAAACTCGACTTTGACAAATCATTTTTTCAGAGACCAACCAAAATATCATTTTTAAGCCCCCAAAATAATGAAAAGTGAAATCCAAAATCGATTTCGGAAACTTTTTGGCAAACCAAAATTTCATTGTCACTAGTCAAACTTGTATGCAAGTTGGCTTTTAAAACTCGACTTTGACAAATCATTTTTTCTAAGACCAACCAAACCATCATTTTTGAGCCCCCAAAATAATGAAAAGTGAAATCCAAAATCGATTTCGGAAACTTTTTGGCAAACCAAAATTTCAATGTAACTAGTCAAACTTGTATGCAAGTTGCCTTTTAAAACTCGACTTTGACAAATCATTTTTTCAGAGACCAACCAAAACATCATTTTTGAGCCCCTAAAATAATGAAAAGTGAAATCCAAAATCGATTTCGGAAACTTTTTGGCAAACCAAAATTTCATTGTCACTAGTCAAACTTGTATGCAAGTTGCCTTTTAAAACTCGACTTTGACAAATCATTTTTTCAGAGACCAACCAAAATATCATTTTTAAGCCCCCAAAATAATGAAAAGTTCGATCCAAAATCGATTTCGGAAACTTTTTGGCAAACCAAAATTTCATTGTCACTAGTCAAACTTGTATGCAAGTTGCCTTTTAAAACTCGACTTTGACAAATCATTTTTTCAGAGACCAACCAAAATATCATTTTTGAGCCCCCAAAATAATAAAAAGTGAAATCCACGATCGATTTCGGAAACTTTTTGGCAAACCAAAATTTCATTGTCACTAGTCAAACTTGTATGCAAGTTGCCTTTTAAAACTCGACTTTGACAAATCATTTTTTCAGAGACCAACCAAAACATCATTTTTGAGCCCCCAAAATAATAAAAAGTGAAATCCAAAATCGATTTCGGAAACTTTTTGGCAAACCAAAATTTCAATGTAACTAGTCAAACTTGTATGCAAGTTGCCTTTTAAAACTCGACTTTGACAAATCATTTTTTCAGAGACCAACCAAAACATCATTTTTGAGCCCCTAAAATAATGAAAAGTGAAATCCAAAATCGATTTCGGAAACTTTTTGGCAAACCAAAATTTCATTGTCACTAGTCAAACTTGTATGCAAGTTGCCTTTTAAAACTCGACTTTGACAAATCATTTTTTCAGAGACCAACCAAAATATCATTTTTAAGCCCCCAAAATAATGAAAAGTGAAATCCAAAATCGATTTCGGAAACTTTTTGGCAAACCAAAATTTCATTGTCACTAGTCAAACTTGTATGCAAGTTGCCTTTTAAAACTCGACTTTGACAAATCATTTTTTCAGAGACCAACCAAAACATCATTTTTGAGCCCCCAAAATAATAAAAAGTGAAATCCAAAATCGATTTCGGAAACTTTTTGGCAAACCAAAATTCCATTGTCACTAGTCAAACTTGTATGCAAGTTGCCTTTTAAAACTCGACTTTGACAAATCATTTTTTCAGAGACCAACCAAAACATCATTTTTGAGCCCCCAAAATAATGAAAAGTGAAATCCAAAATCGATTTCGGAAACTTTTTGGCAAACCAAAATTTCATTGTCACTAGTCAAACTTGTATGCAAGTTGCCTTTTAAAACTCGACTTTGACAAATCATTTTTTCAGAGACCAACCAAAACATCATTTTTGAGCCCCTAAAATAATGAAAAGTGAAATCCAAAATCGATTTCGGAAACTTTTTGGCAAACCAAAATTTCATTGTCACTAGTCAAACTTGTATGCAAGTTGCCTTTTAAAACTCGACTTTGACAAATCATTTTTTCAGAGACCAACCAAAATATCATTTTTAAGCCCCCAAAATAATGAAAAGTTCGATCCAAAATCGATTTCGGAAACTTTTTGGCAAACCAAAATTTCATTGTCACTAGTCAAACTTGTATGCAAGTTGCCTTTTAAAACTCGACTTTGACAAATCATTTTTTCAGAGACCAACCAAAACATCATTTTTAAGCCCCCAAAATAATGAAAAGTGAAATCCAAAATCGATTTCGGAAACTTTTTGGCAAACCAAAATTTCATTGTCACTAGTCAAACTTGTATGCAAGTTGCCTTTTAAAACTCGACTTTGACAAATCATTTTTTCAGAGACCAACCAAAACATCATTTTTGAGCCCCCAAAATAATAAAAAGTGAAATCCAAAATCGATTTCGGAAACTTTTTGGCAAACCAAAATTTCATTGTCACTAGTCAAACTTGTATGCAAGTTGCCTTTTAAAACTCGACTTTGACAAATCATTTTTTCAGAGACCAACCAAAACATCATTTTTGAGCCCCCAAAATAATAAAAAGTGAAATCCAAAATCGATTTCGGAAACTTTTTGGCAAACCAAAATTTCATTGTCACTAGTCAAACTTGTATGCAAGTTGCCTTTTAAAACTCGACTTTGACAAATCATTTTTTCAGAGACCAACCAAAACATCATTTTTGAGCCCCTAAAATAATGAAAAGTGAAATCCAAAATCGATTTCGGAAACTTTTTGGCAAACCAAAATTTCATTGTCACTAGTCAAACTTGTATGCAAGTTGCCTTTTAAAACTCGACTTTGACAAATCATTTTTTCAGAGACCAACCAAAATATCATTTTTAAGCCCCCAAAATAATGAAAAGTTCGATCCAAAATCGATTTCGGAAACTTTTTGGCAAACCAAAATTTCATTGTCACTAGTCAAACTTGTATGCAAGTTGCCTTTTAAAACTCGACTTTGACAAATCATTTTTTCAGAGACCAACCAAAACATCATTTTTGAGCCCCCAAAATAATAAAAAGTGAAATCCAAAATCGATTTCGGAAACTTTTTGGCAAACCAAAATTTCATTGTCACTAGTCAAACTTGTATGCAAGTTGCCTTTTAAAACTTGACTTTGACAAATCATTTTTTTCAGAGACCAACCAAAACATCATTTTTAAGCCCCCAAAATAATAAAAAGTGAAATCCAAAATCGATTTCGGAAACTTTTTGGCAAACCAAAATTTCATTGTCAGTAGTCAAACTTGTATGCAAGTTGCCTTTTAAAACTCGACTTTGACAAATCATTTTTTCAGAGACCAACCAAAATATCATTTTTAAGCCCCCAAAATAATGAAAAGTGAAATCCAAAATCGATTTCGGAAACTTTTTGGCAAACCAAAATTTCATTGTCACTAGTCAAACTTGTATGCAAGTTGCCTTTTAAAACTTGACTTTGACAAATCATTTTTTTCAGAGACCAACCAAAACATCATTTTTAAGCCCCCAAAATAATAAAAAGTGAAATCCAAAATCGATTTCGGAAACTTTTTGGCAAACCAAAATTTCATTGTCAGTAGTCAAACTTGTATGCAAGTTGCCTTTTAAAACTCGACTTTGACAAATCATTTTTTCAGAGACCAACCAAAATATCATTTTTAAGCCCCCAAAATAATGAAAAGTGAAATCCAAAATCGATTTCGGAAACTTTTTGGCAAACCAAAATTTCATTGTCACTAGTCAAACTTGTATGCAAGTTGCCTTTTAAAACTCGACTTTGACAAATCATTTTTTCAGAGACCAACCAAAACATCATTTTTGAGCCCCCAAAATAATAAAAAGTGAAATCTAAAATCGTTTTCGGAAACTTTTTGGCAATCCAAAATTTCATTGTCACTAGTCAAACTTGTATGCAAGTTTCCTTTTAAAACTCGACTTTGACAAATCTTTTTTTCAGAGACCAACCAAAATATAATTTTTAAGCCCCCAAAATAATGAAAAGTGAAATCCAAAATCGATTTCGGAAACTTTTTGCAAACCAAAATTTCATTGTCACTAGTCAAACTTGTATGCAAGTTGCCTTTTAAAACTCGACTTTGACAAATCATTTTTTCAGAGACCAACCAAAACATCATTTTTAAGCCCCCAAAATAATGAGGAGTGCAATCCACGATCGATTTCGGAAACTTTTTGGCATCCAAAATTTCAAATTAACTTTTCAAACTTGTATGCAAGCTGCCTATTAAAACTCGACTTTGACGAATCATTTTTTTCAGAGACCCACCAAAACATCATTTTTAAGCCCCCAAAATAATGAAAAGTGAAATCCAAAATCGATTTCGGAAACTTTTTGGCAAACCAAAATTTCATTGTCACTAGTCAAACTTGTATGCAAGTTGGCTTTTAAAACTCGACTTTGACAAATCATTTTTTCTAAGACCAACCAAACCATCATTTTTGAGCCCCCAAAATAATGAAAAGTGAAATCCAAAATCGATTTCGGAAACTTTTTGGCAAACCAAAATTTCATTGTCACTAGTCAAACTTGTATGCAAGTTGCCTTTTAAAACTCGACTTTGACAAATCATTTTTTCAGAGACCAACCAAAACATCATTTTTAAGCCCCCAAAATAATGAAAAGTGCCATCCAAGATCGATTTCGGAAACTTTTTGGCAAACCAAAATTTCATTGTCACTAGTCAAACTTGTATGCAAGTTGCCTTTTAAAACTCGACTTTGACAAATCATTTTTTCAGAGACCAACCAAAACATCATTTTTAAGCCCCCAAAATAATGAAAAGTGAAATCCAAAATCGATTTCGGAAACTTTTTGGCAAACCAAAATTTCATTGTCACTAGTCAAACTTGTATGCAAGTTGCCTTTTAAAACTCGACTTTGACAAATCATTTTTTCAGAGACCAACCAAAACATCATTTTTAAGCCCCCAAAATAATGAGGAGTGCAATCCACGATCGATTTCGGAAACTTTTTTGGATCCAAAATTTCAAATTAACTTTTCAAACTTGTATGCAAGCTGCCTATTAAAACTCGACTTTGACGAATCATTTTTTTCAGAGACCCACCAAAACATCATTTTTAAGCCCCCAAAATAATGAAAAGTGAAATCCAAAATCGATTTCGGAAACTTTTTGGCAAACCAAAATTTCATTGTCACTAGTCAAACTTGTATGCAAGTTGGCTTTTACAACTCGACTTTGACAAATCATTTTTTCTAAGACCAACCAAACCATCATTTTTGAGCCCCCAAAATAATGAAAAGTGAAATCCAAAATCGATTACGGAAACTTTTTGGCAAACCAAAATTTCATTGTCACTAGTCAAACTTGTATGCAAGTTGCCTTTTAAAACTCGACTTTGACAAATCATTTTTTCAGAGACCAACCAAAACATCATTTTTGAGCCCCCAAAATAATGAAAAGTTCGATCCAAAATCGATTTCGGAAACTTTTTGGCAAACCAAAATTTCAATGTCACTAGTCAAACTTGTATGCAAGTTGCCTTTTAAAACTCGACTTTGACAAATCATTTTTTCAGAGACCAACCAAAACATCATTTTTAAGCCCCCAAAATAATAAAAAGTGAAATCCAAAATCGATTTCGGAAACTTTTTGGCAAACCAAAATTTCATTGTCACTAGTCAAACTTGTATGCAAGTTGCCTTTTAAAACTCGACTTTGACAAATCATTTTTTCAGAGACCAACCAAAACATCATTTTTGAGCCCCAAAATAATGAAAAGTGAAATCCAAAATCGATTTCGGAAACTTTTTGGCAAACCAAAATTTCATTGTCACTAGTCAAACTTGTAAGCAAGTTGCCTTTTAAAACTCGACTTTGACAAATCATTTTTTCAGAGACCAACCAGACCATCATTTTTAAGCCCCCAAAATAATAAAAAGTGAAATCCAAAATCGATTTCGGAAACTTTTTGGCAAACCAAAATTTCAATGTAACTAGTCAAACTTGTATGCAAGTTGCCTTTTAAAACTCGACTTTGACAAATCATTTTTTCAGAGACCAACCAAAACATCATTTTTGAGCCCCTAAAATAATGAAAAGTGAAATCCAAAATCGATTTCGGAAACTTTTTGGCAAACCAAAATTTCATTGTCACTAGTCAAACTTGTATGCAAGTTGCCTTTTAAAACTCGACTTTGACAAATCATTTTTTCAGAGACCAACCAAAATATCATTTTTAAGCCCCCAAAATAATGAAAAGTGAAATCCAAAATCGATTTCGGAAACTTTTTGGCAAACCAAAATTTCATTGTCACTAGTCAAACTTGTATGCAAGTTGCCTTTTAAAACTCGACTTTGACAAATCATTTTTTCAGAGACCAACCAAAACATCATTTTTGAGCCCCCAAAATAATAAAAAGTGAAATCCAAAATCGATTTCGGAAACTTTTTGGCAAACCAAAATTTCATTGTCACTAGTCAAACTTGTATGCAAGTTGCCTTTTAAAACTCGACTTTGACAAATCATTTTTTCAGAGACCAACCAAAACATCATTTTTGAGCCCCCAAAATAATAAAAAGTGAAATCCAAAATCGATTTCGGAAACTTTTTGGCAAACCAAAATTTCATTGTCACTAGTCAAACTTGTATGCAAGTTGCCTTTTAAAACTTGACTTTGACAAATCATTTTTTTCAGAGACCAACCAAAACATCATTTTTAAGCCCCCAAAATAATAAAAAGTGAAATCCAAAATCGATTTCGGAACCTTTTTGGCAAACCAAAATTTCATTGTCAGTAGTCAAACTTGTATGCAAGTTGCCTTTTAAAACTCGACTTTGACAAATCATTTTTTCAGAGACCAACCAAAACATCATTTTTGAGCCCCTAAAATAATGAAAAGTGAAATCCAAAATCGATTTCGGAAACTTTTTGGCAAACCAAAATTTCATTGTCACTAGTCAAACTTGTATGCAAGTTGCCTTTTAAAACTCGACTTTGACAAATCATTTTTTCAGAGACCAACCAAAATATCATTTTTAAGCCCCCAAAATAATGAAAAGTTCGATCCAAAATCGATTTCGGAAACTTTTTGGCAAACCAAAATTTCATTGTCACTAGTCAAACTTGTATGCAAGTTGCCTTTTAAAACTCGACTTTGACAAATCATTTTTTCAGAGACCAACCAAAACATCATTTTTGAGCCCCCAAAATAATAAAAAGTGAAATCCAAAATCGATTTCGGAAACTTTTTGGCAAACCAAAATTTCATTGTCACTAGTCAAACTTGTATGCAAGTTGCCTTTTAAAACTTGACTTTGACAAATCATTTTTTTCAGAGACCAACCAAAACATCATTTTTAAGCCCCCAAAATAATAAAAAGTGAAATCCAAAATCGATTTCGGAAACTTTTTGGCAAACCAAAATTTCATTGTCAGTAGTCAAACTTGTATGCAAGTTGCCTTTTAAAACTCGACTTTGACAAATCATTTTTTCAGAGACCAACCAAAATATCATTTTTAAGCCCCCAAAATAATGAAAAGTGAAATCCAAAATCGATTTCGGAAACTTTTTGGCAAACCAAAATTTCATTGTCACTAGTCAAACTTGTATGCAAGTTGCCTTTTAAAACTTGACTTTGACAAATCATTTTTTTCAGAGACCAACCAAAACATCATTTTTAAGCCCCCAAAATAATAAAAAGTGAAATCCAAAATCGATTTCGGAAACTTTTTGGCAAACCAAAATTTCATTGTCAGTAGTCAAACTTGTATGCAAGTTGCCTTTTAAAACTCGACTTTGACAAATCATTTTTTCAGAGACCAACCAAAATATCATTTTTAAGCCCCCAAAATAATGAAAAGTGAAATCCAAAATCGATTTCGGAAACTTTTTGGCAAACCAAAATTTCATTGTCACTAGTCAAACTTGTATGCAAGTTGCCTTTTAAAACTCGACTTTGACAAATCATTTTTTCAGAGACCAACCAAAACATCATTTTTGAGCCCCCAAAATAATGAAAAGTGAAATCTAAAATCGTTTTCGGAAACTTTTTGGCAATCCAAAATTTCATTGTCACTAGTCAAACTTGTATGCAAGTTTCTTTTTAAAACTCGACTTTGACAAATCTTTTTTTCAGAGACCAACCAAAATATAATTTTTAAGCCCCCAAAATAATGAAAAGTGAAATCCAAAATCGATTTCGGAAACTTTTTGCAAACCAAAATTTCATTGTCACTAGTCAAACTTGTATGCAAGTTGCCTTTTAAAACTCGACTTTGACAAATCATTTTTTCAGAGACCAACCAAAACATCATTTTTAAGCCCCCAAAATAATGAGGAGTGCAATCCACGATCGATTTCGGAAACTTTTTGGCATCCAAAATTTCAAATTAACTTTTCAAACTTGTATGCAAGCTGCCTATTAAAACTCGACTTTGACGAATCATTTTTTTCAGAGACCCACCAAAACATCATTTTTAAGCCCCCAAAATAATGAAAAGTGAAATCCAAAATCGATTTCGGAAACTTTTTGGCAAACCAAAATTTCATTGTCACTAGTCAAACTTGTATGCAAGTTGGCTTTTAAAACTCGACTTTGACAAATCATTTTTTCTAAGACCAACCAAACCATCATTTTTGAGCCCCCAAAATAATGAAAAGTGAAATCCAAAATCGATTTCGGAAACTTTTTGGCAAACCAAAATTTCATTGTCACTAGTCAAACTTGTATGCAAGTTGCCTTTTAAAACTCGACTTTGACAAATCATTTTTTCAGAGACCAACCAAAACATCATTTTTAAGCCCCCAAAATAATGAAAAGTGCCATCCAAGATCGATTTCGGAAACTTTTTGGCAAACCAAAATTTCATTGTCACTAGTCAAACTTGTATGCAAGTTGCCTTTTAAAACTCGACTTTGACAAATCATTTTTTCAGAGACCAACCAAAACATCATTTTTAAGCCCCCAAAATAATGAAAAGTGAAATCCAAAATCGATTTCGGAAACTTTTTGGCAAACCAAAATTTCATTGTCACTAGTCAAACTTGTATGCAAGTTGCCTTTTAAAACTCGACTTTGACAAATCATTTTTTCAGAGACCAACCAAAACATCATTTTTAAGCCCCCAAAATAATGAGGAGTGCAATCCACGATCGATTTCGGAAACTTTTTTGGATCCAAAATTTCAAATTAACTTTTCAAACTTGTATGCAAGCTGCCTATTAAAACTCGACTTTGACGAATCATTTTTTTCAGAGACCCACCAAAACATCATTTTTAAGCCCCCAAAATAATGAAAAGTGAAATCCAAAATCGATTTCGGAAACTTTTTGCAAACCAAAATTTCATTGTCACTAGTCAAACTTGTATGCAAGTTGCCTTTTAAAACTCGACTTTGACAAATCATTTTTTCAGAGACCAACCAAAACATCATTTTTAAGCCCCCAAAATAATGAGGAGTGCAATCCACGATCGATTTCGGAAACTTTTTGGCATCCAAGATTTCAAATTAACTTTTCAAACTTGTATGCAAGCTGCCTATTAAAACTCGACTTTGACGAATCATTTTTTTCAGAGACCCACCAAAACATCATTTTTAAGCCCCCAAAATAATGAAAAGTGAAATCCAAAATCGATTTCGGAAACTTTTTGGCAAACCAAAATTTCATTGTCACTAGTCAAACTTGTATGCAAGTTGGCTTTTAAAACTCGACTTTGACAAATCATTTTTTCTAAGACCAACCAAACCATCATTTTTGAGCCCCCAAAATAATGAAAAGTGAAATCCAAAATCGATTTCGGAAACTTTTTGGCAAACCAAAATTTCATTGTCACTAGTCAAACTTGTATGCAAGTTGGCTTTTAAAACTCGACTTTGACAAATCATTTTTTCTAAGACCAACCAAACCATCATTTTTGAGCCCCCAAAATAATGAAAAGTGAAATCCAAAATCGATTTCGGAAACTTTTTGGCAAACCAAAATTTCATTGTCACTAGTCAAACTTGTATGCAAGTTGCCTTTTAAAACTCGACTTTGACAAATCATTTTTTCAGAGACCAACCAAAACATCATTTTTGAGCCCCCAAAATAATGAAAAGTGAAATCCAAAATCGATTTCGGAAACTTTTTGGCAAACCAAAATTTCATTGTCACTAGTCAAACTTGTATGCAAATTGCCTTTTAAAACTCGACTTTGACAAATCATTTTTTCAGAGACCAACCAAAACATCATTTTTGAGCCCCCAAAATAATAAAAAGTGAAATCCAAAATCGATTTCGGAAACTTTTTGGCAAACCAAAATTTCATTGTCACTAGTCAAACTTGTATGCTAATTGCCTTTTAAAACTCGACTTTGACAAATCATTTTTTCAGAGACCAACCAAAACATCATTTTTGAGCCCCCAAAATAATAAAAAGTGAAATCCAAAATCGATTTCGGAAACTTTTTGGCAAACCAAAATTTCATTGTCACTAGTCAAACTTGTATGCAAGTTGGCTTTTAAAACTCGACTTTGACAAATCATTTTTTCTAAGACCAACCAAACCATCATTTTTGAGCCCCCAAAATAATGAAAAGTGAAATCCAAAATCGATTTCGGAAACTTTTTGGCAAACCAAAGTTTCATTGTCACTAGTCAAACTTGTATGCAAGTTGCCTTTTAAAACTCGACTTTGACAAATCATTTTTTCAGAGACCCACCAAAACATCATTTTTAAGCCCCCAAAATAATGAAAAGTGAAATCCAAAATCGATTTCGGAAACTTTTTGGCAAACCAAAATTTCATTGTCACTAGTCAAACTTGTATGCAAATTGCCTTTTAAAACTCGACTTTGACAAATCATTTTTTCAGAGACCAACCAAAACATCATTTTTGAGCCCCCAAAATAATAAAAAGTGAAATCCAAAATCGATTTCGGAAACTTTTTGGCAAACCAAAATTTCATTGTCACTAGTCAAACTTGTATGCAAGTTGCCTTTTAAAACTCGACTTTGACAAATCATTTTTTCAGAGACCAACCAAAATATCATTTTTAAGCCCCCAAAATAATGAAAAGTGAAATCCAAAATCGATTTCGGAAACTTTTTGGCAAACCAAAATTTCATTGTCACTAGTCAAACTTGTATGCAAATTGCCTTTTAAAACTCGACTTTGACAAATCATTTTTTCAGAGACCAACCAAAACATCATTTTTGAGCCCCCAAAATAATAAAAAGTGAAATCCAAAATCGATTTCGGAAACTTTTTGGCAAACCAAAATTTCATTGTCACTAGTCAAACTTGTATGCAAATTGCCTTTTAAAACTCGACTTTGACCAATCATTTTTTCTAAGACCAACCAAACCATCATTTTTGAGCCCCCAAAATAATGAAAAGTGAAATCCAAAATCGATTTCGGAAACTTTTTGGCAAACCAAAATTTCATTGTCACTAGTCAAACTTGTATGCAAGTTGCCTTTTAAAACTCGACTTTGACAAATCATTTTTTCAGAGACCAACCAAAACATCATTTTTGAGCCCCCAAAATAATAAAAAGTGAAATCCAAAATCGATTTCGGAAACTTTTTGGCAAACCAAAATTTCATTGTCACTAGTCAAACTTGTATGCAAATTGCCTTTTAAAACTCGACTTTGACAAATCATTTTTTCAGAGACCAACCAAAACATCATTTTTGAGCCCCCAAAATAATAAAAAGTGAAATCCAAAATCGATTTCGGAAACTTTTTGGCAAACCAAAATTTCATTGTCACTAGTCAAACTTGTATGCAAATTGCCTTTTAAAACTCGACTTTGACAAATCATTTTTTCAGAGACCAACCAAAACATCATTTTTGAGCCCCCAAAATAATAAAAAGTGAAATCCAAAATCGATTTCGGAAACTTTTTGGCAAACCAAAATTTCATTGTCACTAGTCAAACTTGTATGCAAGTTGCCTTTTAAAACTCGACTGTGACAAATCATGTTTTCAGAGACCAAACAAAACATCATTTTTGAGCCCCCAAAATAATGAAAAGTGCATTCCAAGATCAATTTCAGAAACTATTATGCAAACCAAAATTTCATTGTAACTAGTCAAACTTGTATGCAAGTTGCCTTTTCAAACTCGACTTTGACGAATCATTTTTTTCAGAGACCCACCAAACCATCATTTTTATGCCCCCAAAATAATGAAAAGTGAAATCCAAAATCGATTACGGAAACTTTTTGGCAAACCAAAATTTCATTGTCACTAGTCAAACTTGTATGCAAGTTGCCTTTTAAAACTCGACTTTGACAAATCATTTTTTCAGAGACCAACCAAAACATCATTTTTGAGCCCCCAAAATAATAAAAAGTGAAATCCAAAATCGATTTCGGAAACTTTTTGGCAAACCAAAATTTCATTGTCACTAGTCAAACTTGTATGCAAATTGCCTTTTCAAACTCGACTTTGACAAATCATTTTTTCAGAGACCAACCAAAACATCATTTTTGAGCCCCCAAAATAATGAAAAGTTCGATCCAAAATCGATTTCGGAAACTTTTTGGCAAACCAAAATAACATTGTCACTAGTCAAACTTGTATGCAAGTTGCCTTTTAAAACTCGACTTTGACAAATCATTTTTTCAGAGACCAACCAAAACATCATTTTTAAGCCTCCAAAATAATGAAAAGTGAAATCCAAAATCGATTTCGGAAACTTTTTGGCAAACCAAAATTTCATTGTCACTAGTCAAACTTGTATGCAAGTTGGCTTTTAAAACTCGACTTTGACAAATCATTTTTTCTAAGACCAACCAAACCATCATTTTTGAGCCCCCAAAATAATGAAAAGTGAAATCCAAAATCGATTTCGGAAACTTTTTGGCAAACCAAAATTTCATTGTCACTAGTCAAACTTGTATGCAAGTTGCCTTTTAAAACTCGACTTTGACAAATAATTTTTTCAGAGACCAACCAAAACATCATTTTTGAGCCCCTAAAATAATAAAAAGTGAAATCCAAAATCGATTTCGGAAACTTTTTGGCAAACCAAAATTTCAATGTAACTAGTCAAACTTGTATGCAAGTTGCCTTTTAAAACTCGACTTTGACAAATCATTGTTTCAGAGACCAACCAAAACATCATTTTTAAGCACCCAAAATAATGAAAAGTGAAATCCAAAATCGATTTCGGAAACTTTTTGGCAAACCAAAATTTCATTGTCACTAGTCAAACTTGTATGCAAGTTGCCTTTTAAAACTCGACTTTGACAAATCATTTTTTCAGAGACCAACCAAAACATCATTTTTAAGCACCCAAAATAATGAAAAGTGAAATCCAAAATCGATTTCGGAAACTTTTTGGCAAACCAAAATTTCATTGTCACTAGTCAAACTTGTATGCAAGTTGCCTTTTAAAACTCGACTTTGACAAATCATTTTTTCAGAGACCAACCAAAACATCATTTTTGAGCCCCCAAAATAATAAGGAGTGCAATCCACGATCGATTTCGGAAACTTTTTGGCAATCCAAAATTTCAAAGTAACTTTTCAAACTTGTATGCAAGCTGCCTATTAAAACTCGACTTTGACAAATCATTTTTTTCAGAGACCAACCAAACCATCCTTTTTAAGCCCCCAAAATAATGAAAAGTGAAATCCAAAATCGATTTCGGAAACTTTTTGGCAATCCAAAATTTCATTGTCACTAGTCAAACTTGTATGCAAGTTGCCTTTTAAAATTCGACTTTGACAAATCATTTTTTCAGAGACCAACCAAACCATCATTTTTAAGCCCCCAAAATAATGAAAAGTGAAATCCAAAATCGATTTCGGAAACTTTTTGGCAAACCAAAATTTCATTGTCACTAGTCAAACTTGTATGCAAATTGGCTTTTAAAACTCGACTTTGACAAATCATTTTTTCAGAGACCAACCAAAACATCATTTTTGAGCCCCCAAAATAATGAAAAATGAAATCCAAAATCGATTTCGGAAACTTTTTGGCACATCAAAATTTCATTGTCACTAGTCAAACTTGTATGCAAGTTGCCTTTTAAAATTCGACTTTGACAAATCATTTTTTCAGAGACCAACCAAACCATCATTTTTAAGCCCCCAAAATAATGAAAAGTGAAATCCAAAATCGATTTCGGAAACTTTTTGGCAAACCAAAATTTCATTGTCACTAGTCAAACTTGTATGCAAATTGGCTTTTAAAACTCGACTTTGACAAATCATTTTTTCAGAGACCAACCAAAACATCATTTTTGAGCCTCCAAAATAATGAAAAGTAAAATCCAAAATCGATTTCGGAAACTTTTTGGCAAACCAAAATTTCATTGTCACTAGTCAAACTTGTATGCAAGTTGCCTTTTAAAACTCGACTTTGACAAATCATTTTTTCAGAAATCAACCAAACCATCATTTTTGAGCCCCCAAAATAATGAAAAGTGAAATCCAAAATCGATTTCGGAAACTTTTTGGCAAACCAAAATTTCATTGTCACTAGTCAAACTTGTATGCAAGTTGCCTTTTAAAACTCGACTTTGACAAATCATTTTTTCAGAGACCAACCAAAACATCATTTTTGAGCCCCCAAAATAATGAGGAGTGCAATCCACGATCGATTTCGGAAACTTTTTGGCAATCCAAAATTTCAAAGTAACTTTTCAAACTTGTATGCAAGCTGCCTATTAAAACTCGACTTTGACAAATCATTTTTTTCAGAGACCAACCAAAACATCATTTTTAAGCCCCCAAAATAATGAAAAATGAAATCCAAAATCGATTTCGGAAACTTTTTGGCACATCAAAATTTCATTGTCACTAGTCAAACTTGTATGCAAGTTGCCTTTTAAAATTCGACTTTGACAAATCATTTTTTCAGAGACCAACCAAACCATCATTTTTAAGCCCCCAAAATAATGAAAAGTGAAATCCAAAATCGATTTCGGAAACTTTTTGGCAAACCAAAATTTCATTGTCACTAGTCAAACTTGTATGCAAATTGGCTTTTAAAACTCGACTTTGACAAATCATTTTTTCAGAGACCAACCAAAACATCATTTTTGAGCCTCCAAAATAATGAAAAGTAAAATCCAAAATCGATTTCGGAAACTTTTTGGCAAACCAAAATTTCATTGTCACTAGTCAAACTTGTATGCAAGTTGCCTTTTAAAACTCGACTTTGACAAATCATTTTTTCAGAAATCAACCAAACCATCATTTTTGAGCCCCCAAAATAATGAAAAGTGAAATCCAAAATCGATTTCGGAAACTTTTTGGCAAACCAAAATTTCATTGTCACTAGTCAAACTTGTATGCAAGTTGCCTTTTAAAATTCGACTTTGACAAATCATTTTTTCAGAGACCAACCAAACCATCATTTTTAAGCCCCCAAAATAATGAAAAGTGAAATCCAAAATCGATTTCGGAAACTTTTTGGCAAACCAAAATTTCATTGTCACTAGTCAAACTTGTATGCAAATTGGCTTTTAAAACTCGACTTTGACAAATCATTTTTTCAGAGACCAACCAAAACATCATTTTTGAGCCTCCAAAATAATGAAAAGTAAAATCCAAAATCGATTTCGGAAACTTTTTGGCAAACCAAAATTTCATTGTCACTAGTCAAACTTGTATGCAAGTTGCCTTTTAAAACTCGACTTTGACAAATCATTTTTTCAGAGACCAACCAAAACATCATTTTTGAGCCCCCAAAATAATGAAAAATGAAATCCAAAATCGATTTCGGAAACTTTTTGGCACATCAAAATTTCATTGTCACTAGTCAAACTTGTATGCAAGTTGCCTTTTAAAATTCGACTTTGACAAATCATTTTTTCAGAGACCAACCAAGCCATCATTTTTAAGCCCCCAAAATAATGAAAAGTGAAATCCAAAATCGATTTCGGAAACTTTTTGGCAAACCAAAATTTCATTGTCACTAGTCAAACTTGTATGCAAATTGGCTTTTAAAACTCGACTTTGACAAATCATTTTTTCAGAGACCAACCAAAACATCATTTTTGAGCCTCCAAAATAATGAAAAGTAAAATCCAAAATCGATTTCGGAAACTTTTTGGCAAACCAAAATTTCATTGTCACTAGTCAAACTTGTATGCAAGTTGCCTTTTAAAACTCGACTTTGACAAATCATTTTTCAGAAATCAACCAAACCATCATTTTTGAGCCCCCAAAATAATGAAAAGTGAAATCCAAAATCGATTTCGGAAACTTTTTGGCAAACCAAAATTTCATTGTCACTAGTCAAACTTGTATGCAAGTTGCCTTTTAAAACTCGACTTTGACAAATCATTTTTTCAGAGACCAACCAAAACATCATTTTTGAGCCCCCAAAATAATGAGGAGTGCAATCCACGATCGATTTCGGAAACTTTTTGGCAATCCAAAATTTCAAAGTAACTTTTCAAACTTGTATGCAAGCTGCCTATTAAAACTCGACTTTGACAAATCATTTTTTTCAGAGACCAACCAAAACATCATTTTTAAGCCCCCAAAATAATGAAAAATGAAATCCAAAATCGATTTCGGAAACTTTTTGGCACATCAAAATTTCATTGTCACTAGTCAAACTTGTATGCAAGTTGCCTTTTAAAATTCGACTTTGACAAATCATTTTTTCAGAGACCAACCAAACCATCATTTTTAAGCCCCCAAAATAATGAAAAGTGAAATCCAAAATCGATTTCGGAAACTTTTTGGCAAACCAAAATTTCATTGTCACTAGTCAAACTTGTATGCAAATTGGCTTTTAAAACTCGACTTTGACAAATCATTTTTTCAGAGACCAACCAAAACATCATTTTTGAGCCTCCAAAATAATGAAAAGTAAAATCCAAAATCGATTTCGGAAACTTTTTGGCAAACCAAAATTTCATTGTCACTAGTCAAACTTGTATGCAAGTTGCCTTTTAAAACTCGACTTTGACAAATCATTTTTTCAGAAATCAACCAAACCATCATTTTTGAGCCCCCAAAATAATGAAAAGTGAAATCCAAAATCGATTTCGGAAACTTTTTGGCAAACCAAAATTTCATTGTCACTAGTCAAACTTGTATGCAAGTTGCCTTTTAAAACTCGACTTTGACAAATCATTTTTTCAGAGACCAACCAAAACATCATTTTTGAGCCCCCAAATTAATGAAAAGTGAAATCCAAAATCGATTTCGGAAACTTTTTGGCAATCCAAAATTTCATTGTCACTAGTCAAACTTGTATGCAAGTTGCCTTTTAAAACTCGACTTTGACAAATCATTTTTTCAGAGACCAACCAAAACTTCATTTTTGAGCCCCCAAAATAATGAAAAGTAAAATCCAAAATCGATTTCGGAAACTTTTTGGCAAACCAAAATTTCATTGTCACTAGTCAAACTTGTATGCAAGTTGCCTTTTAAAACTCGACTTTGACAAATCATTTTTTCAGAGACCAACCAAAACATCATTTTTAAGCCCCCAAAATAATGAAAAGTTCGATCCAAAATCAATTTCGGAAACTTTTTGGCAAACCAAAATTTCATTGTCACTAGTCAAACTTGTATGCAAGTTGCCTTTTAAAACTCGACTTTGACAAATCATTTTTTCAGAGACCAACCAAAACATCATTTTTAAGCCCCCAAAATAATGAAAAGTTCGATCCAAAATCAATTTCGGAAACTTTTTGGCAAACCAACATTTCATTGTCACTAGTCAAACTTGTATGCAAGTTGCCTTTTAAAACTCGACTTTGACAAATCATTTTTTCAGCGACCAACCAGACCATCATTTTTGAGCCCCCAAAATAATGAAAAGTGAAATCCAAAATCGATTTCGGAAACTTTTTGGCAAACCAAAGTTTCATTGTCACTAGTCAAACTTGTATGCAAGTTGCCTTTAAAAACTCGACTTTGACAAATCATTTTTTCAGAGACCAACCAAACCATCATTTTTATGCCCCCAAAATAATGAAAAGTTCGATCCAAAATCGATTTCGGAAACTTTTTGGCAAACCAAAGTTTCATTGTCACTAGTCAAATTTGTATGCAAGTTGCCTTTTAAAACTCGACTTTGACAAATCATTTTTTCAGAGACCAACCAGACCATCATTTTTGAGCCCCCAAAATAATGAAAAGTGAAATCCAAAATCGATTTCGGAAACTTTTTGGCAAACCAAAGTTTCATTGTCACTAGTCAAACTTGTATGCAAGTTGCCTTTAAAAACTCGACTTTGACAAATCATTTTTTCAGAGACCAACCAAACCATCATTTTTATGCCCCCAAAATAATGAAAAGTTCGATCCAAAATCGATTTCGGAAACTTTTTGGCAAACCAAAGTTTCATTGTCACTAGTCAAACTTGTATGCAAGTTGCCTTTTAAAACTCGACTTTGACAAATCATTTTTTCAGAGACCAACCAGACCATCATTTTTGAGCCCCCAAAATAATGAAAAGTGAAATCCAAAATCGATTTCGGAAACTTTTTGGCAAACCAAAGTTTCATTGTCACTAGTCAAACTTGTATGCAAGTTGCCTTTAAAAACTCGACTTTGACAAATCATTTTTTCAGAGACCAACCAAACCATCATTTTTATGCCCCCAAAATAATGAAAAGTTCGATTAAAAATCGATTTCGGAAACTTTTTGGCAAACCAAAGTTTCATTGTCACTAGTCAAACTTGTATGCAAGTTGCCTTTTAAAACTCGACTTTGACAAATCATTTTTTCAGAGACCAACCAAAACATCGTTTTTATGCCCCCAAAATAATGAAAAGTGAAATCCAAAATCGATTTCGGAAACTTTTTGGCAAACCAAAGTTTCATTGTCACTAGTCAAACTTGTATGCAAGTTGCCTTTAAAAACTCGACTTTGACAAATCATTTTTTCAGAGACCAACCAAACCATCATTTTTATGCCCCCAAAATAATGAAAAGTTCGATCCAAAATCGATTTCGGAAACTTTTTGGCAAACCAAAGTTTCATTGTCACTAGTCAAACTTGTATGCAAGTTGCCTTTTAAAACTCGACTTTGACAAATCATTTTTTCAGAGACCAACCAGACCATCATTTTTGAGCCCCCAAAATAATGAAAAGTGAAATCCAAAATCGATTTCGGAAACTTTTTGGCAAACCAAAGTTTCATTGTCACTAGTCAAACTTGTATGCAAGTTGCCTTTAAAAACTCGACTTTGACAAATCATTTTTTCAGAGACCAACCAGACCATCATTTTTGAGCCCCCAAAATAATGAAAAGTGAAATCCAAAATCGATTTCGGAAACTCTTTGGCAATAAAAAAATTAATTGTCACTAGTCAAACTTGTATGCAAGTTGCCTTTTAAAACTCGACTGTGACAAATCATTTTTTCAGAGACCAACCAAACCATCCTTTTTAAGCCCCCAAAATAATGAAAAGTGAAATCTAAAATCGATTTCGGAAACTTTTTGGCAAACCAAAATTTCATTGTCACTAGTCAAACTTGTATGCAAGTTGCCTTTTAAAACTCGACTTTGACAAATCATTTTTTCAGAAATCAACCAAACCATCATTTTTGAGCCCCCAAAATAATGAAAAGTGAAAACCAAAATCGATTTCGGAAACTCTTTGGCAATAAAAAAATTAATTGTCACTAGTCAAACTTGTATGCAAGTTGCCTTTTAAAACTCGACTGTGACAAATCATTTTTTCAGAGACCAACCAAACCATCCTTTTTAAGCCCCCAAAATAATGAAAAGTGAAATCTAAAATCGATTTCGGAAACTTTTTGGCAAACCAAAATTTCATTGTCACTAGTCAAACTTGTATGCAAGTTGCCTTTTAAAACTCGACTTTGACAAATCATTTTTTCAGAGACCAACCAAACCATCATTTTTATGCCCCCAAAATAATGAAAAGTTCGATCCAAAATCGATTTCGGAAACTTTTTGGCAAACCAAAGTTTCATTGTCACTAGTCAAACTTGTATGCAAGTTGCCTTTAAAAACTCGACTTTGACAAATCATTTTTTCAGAGACCAACCAAACCATCATTTTTATGCCCCCAAAATAATGAAAAGTTCGATCCAAAATCGATTTCGGAAACTTTTTGGCAAACCAAAGTTTCATTGTCACTAGTCAAACTTGTATGCAAGTTGCCTTTTAAAACTCGACTTTGACAAATCATTTTTTCAGAGACCAACCAGACCATCATTTTTGAGCCCCCAAAATAATGAAAAGTGAAATCCAAAATCGATTTCGGAAACTTTTTGGCAAACCAAAGTTTCATTGTCACTAGTCAAACTTGTATGCAAGTTGCCTTTAAAAACTCGACTTTGACAAATCATTTTTTCAGAGACCAACCAAACCATCATTTTTATGCCCCCAAAATAATGAAAAGTTCGATCCAAAATCGATTTCGGAAACTTTTTGGCAAACCAAAGTTTCATTGTCACTAGTCAAACTTGTATGCAAGTTGCCTTTTAAAACTCGACTTTGACAAATCATTTTTTCAGAGACCAACCAGACCATCATTTTTGAGCCCCCAAAATAATGAAAAGTGAAATCCAAAATCGATTTCGGAAACTTTTTGGCAAACCAAAGTTTCATTGTCACTAGTCAAACTTGTATGCAAGTTGCCTTTAAAAACTCGACTTTGACAAATCATTTTTTCAGAGACCAACCAAACCATAATTTTTATGCCCCCAAAATAATGAAAAGTTCGATCCAAAATCGATTTCGGAAACTTTTTGGCAAACCAAAGTTTCATTGTCACTAGTCAAACTTGTATGCAAGTTGCCTTTTAAAACTCGACTTTGACAAATCATTTTTTCAGAGACCAACCAGACCATCATTTTTGAGCCCCCAAAATAATGAAAAGTGAAATCCAAAATCGATTTCGGAAACTTTTTGGCAAACCAAAGTTTCATTGTCACTAGTCAAACTTGTATGCAAGTTGCCTTTAAAAACTCGACTTTGACAAATCATTTTTTCAGAGACCAACCAAACCATCATTTTTATGCCCCCAAAATAATGAAAAGTTCGATCCAAAATCGATTTCGGAAACTTTTTGGCAATCCAAAATTTCACTGTCACTAGTCAAACTTGTATGCAAGTTGCCTTTTAAAACTCGACTTTGACAAATCATTTTTTCAGAGACCAACCAAACCATCATTTTTAAGCCCCCAAAATAATGAAAAGTTCGATCCAAAAACGATTTCGGAAACTTTTTGGCAAACCAAAATTTCATTGTCACTAGTCAAACTTGTATGCAAGTTGCCTTTTAAAACTCGACTTTGACAAATCATTTTTTCAGAGACCAACCAAACCATCATTTTTAAGCCCCCAAAATAATGAAAAGTTCGATCCAAAATCGATTTCGGAAACTTTTTGGCAAACCAAAATTTCA
The DNA here is from genome assembly GCF_943734725.1 of Anopheles marshallii. Taxonomy (NCBI): domain Eukaryota; kingdom Metazoa; phylum Arthropoda; class Insecta; order Diptera; family Culicidae; genus Anopheles; species Anopheles marshallii. The sequence goes on along the minus strand of NW_026525898.1, from coordinate 634,655 downwards.
TTGTCACTAGTCAAACTTGTATGCAAGTTGCCTTTTAAAACTCGACTTTGACAAATCATTTTTTCAGAGACCAACCAGACCATAATTTTTATGCCCCCAAAATAATGAAAAGTTCGATCCAAAATCGATTTCGGAAACTTTTTGGCAAACCAAAGTTTCATTGTCACTAGTCAAACTTGTATGCAAGTTGCCTTTTAAAACTCGACTTTGACAAATCATTTTTTCAGAGACCAACCAGACCATCATTTTTGAGCCCCCAAAATAATGAAAAGTGAAATCCAAAATCGATTTCGGAAACTTTTTGGCAAACCAAAGTTTCATTGTCACTAGTCAAACTTGTATGCAAGTTGCCTTTAAAAACTCGACTTTGACAAATCATTTTTTCAGAGACCAACCAAACCATCATTTTTATGCCCCCAAAATAATGAAAAGTTCGATCCAAAATCGATTTCGGAAACTTTTTGGCAATCCAAAATTTCACTGTCACTAGTCAAACTTGTATGCAAGTTGCCTTTTAAAACTCGACTTTGACAAATCATTTTTTCAGAGACCAACCAAACCATCATTTTTAAGCCCCCAAAATAATGAAAAGTTCGATCCAAAAACGATTTCGGAAACTTTTTGGCAAACCAAAATTTCATTGTCACTAGTCAAACTTGTATGCAAGTTGCCTTTTAAAACTCGACTTTGACAAATCATTTTTTCAGAGACCAACCAAACCATCATTTTTAAGCCCCCAAAATAATGAAAAGTTCGATCCAAAATCGATTTCGGAAACTTTTTGGCAAACCAAAATTTCATTGTCACTAGTCAAACTTGTATGCAAGTTGCCTTTTAAAACTCGACTTTGACAAATCATTTTTTCAGAGACCAACCAAAACATCATTTTTAAGCCCCCAAAATAATGAAAAGTTCGATCCAAAATCAATTTCGGAAACTTTTTGGCAAACCAAAGTTTCATTGTCACTAGTCAAACTTGTATGCAAGTTGCCTTTTAAAACTCGACTTTGACAAATCATTTTTTCAGAGACCAACCAGACCATCATTTTTGAGCCCCCAAAATAATGAAAAGTGAAATCCAAAATCGATTTCGGAAACTTTTTGGCAAACCAAAGTTTCATTGTCACTAGTCAAACTTGTATGCAAGTTGCCTTTAAAAACTCGACTTTGACAAATCATTTTTTCAGAGACCAACCAAACCATCATTTTTATGCCCCCAAAATAATGAAAAGTTCGATCCAAAATCGATTTCGGAAACTTTTTGGCAAACCAAAGTTTCATTGTCACTAGTCAAACTTGTATGCAAGTTGCCTTTTAAAACTCGACTTTGACAAATCATTTTTTCAGAGACCAACCAGACCATCATTTTTGAGCCCCCAAAATAATGAAAAGTGAAATCCAAAATCGATTTCGGAAACTCTTTGGCAATAAAAAAATTAATTGTCACTAGTCAAACTTGTATGCAAGTTGCCTTTTAAAACTCGACTGTGACAAATCATTTTTTCAGAGACCAACCAAACCATCCTTTTTAAGCCCCCAAAATAATGAAAAGTGAAATCTAAAATCGATTTCGGAAACTTTTTGGCAAACCAAAATTTCATTGTCACTAGTCAAACTTGTATGCAAGTTGCCTTTTAAAACTCGACTTTGACAAATCATTTTTTCAGAAATCAACCAAACCATCATTTTTGAGCCCCCAAAATAATGAAAAGTTCGATCCAAAATCGATTTCGGAAACTTTTTGGCAAACCAAAGTTTCATTGTCACTAGTCAAACTTGTATGCAAGTTGCCTTTAAAAACTCGACTTTGACAAATCATTTTTTCAGAGACCAACCAAACCATCATTTTTATGCCCCCAAAATAATGAAAAGTTCGATCCAAAATCGATTTCGGAAACTTTTTGGCAAACCAAAGTTTCATTGTCACTAGTCAAACTTGTATGCAAGTTGCCTTTTAAAACTCGACTTTGACAAATCATTTTTTCAGAGACCAACCAGACCATCATTTTTGAGCCCCCAAAATAATGAAAAGTGAAATCCAAAATCGATTTCGGAAACTTTTTGGCAAACCAAAGTTTCATTGTCACTAGTCAAACTTGTATGCAAGTTGCCTTTAAAAACTCGACTTTGACAAATCATTTTTTCAGAGACCAACCAAAACATCATTTTTGAGCCCCCAAAATAATGAAAAGTTCGATCCAAAATCGATTTCGGAAACTTTTTGGCAAACCAAAGTTTCATTGTCACTAGTCAAACTTGTATGCAAGTTGCCTTTTAAAACTCGACTTTGACAAATCATTTTTTCAGAGACCAACCAGACCATCATTTTTGAGCCCCCCAAAATAATGAAAAGTGAAATCCAAAATCGATTTCGGAAACTTTTTGGCAAACCAAAGTTTCATTGTCACTAGTCAAACTTGTATGCAAGTTGCCTTTAAAAACTCGACTTTGACAAATCATTTTTTCAGAGACCAACCAAACCATCATTTTTAAGCCCCCAAAATAATGAAAAGTGAAATCCAAAATCGATTTCGGAAACTCTTTGGCAAACCAAAGTTTCATTGTCACTAGTCAAACTTGTATGCAAGTTGCCTTTTAAAACTCGACTTTGACAAATCATTTTTTCAGAAATCAACCAAACCATCATTTTTGAGCCCCCAAAATAATGAAAAGTGAAAACCAAAATCGATTTCGGAAACTCTTTGGCAATAAAAAAATCAATTGTCACTAGTCAAACTTGTATGCAAGTTGCCTTTTAAAACTCGACTGTGACAAATCATTTTTTCAGAGACCAACCAAACCATCCTTTTTAAGCCCCCAAAATAATGAAAAGTGAAATCTAAAATCGATTTCGGAAACTTTTTGGCAATCCAAAATTTCACTGTCACTAGTCAAACTTGTATGCAAGTTGCCTTTTAAAACTCGACTTTGACAAATCATTTTTTCAGAGACCAACCAAACCATCATTTTTGAGCCCCCAAAATAATGAAAAGTTCGATCCAAAATCGATTTCGGAAACTTTTTGGCAAACCAAAGTTTCATTGTCACTAGTCAAACTTGTATGCAAGTTGCCTTTAAAAACTCGACTTTGACAAATCATTTTTTCAGAGACCAACCAAACCATCATTTTTATGCCCCCAAAATAAAGAAAAGTTCGATCCAAAATCGATTTCGGAAACTTTTTGGCAAACCAAAGTTTCATTGTCACTAGTCAAACTTGTATGCAAGTTGCCTTTTAAAACTCGACTTTGACAAATCATTTTTTCAGAGACCAACCAGACCATCATTTTTGAGCCCCCAAAATAATGAAAAGTGAAATCCAAAATCGATTTCGGAAACTTTTTGGCAAACCGAAGTTTCATTGTCACTAGTCAAACTTGTATGCAAGTTGCCTTTAAAAACTCGACTTTGACAAATCATTTTTTCAGAGACCAACCAAACCATCATTTTTATGCCCCCAAAATAATGAAAAGTTCGATCCAAAATCGATTTCGGAAACTTTTTGGCAAACCAAAGTTTCATTGTCACTAGTCAAACTTGTATGCAAGTTGCCTTTTAAAACTCGACTTTGACAAATCATTTTTTCAGAGACCAACCAGACCATCATTTTTGAGCCCCCAAAATAATGAAAAGTGAAATCCAAAATCGATTTCGGAAACTTTTTGGCAAACCAAAATTTCATTGTCACTAGTCAAACTTGTATGCAAGTTGCCTTTTCAAACTCGACTTTGACAAATCATTTTTTCAGAGACCAACCAAACCATCATTTTTAAGCCCCCAAAATAATGAAAAGTGAAATCTAAGATCGATTTCAGAAACTATTATGCAAACCAAAATTCCAATGTAACTAGTCAAACTTGTATGCAAGTTGCCTTTTAAAACTCGACTTTGACAAATCATTTTTTCAGAGACCAACCAAAACATCATTTTAAGCCCCCAAAATAATGAAAAGTGAAATCCAAAATCGATTTCGGAAACTTTTTGGCAAACCAACATTTCAATGTAACTAGTCAAACTTGTATGCAAGTTGCCTTTTCAAACTCGACTTTGACAAATCATTTTTTCAGAGACCAACCAAAACATCATTTTTGAGCCCCCAAAATAATGAAAAGTGAAATCCAAAATCGATTTCGGAAACTTTTTGGCAAACCAAAATTTCATTGTCACTAGTCAAACTTGTATGCAAGTTGCCTTTTAAAACTCGGCTGTGACAAATCATTTTTTCAGAGACCAACCAAAACATCATTTTAAGCCCCCAAAATAATGAAAAGTGAAATCCAAAATCGATTTCGGAAACTTTTTGGCAATCCAAAATTTCACTGTCACTAGTCAAACTTGTATGCAAGTTGCCTTTTAAAACTCGACTTTGACAAATCATTTTTTCAGAGACCAACCAAACCATCATTTTTAAGCCCCCAAAATAATGAAAAGTGAAATCCAAAAACGATTTCGGAAACTTTTTGGCAAACCAAAATTTCATTGTCACTAGTCAAACTTGTATGCAAGTTGCCTTTTAAAACTCGACTTTGACAAATCATTTTTTCAGAGACCAACCAAAACATCATTTTTGAGCCCCCGAAATAATGAAAAGTAAAATCCAAAATCGATTTCGGAAACTTTTTGGCAATCCAAAATTTCATTGTCACTAGTCAAACTTGTATGCAAGTTGCCTTTTAAAACTCGACTTTGACAAATCATTTTTTCAGAGAACCACCAAAACATCATTTTAAGCCCCCAAAAAAATTAAAAATGCAATCCAAGATCGATTTCAGAAACTATTTTGCAAACCAAAATTTCAAAGTTACTAGTCAAACTTGCATGCAAGCTGCATATTAAAACTCGACTTTGACAAATCATTTTTTCAGAGACCAACCAAACCATCCTTTTTAAGCCCCCAAAATAATGAAAAGTGAAAACCAAAATCGATTTCGGAAACTCTTTGGCAATAAAAAAATTAATTGTCACTAGTCAAACTTGTATGCAAGTTGCCTTTTAAAACTCGACTTTGACAAATCATTTTTTCAGAGACCAACCAAATCTTCATTTTTGAGCCCCCAAAATAATGAAAAGTAAAATCCAAAATCGATTTCGGAAACTTTTTGGCAAACCAAAATTTCATTGTCACTAGTCAAACTTGTATGCAAGTTGCCTTTTAAAACTCGACTTTGACAAATCATTTTTTCAGAGACCAACCAAAACATCATTTTTAAGCCCCCAAAATAATGAAAAGTTCGATCCAAAATCAATTTCGGAAACTTTTTGGCAAACCAAAATTTCATTGTCACTAGTCAAACTTGTATGCAAGTTGCCTTTTAAAACTCGACTTTGACAAATCATTTTTTCAGAGACCAACCAAAACATCATTTTTAAGCCCCCAAAATAATGAAAAGTTCGATCCAAAATCAATTTCGGAAACTTTTTGGCAAACCAAAATTTCATTGTCACTAGTCAAACTTGTATGCAAGTTGCCTTTTAAAACTCGACTGTGACAAATCATTTTTTCAGAGACCAACCAAACCATCCTTTTTAAGCCCCCAAAATAATGAAAAGTGAAATCTAAAATCGATTTCGGAAACTTTTTGGCAAACCAAAATTTCATTGTCACTAGTCAAACTTGTATGCAAGTTGCCTTTTAAAACTCGACTTTGACAAATCATTTTTTCAGAGACCAACCAAACCATCATTTTTATGCCCCCAAAATAATGAAAAGTTCGATCCAAAATCGATTTCGGAAACTTTTTGGCAAACCAAAGTTTCATTGTCACTAGTCAAACTTGTATGCAAGTTGCCTTTAAAAACTCGACTTTGACAAATCATTTTTTCAGAGACCAACCAAACCATCATTTTTATGCCCCCAAAATAATGAAAAGTTCGATCCAAAATCGATTTCGAAAACTTTTTGGCAATCCAAAATTTCACTGTCACTAGTCAAACTTGTATGCAAGTTGCCTTTTAAAACTCGACTTTGACAAATCATTTTTTCAGAGACCAACCAAAACATCATTTTTGAGCCCCCAAAATAATGAAAAGTAAAATCCAAAATCGATTTCGGAAACTTTTTGGCAAACCAAAATTTCATTGTCACTAGTCAAACTTGTATGCAAGTTGCCTTTTAAAATTCGACTTTGACAAATACTTTTTTCAGAGACCAACCAAACCATCATTTTTAAGCCCCCAAAATAATGAAAAGTTCGATCCAAAAACGATTTCGGAAACTTTTTGGCAAACCAAAATTTCATTGTCACTAGTCAAACTTGTATGCAAGTTGCCTTTTAAAACTCGACTTTGACAAATCATTTTTTCAGAGACCAACCAAAACATCATTTTTGAGCCCCCGAAATAATGAAAAGTAAAATCCAAAATCGATTTCGGAAACTTTTTGGCAATCCAAAATTTCATTGTCACTAGTCAAACTTGTATGCAAGTTGCCTTTTAAAACTCGACTTTGACAAATCATTTTTTCAGAGACCAACCAAACCATCATTTTTGAGCCTCCAAAATAATGAAAAGTAAAATCCAAAATCGATTTCGGAAACTTTTTGGCAAACCAAAATTTCATTGTCACTAGTCAAACTTGTATGCAAGTTGCCTTTTAAAACTCGACTTTGACAAATCATTTTTTCAGAGACCAACCAAAACATCATTTTTGAGCCCCCAAAATAATGAAAAGTGAAATCCAAAATCGATTTCGGAAACTCTTTGGCAATAAAAAATTTCATTGTCACTAGTCAAACTTGTATGCAAGTTGCCTTTTAAAACTCGACTTTGACAAATCATTTTTTCAGAGACCAAACAAAACATCATTTTTAAGCCCCCAAAATAATGAAAAGTGAAATCCAAAATCAATTTCGGAATCTTTTTGGCAAACCAAAATTTCATTGTCACTAGTCAAACTTGTATGCAAGTTGCCTTTTAAAACTCGACTTTGACAAATCATTTTTTCAGAGACCAACCAAATCTTCATTTTTGAGCCCCCAAAATAATGAAAAGTAAAATCCAAAATCGATTTCGGAAACTTTTTGGCAAACCAAAATTTCATTGTCACTAGTCAAACTTGTATGCAAGTTGCCTTTTAAAACTCGACTTTGACAAATCATTTTTTCAGAGACCAACCAAAACATCATTTTTAAGCCCCCAAAATAATGAAAAGTTCGATCCAAAATCAATTTCGGAAACTTTTTGGCAAACCAAAATTTCATTGTCACTAGTCAAACTTGTATGCAAGTTGCCTTTTAAAACTCGACTTTGACAAATCATTTTTTCAGAGACCAAAAAAAACATCATTTTTAAGCCCCCAAAATAATGAAAAGTGAAATCTAAAATCGATTTCGGAAACTTTTTGGCAATAAAAAATTTCATTGTCACTAGTCAAACTTGTATGCAAGTTGCCTTTTAAAACTCGACTTTGACAAATCATTTTTTCAGAGACCAACCAAAACATCATTTTTAAGCCCCCAAAATAATGAAAAGTGAAATCCAAAATCAATTTCGGAATCTTTTTGGCAAACCAAAATTTCATTGTCACTAGTCAAACTTGTATGCAAGTTGCCTTTTAAAACTCGACTTTGACAAATCATTTTTTCAGAGACCAACCAATTCTTCATTTTTGAGCCCCCAAAATAATGAAAAGTAAAATCCAAAATCGATTTCGGAAACTTTTTGGCAAACCAAAATTTCATTGTCACTAGTCAAACTTGTATGCAAGTTGCCTTTTAAAACTCGACTTTGACAAATCATTTTTTCAGAGACCAAAAAAAACATCATTTTTAAGCCCCCAAAATAATGAAAAGTGAAATCTAAAATCGATTTCGGAAACTTTTTGGCAATAAAAAATTTCATTGTCACTAGTCAAACTTGTATGCAAGTTGCCTTTTAAAACTCGACTTTGACAAATCATTTTTTCAGAGACCAACCAAAACATCATTTTTAAGCCCCCAAAATAATGAAAAGTGAAATCCAAAATCAATTTCGGAATCTTTTTGGCAATAAAAAATTTCATTGTCACTAGTCAAACTTGTATGCAAGTTGCCTTTTAAAACTCGACTTTGACAAATCATTTTTTCAGAGACCAACCAAATCTTCATTTTTGAGCCCCCAAAATAATGAAAAGTAAAATCCAAAATCGATTTCGGAAACTTTTTGGCAAACCAAAATTTCATTGTCACTAGTCAAACTTGTATGCAAGTTGCCTTTTAAAACTCGACTTTGACAAATCATTTTTTCAGAGACCAACCAAAACATCATTTTTGAGCCCCCAAAATAATGAAAAGTGAAATCCAAAATCGATTTCGGAAACTTTTTGGCAAACCAAAATTTCATTGTCACTATTAAAACTTGTATGCAAGTTGCCTTTTAAAACTCGACTTTGACAAATCATTTTTTCAGAGACCAACCAAATCTTCATTTTTGAGCCCCCAAAATAATGAAAAGTAAAATCCAAAATCGATTTCGGAAACTTTTTGGCAAACCAAAATTTCATTGTCACTAGTCAAACTTGTATGCAAGTTGCCTTTAAAAACTCGACTTTGACAAATCATTTTTTCAGAGACCAACCAAACCATCATTTATATGCCCCCAAAATAATGAAAAGTTCGATCCAAAATCGATTTCGGAAACTTTTTGGCAAACCAAAATTTCATTGTCACTAGTCAAACTTGTATGCAAGCTGCCTTTTAAAACTCGACTTTGACAAATCATTTTTTCAGAGACCAACCAAAACATCATTTTTGAGCCCCCAAAATAATGAAAAGTAAAATCCAAAATCGATTTCGGAAACTTTTTGGCAATCCAAAATTTCATTGTCACTAGTCAAACTTGTATGCAAGTTGCCTTTTAAAACTCGACTTTGACAAATAATTTTTTCAGAGACCAACCAAAACATCATTTTTAAGCCCCCAAAATAATGAAAAGTGAAATCCAAAATCGATTTCGGAAACTTTTTGGCAATCCAAAATTTCACTGTCACTAGTCAAACTTGTATGCAAGTTGCCATTTAAAACTCGACTTTGACAAATCATTTTTTCAGAGACCAACCAAACCATCATTTTTAAGCCCCCAAAATAATGAAAAGTTCGATCCAAAATCGATTTCGGAAACTTTTTGTCAAAAAAAAATTTCATTGTCACTAGTCAAACTTGTATGCAAGTTGCCTTTTAAAACTCGACTTTGACAAATCATTTTTTCAGAGACCAACCAAAACATCATTTTTGAGCCCCCAAAATAATGAAAAGTAAAATCCAAAATCGATTTCGGAAACTTTTTGGCAATCCAAAATTTCATTGTCACTAGTCAAACTTGTATGCAAGTTGCCTTTTAAAACTCGACTTTGACAAATAATTTTTTCAGAGACCAACCAAAACATCATTTTTGAGCCCCCAAAATAATGAAAAGTAAAATCCAAAATCGATTTCGGAAACTTTTTGGCAATCCAAAATTTCATTGTCACTAGTCAAACTTGTATGCAAGTTGCCTTTTAAAACTCGACTGTGACAAATCATTTTTTCAGAGACCAACCAAACCATCATTTTTGAGCCCCCAAAATAATGAAAAGTGAAATCCAAAATCGATTTCGGAAACTTTTTGGCAAACCCAAATTTCATTGTCACTAGTCAAACTTGTATGCAAAATGCCTTTTAAAACTCGACTTTGACAAATCATTTTTTCAGAGACCAACCAAAACATCATTTTTAAGCTCCCAAAATAATGAAAAATTCGATCCAAAATCGATTTCGGAAACTTTTTGGCAAACCCAAATTTCATTGTCACTATTAAAACTTGTATGCAAGTTGCCTTTTAAAACTCGACTTTGACAAATCATTTTTTCAGAGACCAACCAAATCTTCATTTTTGAGCCCCCAAAATAATGAAAAGTAAAATCCAAAATCGATTTCGGAAACTTTTTGGCAAACCAAAATTTCATTGTCACTAGTCAAACTTGTATGCAAGTTGCCTTTTAAAACTCGACTTTGACAAATCATTTTTTCAGAGACCAACCAAAACATCATTTTTGAGCCCCCAAAATAATGAAAAGTGAAATCCAAAATCGATTTCGGAAACTTTTTGGCAAACCAAAATTTCATTGTCACTAGTCAAACTTGTATGCAAGTTGCCTTTTAAAACTTGACTTTGACAAATCATTTTTTCTAAGACCAACCAAAACATCATTTTTGAACCCCCAAAATAATGAAAAGTGAAATCCAAAATCGATTTCGGAAACTTTTTGGCAAACCAAAGTTTCATTGTCACTAGTCAAACTTGTATGCAAGTTGCCTTTAAAAACTCGACTTTGACAAATCATTTTTTCAGAGACCAACCAAACCATCATTTATATGCCCCCAAAATAATGAAAAGTTCGATCCAAAATCGATTTCGGAAACTTTTTGGCAAACCAAAATTTCATTGTCACTAGTCAAACTTGTATGCAAGCTGCCTTTTAAAACTCGACTTTGACAAATCATTTTTTCAGAGACCAACCAAAACATCATTTTTGAGCCCCCAAAATAATGAAAAGTAAAATCCAAAATCGATTTCGGAAACTTTTTGGCAATCCAAAATTTCATTGTCACTAGTCAAACTTGTATGCAAGTTGCCTTTTAAAACTCGACTTTGACAAATAATTTTTTCAGAGACCAACCAAAACATCATTTTTAAGCCCCCAAAATAATGAAAAGTGAAATCCAAAATCGATTTCGGAAACTTTTTGGCAATCCAAAATTTCACTGTCACTAGTCAAACTTGTATGCAAGTTGCCATTTAAAACTCGACTTTGACAAATCATTTTTTCAGAGACCAACCAAACCATCATTTTTAAGCCCCCAAAATAATGAAAAGTTCGATCCAAAATCGATTTCGGAAACTTTTTGTCAAAAAAAAATTTCATTGTCACTAGTCAAACTTGTATGCAAGTTGCCTTTTAAAACTCGACTTTGACAAATCATTTTTTCAGAGACCAACCAAAACATCATTTTTGAGCCCCCAAAATAATGAAAAGTAAAATCCAAAATCGATTTCGGAAACTTTTTGGCAATCCAAAATTTCATTGTCACTAGTCAAACTTGTATGCAAGTTGCCTTTTAAAACTCGACTTTGACAAATAATTTTTTCAGAGACCAACCAAAACATCATTTTTGAGCCCCCAAAATAATGAAAAGTAAAATCCAAAATCGATTTCGGAAACTTTTTGGCAATCCAAAATTTCATTGTCACTAGTCAAACTTGTATGCAAGTTGCCTTTTAAAACTCGACTGTGACAAATCATTTTTTCAGAGACCAACCAAACCATCATTTTTGAGCCCCCAAAATAATGAAAAGTGAAATCCAAAATCGATTTCGGAAACTTTTTGGCAAACCCAAATTTCATTGTCACTAGTCAAACTTGTATGCAAAATGCCTTTTAAAACTCGACTTTGACAAATCATTTTTTCAGAGACCAACCAAAACATCATTTTTAAGCTCCCAAAATAATGAAAAATTCGATCCAAAATCGATTTCGGAAACTTTTTGGCAAACCCAAATTTCATTGTCACTATTAAAACTTGTATGCAAGTTGCCTTTTAAAACTCGACTTTGACAAATCATTTTTTCAGAGACCAACCAAAACATCATTTTTGAGCCCCCAAAATAATGAAAAGTTCGATCCAAAATCGATTTCGGAAACATGTTGGCAATCCACAATTTCATTGTCACTAGTCAAACTTGTATGCAAGTTGCCTTTTCAAACTCGACTTTGACAAATCATTTTTTCAGAGACCAACCAAACCATCATTTTTAAGCCCCCAAAATAATGAAAAGTGCATTCCAAAAACGATTTCGGAAACTTTTTGGCAATCCAAAATTTCATTGTCACTAGTCAAACTTGTATGCAAGTTGCCTTTTAAAACTCGACTGTGACAAATCATTTTTTCAGAGACCAACCAAACCATCATTTTTAAGCCCCCAAAATAATGAAAAGTGAAATCCAAAATCGATTTCGGAAACTTTTTGGCAAACCAAAATTTCATTGTCACTAGTCAAACTTGTATGCAAGTTGCCTTTTCAAACTCGACTTTGACAAATCATTTTTTTCAGAGACCAACCAAACCATCATTTTTAAGCCCCCAAAATAATGAAAAGTTCGATCCAAAATCGATTTCGGAAACTTTTTGGCAAACCAAAATTTCAATGTAACTAGTCAAACTTGTATGCAAGTTGCCTTTTAAAACTCGACTTTGACAAATCTTTTTTTCAGAGACCAACCAAACCATCATTTTTAAGCCCCCAAAATAATGAAAAGTTCGATCCAAGATCGATTTCAGAAACTATTATGCAACCCAAAATTTCAAAGTAACTAGTCAAACTTGTATGCAAGTTGCCTTTTAAAACTTGACTTTGACAAATCATTTTTTCAGAGACCAACCAAAACATCATTTTTAAGCCCCCAAAATAATGAAAAGTTCGATCCAAGATCGATTTCAGAAACTATTATGCAAACCAAAATTTCATTGTCACTAGTCAAACTTGTATGCAAGTTGCCTTTTAAAACTCGACTTTTACAAATCATTCTTTCAGAGACCAACCAAACCATCATTTTTTAGCCCCCAAAATAATGAAAAGTGAAATCCAAAATCGATTTCGGAAACTTTTTGGCAAACCAAAATTTCATTGTCACTAGTCAAACTTGTATGCAAGTTGCTTTTTAAAACTCGACTTTGACTAATCTTTTTTTTCAGAGACCCACCTAAACACCATTTTTAAGCCCCCAAAATAATGAAAAGTGAAATCCAAAATCGATTTCGGAAACTTTTTGGCAAACCAAAATTTCATTGTCACTAGTCAAACTTGTATGCAAGTTGCCTTTTCAAACTCGACTTTGACAAATCATTTTTTTCAGAGACCAACCAAACCATCATTTTTAAGCCCCCAAAATAATGAAAAGTTCGATCCAAAATCGATTTCGGAAACTTTTTGGCAAACCAAAATTTCAATGTAACTAGTCAAACTTGTATGCAAGTTGCCTTTTAAAACTCGACTTTGACAAATCTTTTTTTCAGAGACCAACCAAACCATCATTTTTAAGCCCCCAAAATAATGAAAAGTTCGATCCAAGATCGATTTCAGAAACTATTATGCAACCCAAAATTTCAAAGTAACTAGTCAAACTTGTATGCAAGTTGCCTTTTAAAACTCGACTTTGACAAATCTTTTTTTCAGAGACCAACCAAACCATCATTTTTAAGCCCCCAAAATAATGAAAAGTTCGATCCAAGATCGATTTCAGAAACTATTATGCAACCCCAAATTTCAAAGTAACTAGTCAAACTTGTATGCAAGTTGCCTTTTAAAACTCGACTTTGACAAATCTTTTTTTCAGAGACCAACCAAACCATCATTTTTAAGCCCCCAAAATAATGAAAAGTGAAATCCAAAATCGATTTCGGAAACTTTTTGGCAATCCAAAATTTCATTGTCACTAGTCAAACTTGTATGCAAGTTGCCTTTTGAAACTCGACTTTGACAAATCATTTTTTCAGAGACCAACCAAACCATCATTTTTGAGCCCCCAAAATAATGAAAAGTGAAATCCAAAATCGATTTCGGAAACTTTTTGGCAAACCAAAATTTCATTGTCACTAGTCAAACTTGTATGCAAGTTGCCTTTTAAAACTCGACTTTGACAAATCATTTTTTCAGAGACCAACCAAACCATCATTTTTAAGCCCCCAAAATAATGAAAAGTGAAATCCAAAATCGATTTCGGAAACTTTTTGGCAATCCAAAATTTCATTGTCACTAGTCAAACTTGTATGCAAGTTTCTTAAAACTCGACTTTGACAAATCAATCTTTCAGAGACCAACCAAACCATCATTTTTAAGCCCCCAAAATAATGAAAAGTGAAATCCAAAATCGATTTCGGAAACTTTTTGGCAAACCAAAATTTCATTGTCACTGGTCAAACTTGTATGCAAGTTGCCTTTTAAAACTCGACTTTGACAAATCATTTTTTCAGAGACCAACCAAAACATAATTTTTAAGCCCCCAAAATAATGAAAAGTAAAATCCAAAATCGATTTCGGAAACTTTTTGGCAAACTAAAATTTCATTGTCACTAGTCAAACTTGTATGCAAGTTGCCTTTTAAAACTCGGCTTTGACAAATCATTTTTTCAGAGACCTACCAAAACATCATTTTTAAGCCCACAAAATAATGAAAAGTGTAATCCAAAATCGATTTCGGAAACTTTTTGGCAAACCAAAATTTCATTGTCACTAGTCAAACTTGTATGCAAGTTGCCTTTTAAAACTCGACTTTGACAAATCATTTTTTCAGAGACCAACCAAAACATCATTTTTAAGCCCCCAAAATAATGAAAAATGCAATTCAAGATCGATTTCGGAAACTTTTTGGCAAACCAAAATTTCATTGTCACTAGTCAAACTTGTATGCAAGTTGCCTTTTAAAACTCGACTTTGACAAATCATTTTTCCAGAGACCAACCAAACCATCATTTTTAAGCCCCCAAAATAATGAAAAGTAAAATCCAAAATCGATTTCGGAAACTTTTTGGCAAACCAAAATTTCATTGTCACTGGTCAAACTTGTATGCAAGTTGCCTTTTAAAACTCGATTTTGACAAATCATTTTTTCAGAGACCAACCAAAACATAATTTTTAAGCCCCCAAAATAATGAAAAGTGAAATCCAAAATCGATTTCGGAAACTTTTTGGCAAACCAAAATTTCATTGTCACTAGTCAAACTTGTATGCAAGTTGCCTTTTAAAACTCGACTTTGACAAATCATTTTTTTAGAGACCAACCAAACCATCATTTTTGAGCCCCCAAAATAATGAAAAGTGAAATCCAAAATCGATTTCGGAAACTTTTTGGCAAACCAAAATTTCATTGTCACTAGTCAAACTTGTATGCAAGTTGCCTTTTAAAACTAGACTTTGACAAATCATTTTTTCAGAGACCAACCAAAACATCATTTTTGAGCCCCCAAAATAATGAAAAGTGAAATCCAAAATCGATTTCGGAAACTTTTTGGCAAACCAAAATTTCATTGTCACTAGTCAAACTTGTATGCAAGTTGCCTTTTAAAACTCGACTTTGACAAATCTATTTTTTCAGAGTCTCACCTAAACATCATTTTTAAGCCCCCAAAATAATGGAAACTTCGGAAACTTTTTGGCAAACCAAAATTTCATTGTCACTAGTCAAACTTGTATGCAAGTTGCCTTTTAAAACTCGACTTTGACAAATCATTTTTTCAGAGACCCACCTAAACATCATTTTTAAGCCCCCAAAATAATGAAAAGTGAAATCCAAAATCGATTTCGGAAACTTTATGGCAAACCAAAATTTCATTGTCACTAGTCAAACTTGTATGCAAGTTGCCTTTTAAAACTCGACTTTGACAAATCATTTTTTCAGAGACCAACCAAAACATCATTTTTAAGCCCCCAAAATAACGAAAAGTGAAATCCAAATTTGATTTCGGAAACTTTTTGGCAAACCAAAATTTCATTGTCACTAGTCAAACTTGTATGCAAGTTGCCTTTTAAAACTCGACTTTGACAAATCATTTTTTCAGAGACCCACCTAAACATCATTTTTAAGCCCCCAAAATAATGAAAAGTGAAATCCAAAATCGATTTCGGAAACTTTTTGGCAAACCAAAATTTCATTGTCACTAGTCAAACTTGTATGCAAGTTGCCTTTTAAAACTCGACTTTGACAAATCATTTTTTCAGAGACCAACCAAAACATCATTTTTAAGCCCCCAAAATAATGAAAAGTAAAATCTAAAATCGATTTCGGAAACTTTTTGGCAAACCAAAATTTCATTGTCACTAGTCAAACTTGTATGCAAGCTGCCTTTTAAAACTCGACTTTGACAAATCATTTTTTCAGAGACCAACCAAACCATCATTTTTAAGCCCCCAAAATAATGAAAAGTGAAATCCAAAATCGATTTCGGAAACTTTTTGGCAAACCAAAATTTCATTGTCACTAGTCAAACTTGTATGCAAGTTGCTTTTTAAAACTCGACTTTGACTAATCTTTTTTTTTCAGAGACCCACCTAAACACCATTTTTAAGCCCCCAAAATAATGAAAAGTGAAATCCAAAATCGATTTCGGAAACTTTTTGGCAAACCAAAATTTCATTGTCACTAGTCAAACTTGTATGCAAGTTGCCTTTTAAAACTCGACTTTGACAAATCTATTTTTTCAGAGTCTCACCTAAACATCATTTTTAAGCCCCCAAAATAATGGAAACTTCGGAAACTTTTTGGCAAACCAAAATTTCATTGTCACTAGTCAAACTTGTATGCAAGTTGCCTTTTAAAACTCGACTTTGACAAATCATTTTTTCAGAGACCCACCTAAACATCATTTTTAAGCCCCCAAAATAATGAAAAGTGAAATCCAAAATCGATTTCAGAAACTTTATGGCAAACCAAAATTTCATTGTCACTAGTCAAACTTGTATGCAAGTTGCCTTTTAAAACTCGACTTTGACAAATCATTTTTTCAGAGACCAACCAAACCATCATTTTTGAGCCCCCAAAATAATGAAAAGTGAAATCCAAAATCGATTTCGGAAACTTTTTGGCAAACCAAAATTTCATTGTCACTAGTCAAACTTGTATGCAAGTTGCCTTTTAAAACTCGACTTTGACAAATCATTTTTTCAGAGACCAACCAAAACATCATTTTTAAGCCCCCAAAATAACGAAAAGTGAAATCCAAAATTGATTTCGGAAACTTTTTGGCAAACCAAAATTTCATTGTCACTAGTCAAACTTGTATGCAAGTTGTCTTTTAAAACTCGACTTTGACAAATCATTTTTTTAGAGACCAACCAAAACATCATTTTTGAGCCCCCAAAATAATGAAAAGTGAAATCCAAAATCGAATTCGGAAACTTTTTGGCAAACCAAAATTTCATTGTCACTAGTAAAACTTGTATGCAAGTTGCCTTTTAAAACTCGACTTTGACAAATCATTCTTTCAGAGACCAACAAAACCATCATTTTTAAGCCCCCAAAATAATGAAAAGTGAAATCCAAAATCGATTTCGGAAACTTTTTGGCAATCCAAAATTTCATTGTCACTAGTCAAACTTGTATGCAAGTTGCCTTTTAAAACTCGACTTTGACAAATCATTCTTTCAGAGACCAACCAAACCATTATTTTTAAGCCCCCAAAATAATGAAAAGTGAAATCCAAAATCGATTTCGGAAACTTTTTGGCAAACCAAAATTTCATTGTCACTAGTCAAACTTGTATGCAAGTTGCTTTTTAAAACTCGACTTTGACAAATCATTTTTGCAGAGACCCACCTAAACACCATTTTTAAGCCCCCAAAATAATGAAAAGTGAAATCCAAAATCGATTTCGGAAACTTTTTGGCAATCCAAAATTTCATTGTCACTAGTCAAACTTGTATGCAAGTTTCTTAAAACTCGACTTTGACAAATCAATCTTTCAGAGACCAACCAAACCATCATTTTTAAGCCCCCAAAATAATGAAAAGTGAAATCCAAAATCGATTTCGGAAACTTTTTGGCAAACCAAAATTTCATTGTCACTAGTCAAACTTGTATGCAAGTTGCTTTTTAAAACTCGACTTTGACTAATCTTTTTTTTTCAGAGACCCACCTAAACACCAGTTTAAGCCCCCAAAATAATGAAAAGTAAAATCCAAAATCGATTTCGGAAACTTTTTGGCAAACCAAAATTTCATTGTCACTAGTCAAACTTCTATGCAAGTTGCCTTTTAAAACTCGACTTTGACAAATCATTTTTTCAGAGACCAACCAAAACATCATTTTTGAGCCCCCAAAATATTGAAAAGTGAAATCCAAAATCGATTTCGGAAACTTTTTGGCAATCCAAAATTTCATTGTCACTAGTCAAACTTGTATGCAAGTTGCCTTTTAAAACTCGACTTTGACAAATCATTCTTTCAGAGACCAACCAAACCATCATTTTTGAGCCCCCAAAATAATGAAAAGTGAAATCCAAAATCGATTTCGGAAACTTTTTGGCAAACCAAAATTTCATTGTCACTAGTCAAACTTGTATGCAAGTTGCCTTTTAAAACTCGACTTTGACAAATCATTTTTTCAGAGACCAACCAAAACATCATTTTTGAGCCCCCAAAATATTGAAAAGTGAAATCCAAAATCGATTTCGGAAACTTTTTGGCAATCCAAAATTTCATTGTCACTAGTCAAACTTGTATGCAAGTTTCTTAAAACTCGACTTTGACAAATCAATCTTTCAGAGACCAACCAAACCATCATTTTTAAGCCCCCAAAATAATGAAAAGTGAAATCCAAAATCGATTTCGGAAACTTTTTGGCAAACCAAAATTTCATTGTCACTAGTCAAACTTGTATGCAAGTTGCTTTTTAAAACTCGACTTTGACTAATCTTTTTTTTTCAGAGACCCACCTAAACACCAGTTTAAGCCCCCAAAATAATGAAAAGTAAAATCCAAAATCGATTTCGGAAACTTTTTGGCAAACCAAAATTTCATTGTCACTAGTCAAACTTGTATGCAAGTTGCCTTTTAAAACTCGACTTTGACAAATCATTTTTTCAGAGACCAACCAAAACATCATTTTTAAGCCCCCAAAATAACGAAAAGTGAAATCCAAAATTGATTTCGGAAACTTTTTGGCAAACCAAAATTTCATTGTCACTAGTCAAACTTGTATGCAAGTTGTCTTTTAAAACTCGACTTTGACAAATCATTTTTTTAGAGACCAACCAAAACATCATTTTTGAGCCCCCAAAATAATGAAAAGTGAAATCCAAAATCGAATTCGGAAACTTTTTGGCAAACCAAAATTTCATTGTCACTAGTAAAACTTGTATGCAAGTTGCCTTTTAAAACTCGACTTTGACAAATCATTCTTTCAGAGACCAACAAAACCATCATTTTTAAGCCCCCAAAATAATGAAAAGTGAAATCCAAAATCGATTTCGGAAACTTTTTGGCAATCCAAAATTTCATTGTCACTAGTCAAACTTGTATGCAAGTTGCCTTTTAAAACTCGACTTTGACAAATCATTCTTTCAGAGACCAACCAAACCATTATTTTTAAGCCCCCAAAATAATGAAAAGTGAAATCCAAAATCGATTTCGGAAACTTTTTGGCAAACCAAAATTTCATTGTCACTAGTCAAACTTGTATGCAAGTTGCTTTTTAAAACTCGACTTTGACAAATCATTTTTGCAGAGACCCACCTAAACACCATTTTTAAGCCCCCAAAATAATGAAAAGTGAAATCCAAAATCGATTTCGGAAACTTTTTGGCAATCCAAAATTTCATTGTCACTAGTCAAACTTGTATGCAAGTTTCTTAAAACTCGACTTTGACAAATCAATCTTTCAGAGACCAACCAAACCATCATTTTTAAGCCCCCAAAATAATGAAAAGTGAAATCCAAAATCGATTTCGGAAACTTTTTGGCAAACCAAAATTTCATTGTCACTAGTCAAACTTGTATGCAAGTTGCTTTTTAAAACTCGACTTTGACTAATCTTTTTTTTTCAGAGACCCACCTAAACACCAGTTTAAGCCCCCAAAATAATGAAAAGTAAAATCCAAAATCGATTTCGGAAACTTTTTGGCAAACCAAAATTTCATTGTCACTAGTCAAACTTCTATGCAAGTTGCCTTTTAAAACTCGACTTTGACAAATCATTTTTTCAGAGACCAACCAAAACATCATTTTTGAGCCCCCAAAATATTGAAAAGTGAAATCCAAAATCGATTTCGGAAACTTTTTGGCAATCCAAAATTTCATTGTCACTAGTCAAACTTGTATGCAAGTTGCCTTTTAAAACTCGACTTTGACAAATCATTCTTTCAGAGACCAACCAAACCATCATTTTTGAGCCCCCAAAATAATGAAAAGTGAAATCCAAAATCGATTTCGGAAACTTTTTGGCAAACCAAAATTTCATTGTCACTAGTCAAACTTGTATGCAAGTTGCCTTTTAAAACTCGACTTTGACAAATCATTTTTTCAGAGACCAACCAAAACATCATTTTTGAGCCCCCAAAATATTGAAAAGTGAAATCCAAAATCGATTTCGGAAACTTTTTGGCAATCCAAAATTTCATTGTCACTAGTCAAACTTGTATGCAAGTTTCTTAAAACTCGACTTTGACAAATCAATCTTTCAGAGACCAACCAAACCATCATTTTTAAGCCCCCAAAATAATGAAAAGTGAAATCCAAAATCGATTTCGGAAACTTTTTGGCAAACCAAAATTTCATTGTCACTAGTCAAACTTGTATGCAAGTTGCTTTTTAAAACTCGACTTTGACTAATCTTTTTTTTTCAGAGACCCACCTAAACACCAGTTTAAGCCCCCAAAATAATGAAAAGTAAAATCCAAAATCGATTTCGGAAACTTTTTGGCAAACCAAAATTTCATTGTCACTAGTCAAACTTGTATGCAAGTTGCCTTTTAAAACTCGACTTTGACAAATCATTTTTTCAGAGACCAACCAAAACATCATTTTTAAGCCCCCAAAATAATGAAAAGTAAAATCTAAAATCGATTTCGGAAACTTTTTGGCAAACCAAAATTTCATTGTCACTAGTCAAACTTGTATGCAAGCTGCCTTTTAAAACTCGACTTTGACAAATCATTTTTTCAGAGACCAACCAAACCATCATTTTTAAGCCCCCAAAATAATGAAAAGTGAAATCCAAAATCGATTTCGGAAACTTTTTGGCAAACCAAAATTTCATTGTCACTAGTCAAACTTGTATGCAAGTTGCCTTTTAAAACTCGACTTTGACAAATCATTTTTTTAGAGACCAACCAAACCATCATTTTTGAGCCCCCAAAATAATGAAAAGTGAAATCCAAAATCGATTTCGGAAACTTTTTGGCAAACCAAAATTTCATTGTCACTAGTCAAACTTGTATGCAAGTTGCCTTTTAAAACTCGACTTTGACAAATCATTTTTTCAGAGACCAACCAAAACATCATTTTTAAGCCCCCAAAATAACGAAAAGTGAAATCCAAAATTGATTTCGGAAACTTTTTGGCAAACCAAAATTTCATTGTCACTAGTCAAACTTGTATGCAAGTTGCCTTTTAAAACTCGACTTTGACAAATCATTTTTTCAGAGACCCACCTAAACATCATTTTTAAGCCCCCAAAATAATGAAAAGTGAAATCCAAAATCGATTTCGGAAACTTTTTGGCAAACCAAAATTTCATTGTCACTAGTCAAACTTGTATGCAAGTTGCCTTTTAAAACTCGACTTTGACAAATCATTTTTTCAGAGACCAACCAAACCATCATTTTTGAGCCCCCAAAATAATGAAAAGTGAAATCCAAAATCGATTTCGGAAACTTTTTGGCAAACCAAAATTTCATTGTCACTAGTCAAACTTGTATGCAAGTTGCCTTTTAAAACTCGACTTTGACAAATCATTTTTTCAGAGACCAACCAAAACATCATTTTTAAGCCCCCAAAATAACGAAAAGTGAAATCCAAAATTGATTTCGGAAACTTTTTGGCAAACCAAAATTTCATTGTCACTAGTCAAACTTGTATGCAAGTTGCCTATTAAAACTCGACTTTGACAAATCATTTTTTCAGAGACCAACCAAAACATCATTTTTAAGCCCCCAAAATAATGAAAAGTGAAATCCAAAATCGATTTCGGAAACTTTTTGCCAATCCAAAATTTCATTGTCACTAGTCAAACTTGTATGCAAGTTGCCTATTAAAACTCGACTTTGACAAATCATTTTTTCAGAGACCAACCAAACCATCATTTTTAAGCCCCCAAAATAATGAAAAGTGAAATCCAAAATCGATTTCGGAACTTTTTGGCAAACCAAAATTTCAATGTAACTAGTCAAACTTGTATGCAAGTTGCCTTTTAAAACTCGACTTTGACAAATCATTTTTTCAGAGACCCACCGAAACATCATTTTTGAGCCCCCAAAATAATGAAAAATGCAATCCAAGATCGATTTGAGAAACTTTGTAGCAAACCAAAATTTCAAAGTAACTAGTCCAACTTGTATGCAAGTTGCCTTTTAAAACTCGACTTTGACAAATCTTTTTTCCCGAGATCAACCAAAACATTATTTTTGAGCCCCCAAAATAATGAAAAGTGAAATCCAAAATCGATTTCGGAAACTTTTTGGCAAACCAAAATTTCATTGTCACTAGTCAAACTTGTATGCAAGTTGCCTATTAAAACTCGACTTTGACAAATCATTTTTTCAGCGACCAACCAAAACATCATTTTTGAGCCCCAAAAATAATGAAAAGTAAAATCCAAAATCGATTTCGGAAACTTTTTGGCAAACCAAAATTTCATTGTTACTAGTCAAACTTGTATGCAAGTTGCCTTTTAAAACTCGACTTTGACAAATCATTTTTTCAGAGACCCACCGAAACATCATTTTTGAGCCCCCAAAATAATGAAAAATGCAATCCAAGATCGATTTGAGAAACTTTTTAGCAAACCAAAATTTCATTGTCACTAGTCAAACTTGTATGCAAGTTGCCTATTAAAACTCGACTTTGACAAATCATTTTTTCAGAGACCAACCAAAACATCATTTTTAAGCCCCCAAAATAATGAAAAGTGAAATCCAAAATCGATTTCGGAAACTTTTTGCCAATCCAAAATTTCATTGTCACTAGTTAAACTTGTATGCAAGTTGCCTTTTAAAACTCGACTTTGACAAATCATTTTTTCAGAGACCAACCAAAACATCATTTTTAAGCCCCCAAAATAATGAAAAGTGAAATCCAAAATCGATTTCGGAAACTTTTTGGCAAACCAAAATTTCATTGTCACTAGTCAAACTTGTATGCAAGTTGCCTATTAAAACTCGACTTTGACAAATCATTTTTTCAGCGACCAACCAAAACATCATTTTTAAGCCCCCAAAATAATGAACAGTGAAATCCAAAATCGATTTCGGAAACTTTTTGGCAAACCAAAATTTCATTGTCACTAGTCAAACTTGTATGCAAGTTGCCTATTAAAACTCGACTTTGACAAATCATTTTTTCAGAGACCAACCAAAACATCATTTTTAAGCCCCCAAAATAATGAAAAGTGAAATCCAAAATCGATTTCGGAAACTTTTTGCCAATCCAAAATTTCATTGTCACTAGTTAAACTTGTATGCAAGTTGCCTTTTAAAACTCGACTTTGACAAATCATTTTTTCAGAGACCAACCAAAACATCATTTTTAAGCCCCCAAAATAATGAAAAGTGAAATCCAAAATCGATTTCGGAAACTTTTTGGCAAACCAAAATTTCATTGTCACTAGTCAAACTTGTATGCAAGTTGCCTATTAAAACTCGACTTTGACAAATCATTTTTTCAGAGACCAACCAAAACATCATTTTTAAGCCCCCAAAATAATGAAAAGTGAAATCCAAAATCGATTTCGGAAACTTTTTGCCAATCCAAAATTTCATTGTCACTAGTCAAACTTGTATGCAAGTTGCCTATTAAAACTCGACTTTGACAAATCATTTTTTCAGCGACCAACCAAAACATCATTTTTAAGCCCCCAAAATAATGAAAAGTGAAATCCAAAATCGATTTCGGAAACTTTTTGGCAAACCAAAATTTCATTGTCACTAGTCAAACTTGTATGCAAGTTGCCTATTAAAACTCGACTTTGACAAATCATTTTTTCAGAGACCAACCAAAACATCATTTTTAAGCCCCCAAAATAATGAAAAGTGAAATCCAAAATCGATTTCGGAAACTTTTTGCCAATCCAAAATTTCATTGTCACTAGTTAAACTTGTATGCAAGCTGCCTATTAAAACTCGACTTTGACAAATAATTTTTTCAGCGACCAACCAAAACATCATTTTTGAGCCCCCAAAATAATGAAAAGTAAAATCCAAAATCGATTTCGGAAACTTTTTGGCAAACCAAAATTTCATTGTCACTAGTCAAACTTGTATGCAAGCTGCCTATTAAAACTCGACTTTGACAAATAATTTTTTCAGCGACCAACCAAAACATCATTTTTGAGCCCCCAAAATAATGAAAAGTAAAATCCAAAATCGATTTCGGAAACTTTTTGGCAAACCAAAATTTCATTGTCACTAGTCAAACTTGTATGCAAGTTGCCTTTTAAAACTCGACTTTGACAAATCATTTTTTCAGAGACCAACCAAAACATAATTTTTGAGCCCCAAAAATAATGAAAAGTGAAATCCAAAATCGATTTCGGAAACTTTTTGCCAATCCAAAATTTCATTGTCACTAGTCAAACTTGTATGCAAGCTGCCTATTAAAACTCGACTTTGACAAATCATTTTTTCAGCGACCAACCAAAACATCATTTTTGAGCCCCCAAAATAATGAAAAGTGAAATCCAAAATCGATTTCGGAAACTTTTTGGCAAACCAAAATTTCATTGTCACTAGTCAAACTTGTACGCAAGTTGCCTTTTAAAACTCGACTTTGACAAATCTTTTTTTCAGAGACCAACCAAACCATCATTTTTGAGCCCCCAAAATAATGAAAAGTGAAATCCAAAATCGATTTCGGAAACTTTTTGGCAAACCAAAATTTCATTGTCACTAGTCAAACTTGTATGCAAGTTGCCTTTTAAAACTCGACTTTGACAAATCATTTTTTCAGAGACCAACCAAACCATCATTTTTAAGCCCCCAAAATAATGAAAAGTGAAATCCAAAATCGATTTCGGAACTTTTTGGCAAACCAAAATTTCAATGTAACTAGTCAAACTTGTATGCAAGTTGCCTTTTAAAACTCGACTTTGACAAATCATTTTTTCAGAGACCCACCGAAACATCATTTTTGAGCCCCCAAAATAATGAAAAATGCAATCCAAGATCGATTTGAGAAACTTTGTAGCAAACCAAAATTTCAAAGTAACTAGTCCAACTTGTATGCAAGTTGCCTTTTAAAACTCGACTTTGACAAATCTTTTTTTCAGAGACCAACCAAAACATCATTTTTAAGCCCCCAAAATAATGAAAAGTGAAATCCAAAATCGATTTCGGAAACTTTTTGGCAAACCAAAATTTCATTGTCACTAGTCAAACTTGTATGCAAGTTGCCTTTTAAAACTCGACTTTGACAAATCATTTTTTCAGAGACCCACCGAAACATCATTTTTGAGCCCCCAAAATAATGAAAAATGCAATCCAAGATCGATTTGAGAAACTTTTTAGCAAACCAAAATTTCATTGTCATTAGTCAAACTTGTATGCAAGTTGCCTATTAAAACTCGACTTTGACAAATCATTTTTTCAGAGACCAACCAAAACATCATTTTTAAGCCCCCAAAATAATGAAAAGTGAAATCCAAAATCGATTTCGGAAACTTTTTGCCAATCCAAAATTTCATTGTCACTAGTTAAACTTGTATGCAAGTTGCCTTTTAACACTCGACTTTGACAAATCATTTTTTCAGAGACCAACCAAAACATCATTTTTAAGCCCCCAAAATAATGAAAAGTGAAATCCAAAATCGATTTCGGAAACTTTTTGGCAAACCAAAATTTCATTGTCACTAGTCAAACTTGTATGCAAGCTGCCTTTTAAAACTCGACTTTGACAAATCATTTTTTCAGAGACCAACCAAAACATCATTTTTGAGCCCCCAAAATAATGAAAAGTGAAATCCAAAATCGATTTCGGAAACTTTTTGGCAAACCAAAATTTCATTGTCACTAGTCAAACTTGTATGCAAGTTGCCTATTAAAACTCGACTTTGACAAATCATTTTTTCAGAGACCAACCAAAACATCATTTTTAAGCCCCCAAAATAATGAAAAGTGAAATCCAAAATCGATTTCGGAAACTTTTTGCCAATCCAAAATTTCATTGTCACTAGTTAAACTTGTATGCAAGTTGCCTTTTAAAACTCGACTTTGACAAATCATTTTTTCAGAGACCAACCAAAACATCATTTTTAAGCCCCCAAAATAATGAAAAGTGAAATCCAAAATCGATTTCGGAAACTTTTTGGCAAACCAAAATTTCATTGTCACTAGTCAAACTTGTATGCAAGCTGCCTATTAAAACTCGACTTTGACAAATAATTTTTTCAGCGACCAACCAAAACATCATTTTTGAGCCCCCAAAATAATGAAAAGTAAAATCCAAAATCGATTTCGGAAACTTTTTGGCAAACCAAAATTTCATTGTCACTAGTCAAACTTGTATGCAAGTTGCCTATTAAAACTCGACTTTGACAAATCATTTTTTCAGAGACCAACCAAAACATCATTTTTAAGCCCCCAAAATAATGAAAAGTGAAATCCAAAATCGATTTCGGAAACTTTTTGCCAATCCAAAATTTCATTGTCACTAGTTAAACTTGTATGCAAGTTGCCTTTTAAAACTCGACTTTGACAAATCATTTTTTCAGAGACCAACCAAAACATCATTTTTAAGCCCCCAAAATAATGAAAAGTGAAATCCAAAATCGATTTCGGAAACTTTTTGGCAAACCAAAATTTCATTGTCACTAGTCAAACTTGTATGCAAGCTGCCTATTAAAACTCGACTTTGACAAATAATTTTTTCAGCGACCAACCAAAACATCATTTTTGAGCCCCCAAAATAATGAAAAGTAAAACCCAAAATCGATTTCGGAAACTTTTTGGCAAACCAAAATTTCATTGTCACTAGTCAAACTTGTATGCAAGTTGCCTTTTAAAACTCGACTTTGACAAATCATTTTTTCAGAGACCAACCAAAACATCATTTTTAAGCCCCCAAAATAATGAAAAGTGAAATCCAAAATCGATTTCGGAAACTTTTTGGCAAACCAAAATTTCATTGTCACTAGTCAAACTTGTATGCAAGTTGCCTATTAAAACTCGACTTTGACAAATCATTTTTTCAGCGACCAACCAAAACATCATTTTTAAGCCCCCAAAATAATGAAAAGTGAAATCCAAAATCGATTTCGGAAACTTTTTGGCAAACCAAAATTTCATTGTCACTAGTCAAACTTGTATGCAAGTTGCCTTTTAAAACTCAACTTTGACAAATCATTTTTTCAGAGACCAACCAAAACATCATTTTTAAGCCCCCAAAATAAAGAAAAGTGAAATCCAAAATCGATTTCGGAAACTTTTTGGCAAACCAAAATTTCATTGTCACTAGTCAAACTTGTATGCAAGTTGCCTATTAAAACTCGACTTTGACAAATCATTTTTTCAGAGACCAACCAAAACATCATTTTTAAGCCCCCAAAATAATGAAAAGTGAAATCCAAAATCGATTTCGGAAACTTTTTGCCAATCCAAAATTTCATTGTCACTAGTTAAACTTGTATGCAAGTTGCCTTTTAAAACTCGACTTTGACAAATCATTTTTTCAGAGACCAACCAAAACATCATTTTTAAGCCCCCAAAATAATGAAAAGTGAAATCCAAAATCGATTTCGGAAACTTTTTGGCAAACCAAAATTTCATTGTCACTAGTCAAACTTGTATGCAAGCTGCCTATTAAAACTCGACTTTGACAAATAATTTTTTCAGCGACCAACCAAAACATCATTTTTGAGCCCCCAAAATAATGAAAAGTAAAATCCAAAATCGATTTCGGAAACTTTTTGGCAAACCAAAATTTCATTGTCACTAGTCAAACTTGTATGCAAGTTGCCTTTTAAAACTCGACTTTGACAAATCATTTTTTCAGAGACCAACCAAAACATAATTTTTGAGCCCCAAAAATAATGAAAAGTGAAATCCAAAATCGATTTCGGAAACTTTTTGCCAATCCAAAATTTCATTGTCACTAGTTAAACTTGTATGCAAGTTGCCTTTTAAAACTCGACTTTGACAAATCTTTTTATCAGAGACCAACCAAAACATCATTTTTAAGCCCCCAAAATAATGAAAAGTGAAATCCAAAATCGATTTCGGAAACTTTTTGGCAAACCAAAATTTCATTGTCACTAGTCAAACTTGTATGCAAGTTGCCTATTAAAACTCGACTTTGACAAATCATTTTTTCAGCGACCAACCAAAACATCATTTTTAAGCCCCCAAAATAATGAAAAGTGAAATCCAAAATCGATTTCGGAAACTTTTTGGCAAACCAAAATTTCATTGTCACTAGTCAAACTTGTATGCAAGTTGCCTATTAAAACTCGACTTTGACAAATCATTTTTTCAGAGACCAACCAAAACATCATTTTTAAGCCCCCAAAATAATGAAAAGTGAAATCCAAAATCGATTTCGGAAACTTTTTGCCAATCCAAAATTTCATTGTCACTAGTTAAACTTGTATGCAAGTTGCCTTTTAAAACTCGACTTTGACAAATCATTTTTTCAGAGACCAACCAAAACATCATTTTTAAGCCCCCAAAATAATGAAAAGTGAAATCCAAAATCGATTTCGGAAACTTTTTGGCAAACCAAAATTTCATTGTCACTAGTCAAACTTGTATGCAAGCTGCCTATTAAAACTCGACTTTGACAAATAATTTTTTCAGCGACCAACCAAAACATCATTTTTGAGCCCCCAAAATAATGAAAAGTAAAATCCAAAATCGATTTCGGAAACTTTTTGGCAAACCAAAATTTCATTGTCACTAGTCAAACTTGTATGCAAGTTGCCTATTAAAACTCGACTTTGACAAATCATTTTTTCAGAGACCAACCAAAACATCATTTTTAAGCCCCCAAAATAATGAAAAGTGAAATCCAAAATCGATTTCGGAAACTTTTTGCCAATCCAAAATTTCATTGTCACTAGTTAAACTTGTATGCAAGTTGCCTTTTAAAACTCGACTTTGACAAATCATTTTTTCAGAGACCAACCAAAACATCATTTTTAAGCCCCCAAAATAATGAAAAGTGAAATCCAAAATCGATTTCGGAAACTTTTTGGCAAACCAAAATTTCATTGTCACTAGTCAAACTTGTATGCAAGCTGCCTATTAAAACTCGACTTTGACAAATAATTTTTTCAGCGACCAACCAAAACATCATTTTTGAGCCCCCAAAATAATGAAAAGTAAAATCCAAAATCGATTTCGGAAACTTTTTGGCAAACCAAAATTTCATTGTCACTAGTCAAACTTGTATGCAAGTTGCCTTTTAAAACTCGACTTTGACAAATCATTTTTTCAGAGACCAACCAAAACATAATTTTTGAGCCCCAAAAATAATGAAAAGTGAAATCCAAAATCGATTTCGGAAACTTTTTGCCAATCCAAAATTTCATTGTCACTAGTCAAACTTGTATGCAAGCTGCCTATTAAAACTCGACTTTGACAAATCATTTTTTCAGCGACCAACCAAAACATCATTTTTGAGCCCCCAAAATAATGAAAAGTGAAATCCAAAATCGATTTCGGAAACTTTTTGGCAAACCAAAATTTCATTGTCACTAGTCAAACTTGTACGCAAGTTGCCTTTTAAAACTCGACTTTGACAAATCATTTTTTCAGAGACCAACCAAACCATCATTTTTGAGCCCCCAAAATAATGAAAAGTGAAATCCAAAATCGATTTCGGAAACTTTTTGGCAAACCAAAATTTCATTGTCACTAGTCAAACTTGTATGCAAGTTGCCTTTTAAAACTCGACTTTGACAAATCATTTTTTCAGAGACCAACCAAACCATCATTTTTAAGCCCCCAAAATAATGAAAAGTGAAATCCAAAATCGATTTCGGAACTTTTTGGCAAACCAAAATTTCAATGTAACTAGTCAAACTTGTATGCAAGTTGCCTTTTAAAACTCGACTTTGACAAATCATTTTTTCAGAGACCCACCGAAACATCATTTTTGAGCCCCCAAAATAATGAAAAATGCAATCCAAGATCGATTTGAGAAACTTTGTAGCAAACCAAAATTTCAAAGTAACTAGTCCAACTTGTATGCAAGTTGCCTTTTAAAACTCGACTTTGACAAATCTTTTTTCCCGAGATCAACCAAAACATTATTTTTGAGCCCCCAAAATAATGAAAAGTGAAATCCAAAATCGATTTCGGAAACTTTTTGGCAAACCAAAATTTCATTGTCACTAGTCAAACTTGTATGCAAGTTGCCTATTAAAATTCGACTTTGACAAATCAGTTTTTCAGCGACCAACCAAAACATCATTTTTAAGCCCCAAAAATAATGAAAAGTAAAATCCAAAATCGATTTCGGAAACTTTTTGGCAAACCAAAATTTCATTGTCACTAGTCAAACTTGTATGCAAGTTGCCTTTTAAAACTCGACTTTGACAAATCATTTTTTCAGAGACCCACCGAAACATCATTTTTGAGCCCCCAAAATAATGAAAAATGCAATCCAAGATCGATTTGAGAAACTTTTTAGCAAACCAAAATTTCATTGTCACTAGTCAAACTTGTATGCAAGTTGCCTATTAAAACTCGACTTTGACAAATCATTTTTTCAGAGACCAACCAAAACATCATTTTTAAGCCCCCAAAATAATGAAAAGTGAAATCCAAAATCGATTTCGGAAACTTTTTGCCAATCCAAAATTTCATTGTCACTAGTTAAACTTGTATGCAAGTTGCCTTTTAAAACTCGACTTTGACAAATCATTTTTTCAGAGACCAACCAAAACATCATTTTTAAGCCCCCAAAATAATGAAAAGTGAAATCCAAAATCGATTTCGGAAACTTTTTGGCAAACCAAAATTTCATTGTCACTAGTCAAACTTGTATGCAAGTTGCCTATTAAAACTCGACTTTGACAAATCATTTTTTCAGAGACCAACCAAAACATCATTTTTGAGCCCCAAAAATAATGAAAAGTAATATCCAAAATCGATTTCGGAAACTTTTTGGCAAACCAAAATTTCATTGTCACTAGTCAAACTTGTATGCAAGCTGCCTATTAAAACTCGACTTTGACAAATCATTTTTTCAGCGACCAACCAAAACATCATTTTTGAGCCCCCAAAATAATGAAAAGTGAAATCCAAAATCGATTTCGGAAACTTTTTGGCAAACCAAAATTTCATTGTCACTAGTCAAACTTGTACGCAAGTTGCCTTTTAAAACTCGACTTTGACAAATCATTTTTTCAGAGACCAACCAAACCATCATTTTTGAGCCCCCAAAATAATGAAAAGTGAAATCCAAAATCGATTTCGGAAACTTTTTGGCAAACCAAAATTTCATTGTCACTAGTCAAACTTGTATGCAAGTTGCCTTTTAAAACTCGACTTTGACAAATCATTTTTTCAGAGACCAACCAAACCATCATTTTTAAGCCCCCAAAATAATGAAAAGTGAAATCCAAAATCGATTTCGGAACTTTTTGGCAAACCAAAATTTCATTGTCACTAGTCAAACTTGTATGCAAGTTGCCTTTTAAAACTCGACTTTGACAAATCATTTTTTCAGAGACCCACCGAAACATCATTTTTGAGCCCCCAAAATAATGAAAAATGCAATCCAAGATCGATTTGAGAAACTTTGTAGCAAACCAAAATTTCAAAGTAACTAGTCCAACTTGTATGCAAGTTGCCTTTTAAAACTCGACTTTGACAAATCTTTTTTCCCGAGATCAACCAAAACATTATTTTTGAGCCCCCAAAATAATGAAAAGTGAAATCCAAAATCGATTTCGGAAACTTTTTGGCAAACTAAAATTTCATTGTCACTAGTCAAACTTGTATGCAAGTTGCCTTTTAAAACTCGACTTTGACAAATCATTTTTTCAGAGACCAACCAAACCATCATTTTTAAGCCCCCAAAATAATGAAAAGTTCGATCCAAAATCGTTTTCGGAAACTTTTTGGCAAACCATAATTTCATTGTCACTAGTCAAACTTGTATGCAAGTTGCCTTTTAAAACTCGACTTTGACAAATCATTTTTCCCGAGATCAACCAAAACATCATTTTTAAGCCCCCAAAATAATGAAAAGTTCGATCCAAAATCGATTTCGGAAACTTTTTGGCAAACCAAAATTTCATTGTCACTAGTCAAACTTGTATGCAAGTTGCCTTTTAAAACTCGACTTTGACAAATCATTTTTCCCGAGATCAACCAAAACATCATTTTTGAGCCCCCAAAATAATGAAAAATGCAATCCAAGATCGATGTGAGAAACTTTTAAGCAAACCAAAATTTCAAAGTAACTAGTCCAACTTGTATGCAAGTTGCCTTTTAAAACTCGACTTTGACAAATCATTTTTTCAGAGACCCACCAAAACATCATTTTTAAGCCTCCAAAATAATGAAAAGTGAAATCCAAAATCGATTTCGGAAACTTTTTGGCAATCCAAAATTTCATTGTCACTAGTCAAACTTGTATGCAAGTTGCCTTTTAAAACTCGACTTTGACAAATCATGTTTTCAGAGACCAACCAAACCATCATTTTTAAGCCCCCAAAATAATGAAAAGTGAAATCCAAAATCGATTTCGGAAACTTTTTGGCAATCCAAAATTTCATTGTCACTAGTTAAACTTGTATGCAAGTTGCCTTTTAAAACTCGACTTTGACAAATCATTTTTTCAGAGACCAACCAAAACATCATTTTTAAGCCCCCAAAATAATGAAAAGTGAAATCCAAAATCGATTTCGGAAACTTTTTGGCAATCCAAAATTTCATTGTCACTAGTCAAACTTGTATGCAAGTTGCCTTTTAAAACTCGACTTTGACAAATCATTTTTTCAGAGACCAACCAAAACATCATTTTCGAGCCCCCAAAAGAATGAAAAGTGAAATCCAAAATCGATTTCGGAAACTTTTTGGCAATCCAAAATTTCATTGTCACTAGTCAAACTTGTATGCAAGTTGCCTTTTAAAACTCGACTTTGACAAATCATTTTTTCAGAGACCCACCTAAACATCATTTTAAAGCCCCCAAAATAATGAAAAGTTCGATCCAAAATCGTTTTCGGAAACTTTTTGGCAAACCATAATTTCATTGTCACTAGTCAAACTTGTATGCAAGTTGCCTTTTAAAACTCGACTTTGACAAACCATTTTTTCAGAGACCAACCAAACCATCATTTTTAAGCCCCCAAAATAATGGAAAGTTCGATCCAAAATCGTTTTCGGAAACTTTTTGGCAAACCAAAATTTCATTGTCACTAGTCAAACTTGTATGCAAGTTGCCTTTTAAAACTCGACTTTGACAAATCATTTTTTCAGAGACCAACCAAAACATCATTTTTAAGCCCCCAAAATAATGAAAAGTTCGATCCAAAATCGATTTCGGAAACTTTTTGGCAAACCAAAATTTCATTGTCACTAGTCAAACTTGTATGCAAGTTGCCTTTTAAAACT
Organism: Anopheles marshallii; assembly: GCF_943734725.1. Taxonomy (NCBI): domain Eukaryota; kingdom Metazoa; phylum Arthropoda; class Insecta; order Diptera; family Culicidae; genus Anopheles; species Anopheles marshallii. Next base: position 601,377 of record NW_026525898.1, on the reverse strand, counting down.
CGACTTTGACAAATCATTTTTCCCGAGATCAACCAAAACATCATTTTTGAGCCCCCAAAATAATGAAAAGTGAAATCCAAAATCGATTTCGGAAACTTTTTGGCAAACCAAAATTTCATTGTCACTAGTCAAACTTGTATGCAAGTTGCCTTTTAAAACTCGACTTTGACAAATCATTTTTTCAGAGACCAACCAAACCATCATTTTTAAGCCCCCAAAATAATGAAAAGTTCGATCCAAAATCGTTTTCGGAAACTTATTGGCAAACCATAATTTCATTGTCACTAGTCAAACTTGTATGCAAGTTGCCTTTTAAAACTCGACTTTGACAAACCATTTTTTCAGAGACCAACCAAACCATCATTTTTAGGCCCCCAAAATAATGAAAAATGCAATCCAAAATCGATTTCGGAAACTTTTTGGCAAACCAAAATTTCATTGTCACTAGTCAAACTTGTATGCAAGTTGCCTTTTAAAACTCGACTTTGACAAATCATTTTTTCAGAGACCAACCAAACCATCAGTTTTAAGCCCCCAAAATAATGAAAAGTTCGATCCAAAATCGATTTCGGAAACTTTTTGGCAAACCAAAATTTCATTGTCACTAGTCAAACTTGTATGCAAGTTGCCTTTTAAAACTCGACTTTGACAAATCATTTTTCCCGAGATCAACCAAAACATCATTTTTGAGCCCCCAAAATAATGAAAAGTGAAATCCAAAATCGATTTCGGAAACTTTTTGGCAAACCAAAATTTCATTGTCACTAGTCAAACTTGTATGCAAGTTGCCTTTTAAAACTCGACTTTGACAAATCATTTTTTCAGAGACCAACCAAACCATCATTTTTAAGCCCCCAAAATAATGAAAAGTGAAATCCAAAATCGATTTCGGAAACTTTTTGGCAAACCAAAATTTCATTGTCACTAGTCAAACTTGTATGCAAGTTGCCTTTTGAAACTCGACTTTGACAAATCTTTTTTTCAGAGACCCACCTAAACATCATTTTTGAGCCCCCAAAATAATGAAAAGTGAAATCCAAAATCGATTTCGGAAACTTTTTGGCAAACCAAAATTTCATTGTCACTAGTCAAACTTGTATGCAAGTTGCCTTTTAAAACTCGACTTTGACAAATCATTTTTTCAGAGACAAACCAAACCATCATTTTTGAGCCCCCAAAATAATGAAAAATGCAATCCAAGATCGATGTGAGAAACTTTTAAGCAAACCAAAATTTCAAAGTAACTAGTCCAACTTGTATGCAAGTTGCCTTTTAAAACTCGACTTTGACAAATCATTTTTTCAGAGACCCACCAAAACATCATTTTTAAGCCTCCAAAATAATGAAAAGTGAAATCCAAAATCGATTTCGGAAACTTTTTGGCAATCCAAAATTTCATTGTCACTAGTCAAACTTGTATGCAAGTTGCCTTTTAAAACTCGACTTTGACAAATCATGTTTTCAGAGACCAACCAAACCATCATTTTTAAGCCCCCAAAATAATGAAAAGTGAAATCCAAAATCGATTTCGGAAACTTTTTGGCAATCCAAAATTTCATTGTCACTAGTTAAACTTGTATGCAAGTTGCCTTTTAAAACTCGACTTTGACAAATCATTTTTTCAGAGACCAACCAAAACATCATTTTTAAGCCCCCAAAATAATGAAAAGTGAAATCCAAAATCGATTTTGGAAACTTTTTGGCAATCCAAAATTTCATTGTCACTAGTCAAACTTGTATGCAAGTTGCCTTTCAAAACTCGACTTTGACAAATCATTTTTTCAGAGACCAACCAAAACATCATTTTTGAGCCCCCAAAATAATGAAAAGTGATATCCAAAATCGATTTCGGAAACTTTTTGGCAAACCAAAATTTCATTGTCACTAGTCAAACTTGTATGCAAGAAGCCTTTTAAAACTCGACTTTGACAAATCATTTTTTCAGAGACCAACCAAAACATCATTTTTAAGCCCCCAAAATAATAAAAAGTGAAATCCAAAATCGATTTCGGAAACTTTTTGGCAATCCAAAATTTCATTGTCACTAGTCAAACTTGTATGCAAGTTGCCTTTTAAAACTCGACTTTGACAAATCATTTTTTCAGAGACCAACCAAAACATCATTTTTGAGCCCCCAAAATAATGGAAAGTGATATCCAAAATCGATTTCGGAAACTTTTTGGCAATCCAAAATTTCATTGTCATTAGTCAAACTTGTATGCAAGTTGCCTTTTCAAACTCGACTTTGACAAATCATGTTTTCAGAGACCAACCAAACCATCATGTTTAAGCCCCCAAAATAATGAAAAGTAAAATCCAAAATCGATTTCGGAAACTTTTTGGCAATCCAAAATTTCATTGTCACTAGTCAAACTTGTATGCAAGTTGCCTTTTAAAACTCGACTTTGACAAATCATTTTTTCAGAGACCAACCAAAACATCATTTTTGAGCCCCCAAAATAATGAAAAGTGAAATCCAAAATCGATTTCGGAAACTTTTTGGCAAACCAAAATTTCATTGTCACTAGTCAAACTTGTATGCAAGTTGCCTTTTAAAACTCGACTTTGACAAATCATTTTTTCAGAGACCAACCAAAACATCATTTTTAAGCCCCCAAAATAATGAAAAGTTCGATCCAAAATCGATTTCGGAAACTTTTTGGCAATCCAAAATTTCATTGTCACTAGTCAAACTTGTACGCAAGTTGCCTTTTAAAACTCGACTTTGACAAATAATTTTTTCAGAGACCCACCGAAACATCATTTTTGAGCCCCCAAAATAATGAAAAGTAAAATCCAAAATTGATTTCGGAAACTTTTTGGCAATCCAAAATTTCATTGTCAGTAGTCAAACTTGTATGCAAGTTGCCTTTTAAAACTCGACTTTGACAAATCATTTTTTCAGAGACCAACCAAAACATCATTTTTGAGCCCCCAAAATAATGAAAAGTGATATCCAAAATCGATTTCGGAAACTTTTTGGCAATCCAAAATTTCATTGTCATTAGTCAAACTTGTATGCAAGTTGCCTTTTCAAACTCGACTTTGACAAATCATGTTTTCAGAGACCAACCAAACCATCATGTTTAAGCCCCCAAAATAATGAAAAGTAAAATCCAAAATCGATTTCGGAAACTTTTTGGCAATCCAAAATTTCATTGTCACTAGTCAAACTTGTATGCAAGTTGCCTTTTAAAACTCGACTTTGACAAATCATTTTTTCAGAGACCAACCAAACCATCATGTTTAAGCCCCCAAAATAATGAAAAGTAAAATCCAAAATCGATTTCGGAAACTATTATGCAACCCAAAATTTCATTGTCACTAGTCAAACTTGTATGCAAGTTGCCTTTTAAAACTCGACTTTGACAAATCATGTTTTCAGAGACCAACCAAACCATCATGTTTAAGCCCCCAAAATAATGAAAAGTAAAATCCAAAATCGATTTCGGAAACTATTATGCAACCCAAAATTTCATTGTCACTAGTCAAACTTGTATGCAAGTTGCCTTTTAAAACTCGACTTTGACAAATCATTTTTTCAGAGACCAACCAAACCATCATGTTTAAGCCCCCAAAATAATGAAAAGTAAAATCCAAAATCGATTTCGGAAACTTTTTGGCAATCCAAAATTTCATTGTCACTAGTCAAACTTGTACGCAAGTTGCCTTTTAAAACTCGACTTTGACAAATAATTTTTTCAGAGACCCACCGAAACATCATTTTTGAGCCCCCAAAATAATGAAAAGTAAAATCCAAAATTGATTTCGGAAACTTTTTGGCAATCCAAAATTTCATTGTCACTAGTCAAACTTGTATGCAAGTTGCCTTTTAAAACTCGACTTTGACAAATCATTTTTTCAGAGACCAACCAAAACATCATTTTTAAGCCCCCAAAATAATGAAAAGTTCGATCCAAAATCGATTTCGGAAACTTTTTGGCAAACCAAAATTTCATTGTCACTAGTCAAACTTGTATGCAAGTTGCCTTTTAAAACTCGACTTTGACAAATCATTTTTTCAGAGACCAACCAAAACATCATTTTTGAGCCCCCAAAATAATGAAAAGTGAAATCCAAAATCGATTTCGGAAACTTTTTGGCAACCCAAAATTTCATTGTCAGTAGTCAAACTTGTATGCAAGTTGCCTTTTAAAACTCGACTTTGACAAATCATTTTTTCAGAGACCAACCAAAACATCATTTTTGAGCCCCCAAAATAATGAAAAGTGAAATCCAAAATCGATTTAGGAAACTTTTTGGCAAACCAACATTTCAATGTCACTAGTCAAACTTGTATGCAAGTTGCCTTTTAAAACTCGACTTTGACAAATCATTTTTTCAGAGACCAACCAAACCATCATTTTTAAGCCCCCAAAATAATGAAAAGTAAAATCCAAAATCGATTTCGGAAACTTTTTGGCAAACCAAAATTTCATTGTCACTAGTCAAACTTGTATGCAAGTTGCCTTTTAAAACTCGACTTTGACAAATCATTTTTTCAGAGACCAACCAAAACATCATTTTTGAGCCCCCAAAATAATGAAAAGTGAAATCCAAAATCGATTTCGGAAACTTTTTGGCAAACCAAAATTTCATTGTCACTAGTCAAACTAGTATGCAAGTTGCTTTTTAAAACTCGACTTTGACAAATCATTTTTTCAGAGACCAACCAAAACATCATTTTTGAGCCCCCAAAATAATGAAAAGTGCCTTTCAAGATCGATTTCTGAAACTTTTCTGCAAACCATAATTTCATTGTTACTAGTAAAACTTGTATGCAAGTTGCCTTTTCAAACTCGACTTTGACAAATCATTTTTTCAGAGACCAACCAAAACATCATTTTTGAGCCCCCAAAATAATGAAAAGTGCAATCCAAGATCGATTTCAGAAACTATTATGCAAACCAAAATTTCATTGTCACTAGTCAAACTTGTATGCAAGTTGCCTTTTAAAACTCGACTTTGACAAATCATTTTTCCAGAGACCAACCAAACCATCATTTTTAAGCCCCCAAAATAATGAAAAGTGAAATCCTAAATCGATTTCGGAAACTTTTTGGCAAACCAAAATTTCATTGTCACTAGTCAAACTTGTATGCAAGTTGCCTTTTAAAACTCGGCTGTGACAAATCATGTTTTCAGAGACCAACCAAAACATCGTTTTTGAGCCCCCAAAATAATGAAAAGTGAAATCCAAAATCGATTCCGGAAACTTTTTGGCAAACCAAAATTTCATTGTCACTAGTCAAACTCGTATGCAAGTTGCTTTTTAAAACTCGACTTTGACAAATCATTTTTTCAGAGACCAACCAAAACATCATTTTTGAGCCCCCAAAATAATGAAAAGTGAAATCCAAAATCGATTTCGGAAACTTTTTGGCAAACCAAAATTTCAATGTAACTAGTCAAACTTGTATGCAAGTTGCCTTTTCAAACTCGATTTTGACAAATCATTTTTTCAGAGACCAACCAAAACATTATTTTTAAGCCCCCAAAATAATGAAAAGTGAAATCCAAAATCGATTTCGGAAACTTTTTGGCAAACCAAAATTTCATTGTCACTAGTCAAACTCGTATGCAAGTTGCTTTTTAAAACTCGACTTTGACAAATCATTTTTTCAGAGACCAACCAAACCATCATTTTTAAGCCCCCAAAATAATGAAAAATGCAATCCTAGATCGATTTCGGAAACTTTTTGGCAAACCAAAATTTCATTGTCACTAGTCAAACTTGTATGCAAGTTGCCTTTTAAAACTCGACTTTGACAAATCATTTTTTCAGAGACCAACCAAAACATCATTTTTAAGCCCCCAAAATAATGAAAAGTAAAATCCAAAATCGATTTCGGAAACTTTTTGGCAAACCAAAATTTCATTGTCACTAGTCAAACTTGTATGCAAGTTGCCTTTTAAAACTCGACTGTGACAAATCATGTTTTCAGAGACCAACCAAAACATCATTTTTGAGCCCCCAAAATAATGAAAAGTGAAATCCAAAATCGATTTAGGAAACTTTTTGGCAAACCAACATTTCAATGTCACTAGTCAAACTTGTATGCAAGTTGCCTTTTAAAACTCGACTTTGACAAATCATTTTTTCAGAGACCAACCAAACCATCATTTTTAAGCCCCCAAAATAATGAAAAGTAAAATCCAAAATCGATTTCGGAAACTTTTTGGCAAACCAAAATTTCATTGTCACTAGTCAAACTCGTATGCAAGTTGCTTTTTAAAACTCGACTTTGACAAATCATTTTTTCAGAGACCAACCAAACCATCATTTTTAAGCCCCCAAAATAATGAAAAATGCAATCCTAGATCGATTTCGGAAACTTTTTGGCAAACCAAAATTTCATTGTCACTAGTCAAACTTGTATGCAAGTTGCCTTTTAAAACTCGACTTTGACAAATCATTTTTTCAGAGACCAACCAAAACATCATTTTTGAGCCCCCAAAATAATGAAAAGTGAAATCCAAAATCGATTTCGGAAACTTTTTGGCAAACCAAAATTTCATTGTCACTAGTCAAACTAGTATGCAAGTTGCTTTTAAAAACTCGACTTTGACAAATCATTTTTTCAGAGACCAACCAAAACATCATTTTTGAGCCCCCAAAATAATGGAAATGAAATCCAAAATCGATTTCGGAAACTTTTTGGCAAACCAAAATTTCATTGTCACTAGTCAAACTTGTATGCAAGTTGCCTTTTAAAACTCGACTTTGACAAATCATTTTTTCAGAGACCAACCAAAACATCATTTTTAAGCCCCCAAAATAATGAAAAGTGAAATCCAAAATCGATTTCGGAAACTTTTTGGCAAACCAAAATTTCATTGTCACTAGTCAAACTAGTATGCAAGTTGCTTTTTAAAACTCGACTTTGACAAATCATTTTTTCAGAGACCAACCAAAACATCATTTTTGAGCCCCCAAAATAATGAAAAGTGAAATCCAAAATCGATTTCGGAAACTTTTTGGCAAACCAAAATTTCATTGTCACTAGTCAAACTTGTATGCAAGTTGCCTTTTAAAACTCGACTTTGACAAATCATTTTTTCAGAGACCAACCAAAACATCATTTATAAGCCCCCAAAATAATGAAAAGTTAAATCCAAAATCGATTTCGGAAACTTTTTGGCGAACCAAAATTTCATTGTCACTAGTCAAACTTGTATGCAAGTTGCTTTTTAAAACTCGACTTTGACAAATCATTTTTTCAGAGACCAACCAAAACATCATTTTTGAGCCCCCAAAATAATGAAAAGTGAAATCCAAAATCGATTTCGGAAACTTTTTGGCAAACCAAAATTTCATTGTCACTAGTCAAACTTGTATGCAAGTTGCCTTTTAAAACTCGACTTTGACAAATCATTTTTTCAGAGACCAACCAAAACATCATTTATAAGCCCCCAAAATAATGAAAAGTTAAATCCAAAATCGATTTCGGAAACTTTTTGGCAAACCAAAATTTCATTGTCACTAGTCAAACTTGTATGCAAGTTGCCTTTTAAAACTCGACTTTGACAAATCATTTTTTCAGAGACCAACCAAAACATCATTTATAAGCCCCCAAAATAATGAAAAGTTAAATCCAAAATCGATTTCGGAAACTTTTTGGCAAACCAAAATGTCATTGTCACTAGTCAAACTTGTATGCAAGTTGCCTTTTCAAACTCGACTTTGACAAATCATTTTTTCAGAGACCAACCAAACCATCATTTTTGAGCCCCCAAAATAATGAAAAATGCAATCCAAGATCGATTTCGGAAACTTTTTGGCAAACCAAAATTTCATTGTCACTAGTCAAACTCGTATGCAAGTTGCTTTTTAAAACTCGACTTTGACAAATCATTTTTTCAGAGACCAACCAAACCATCATTTTTAAGCCCCCAAAATAATGAAAAGTAAAATTCAAAATCGATTTCGGAAACTTTTTGGCAATCCAAAATTTCATTGTCACTAGTCAAACTTGTATGCAAGTTGCCTTTTAAAACTCGACTTTGACAAATCATTTTTTCAGAGACCAACCAAAACATCATTTTTGAGCCCCCAAAATAATGGAAATGAAATCCAAAATCGATTTCGGAAACTTTTTGGCAAACCAAAATTTCATTGTCACTAGTCAAACTTGTATGCAAGTTGCCTTTTAAATTTCGACTTTGACAAATCATTTTTTCAGAGACCAACCAAAACATCATTTTTAAGCCCCCAAAATAATGAAAAGTGAAATCCAAAATCGATTTCGGAAACTTTTTGGCAAACCAAAATTTCATTGTCACTAGTCAAACTTGTATGCAAGTTGCCTTTTCAAACTCGACTTTGACAAATCATTTTTTCAGAGACCAACCAAACCATCATTTTTAAGCCCCCAAAATAATGAAAAGTAAAATCCAAAATCGATTTCGGAAACTTTTTGGCAAACCAAAATTTCATTGTCACTAGTCAAACTTGTATGCAAGTTGCCTTTTAAAACTCGACTTTGACAAATCATTTTTTCAGAGACCAACCAAAACATCATTTTTAAGCCCCCAAAATAATGAAAAGTGAAATCCAAAATCGATTTCGGAAACTTTTTGGCAAACCAAAATTTCATTGTCACTAGTCAAACTTGTATGCAAAATGCCTATTAAAACTTGACTTTGGCAAATCATTTTTTTCAGAGACCAACCAAAACATCATTTTTGAGCTCCCAAAATAATGAAAAGTTCGATCCAAAATCGATTTCGGAAACTTTTTGGCAAACCAAAATTTCATTGTCACTAGTCAAACTTGTATGCAAGTTGCCTTTTAAAACTCGACTTTGACAAATCATTTTTTCAGAGACCAACCAAAACATCATTTTTGAGCTCCCAAAATAATGAAAAGTTCGATCCAAAATCGATTTCGGAAACTTTTTGGCAAACCAAAATTTCATTGTCACTAGTCAAACTTGTATGCAACTTGCCTTTTAAAACTCGACTTTGACAAATCATTTTTTCAGAGACCAACCAAAACATCATTTTTGAGCTCCCAAAATAATGAAAAGTTCGATCCAAAATCGATTTCGGAAACTTTTTGGCAAACCAAAATTTCATTGTCACTAGTCAAACTTGTATGCAACTTGCCTTTTAAAACTCGACTTTGACAAATCATTTTTTCAGAGACCCACCAAAACATCATTTTTAAGCCCCCAAAATAATGAAAAGTGAAATCCAAAATCGATGTCGGAAACTTTTTGGCAATTAAAAATTTCATTGTCACTAGTCAAACTTGTATGCAAGTTGCCTTCTAAAACTCGACTTTGACAAATCATTTTTTCAGAGACCAACCAAAACATCATTTTTGAGCCCCTAAAATAATGAAAAGTTCGATCCAAAATCGATTTCGGAAACTTTTTGGCAAACCAAAATTTCATTGTCACTAGTCAAACTTGTATGCAAGTTGCCTTTTAAAACTCGACTTTGACAAATCATTTTTTCATAGACCAACCAAAACATCATTTTTGAGCCCCCAAAATAATGGAAATGAAATCCAAAATCGATTTCGGAAACTTTTTGGCAAACCAAAATTTCAGTGTCACTAGTCAAACTTGTATGCAAGTTGCCTTTTAAAACTCGACTTTGACAAATCATTTTTTCAGAGACCAACCAAAACATCATTTTTGAGCCCCCAAAATAATGAAAAGTGCATTCCAAGATCGATTTCGGAAACTTTTTGGCAAACCAAAATTTCATTGTCACTAGTCAAACTTGTATGCAAGTTGCCTTTTAAAACTCGACTTTGACAAATCATTTTTTCAGAGACCAACCAAAACATCATTTTTGAGCCCCCAAAATAATGGAAAGTTCGATCCAAAATCAATTTCGGAAACTTTTTGGCAAACCAAAATTTCATTGTCACTAGTCAAACTTGTATGCAAGTTGCCTTTTAAAACTCGACTTTGACAAATCATTTTTTCAGAGACCAACCAAAACATCATTTTTGAGCTCCCAAAATAATGAAAAGTTCGATCCAAAATCGATTTCGGAAACTTTTTGGCAAACCAAAATTTCATTGTCACTAGTCAAACTTGTATGCAAGTTGCCTTTTAAAACTCGACTTTGACAAATCATTTTTTCAGAGACCAACCAAAACATCATTTTTGAGCCCCCAAAATAATGGAAATGAAATCCAAAATCGATTTCGGAAACTTTTTGGCAAACCAAAATTTCATTGTCACTAGTCAAACTTGTATGCAAGTTGCCTTTTAAAACTCGACTTTGACAAATCATTTTTTCAGAGACCAACCAAAACATCATTTTTGAGCTCCCAAAATAATGAAAAGTTCGATCCAAAATCGATTTCGGAAACTTTTTGGCAAACCAAAATTTCATTGTCACTAGTCAAACTTGTATGCAAGTTGCCTTTTAAAACTCGACTTTGACAAATCATTTTTTCAGAGACCAACCAAAACATCATTTTTGAGCCCCCAAAATAATGAAAAGTGCATTCCAAGATCGATTTCGGAAACTTTTTGGCAAACCAAAATTTCATTGTCACTAGTCAAACTTGTATGCAAGTTGCCTTTTCAAACTCGACTTTGACAAATCATTTTTTCATAGACCAACCAAAACATCATTTTTAAGCCCCCAAAATAATGAAAAGTGAAATCCAAAATCGATTTCGGAAACTTTTTGGCAAACCAAAATTTCATTGTCACTAGTCAAACTTGTATGCAAGTTGCCTTTTAAAACTCGACTTCGACAAATCATTTTTTCAGAGACCAACCAAAACATCATTTTTGAGCCCCCAAAATAATGGAAATGAAATCCAAAATCGATTTCGGAAACTTTTTGGCAAACCAAAATTTCATTGTCACTAGTCAAACTTGTATGCAAGTTGCCTTTTAAAACTCGACTTTGACAAATCATTTTTTCAGAGACCAACCAAAACATCATTTTTAAGCCCCCAAAATAATGAAAAGTGAAATCCAAAATCGATTTCGGAAACTTTTTGGCAAACCAAAATTTCATTGTCACTAGTCAAACTTGTATGCAAGTTGCCTTTTAAAACTCGACTTTGACAAATCATTTTTTCAGAGACCAACCAAACCATCATTTTTAAGCCCCCAAAATAATGAAAAGTAAAATCCAAAATCGATTTCGGAAACTTTTTGGCAAACCAAAATTTCATTGTCACTAGTCAAACTTGTATGCAAGTTGCCTTTTAAAACTCGACTTTGACAAATCATTTTTTCAGAGACCAACCAAAACATCATTTTTAAGCCCCCAAAATAATGAAAAGTGAAATCCAAAATCGATTTCGGAAACTTTTTGGCAATCCAAAATTTCATTGTCACTAGTCAAACTTGTATGCAAGTTGCCTTTTAAAACTCGACTTTGACAAATCATTTTTTCAGAGACCAACCAAAACATCATTTTTAAGCCCCCAAAATAATGAAAAGTGAAATCCAAAATCGATTTCGGAAACTTTTTGGCAAACCAAAATTTCATTGTCACTAGTCAAACTTGTATGCAAGTTGCCTTTTAAAACTCGACTTTGACAAATCATTTTTTCAGAGACCAACCAAAACATCATTTTTAAGCCCCCAAAATAATGAAAAGTGAAATCCAAAATCGATTTCGGAAACTTTTTGGCAAACCAAAATTTCATTGTCACTAGTCAAACTTGTATGCAAGTTGCCTTTTCAAACTCGACTTTGACAAATCATTTTTTCAGAGACCAACCAAACCATCATTTTTGAGCCCCCAAAATAATGAAAAATTCGATCCAAAATCGATTTCGGAAACTTTTTGGCAAACCCAAATTTCATTGTCGCTAGTCAAACTTGTATGCAAAATGCCTTTTAAAACTCGACTTTGACAAATCATTTTTTCAGAGACCAACCAAAACATCATTTTTAAGCCCCCAAAATAATAAAAAGTGAAATCCAAAATCGATTTCGGAAACTTTTTGGCAAACCAAAATTTCATTGTCACTAGTCAAACTTGTATGCAAGTTGCCTTTTAAAACTCGACTTTGACAAATCATTTTTTCAGAGACCAACCAAAACATCATTTTTAAGCCCCCAAAATAATGAAAAGTGAAATCCAAAATCGATTTCGGAAACTTTTTGGCAATCCAAAATTTCATTGTCACTAGTCAAACTTGTATGCAAGTTGCCTTTTAAAACTCGACTTTGACAAATCATTTTTTCAGAGACCAACCAAAACATCATTTTTAAGCCCCCAAAATAATGAAAAGTGAAATCCAAAATCGATTTCGGAAACTTTTTGGCAAACCAAAATTTCATTGTCACTAGTCAAACTTGTATGCAACTTGCCTTTTAAAACTCGACTTTGACAAATCATTTTTTCAGAGACCAACCAAAACATCATTTTTGAGCTCCCAAAATAATGAAAAGTTCGATCCAAAATCGATTTCGGAAACTTTTTGGCAAACCAAAATTTCATTGTCACTAGTCAAACTTGTATGCAACTTGCCTTTTAAAACTCGACTTTGACAAATCATTTTTTCAGAGACCAACCAAAACATCATTTTTAAGCCCCCAAAATAATGAAAAGTGAAATCCAAAATCGATGTCGGAAACTTTTTGGCAAACCAAAATTTCATTGTCACTAGTCAAACTTGTTTGCAAGTTGCCTTTTAAAACTCGACTTTGACAAATCATATTTTCAGAGACCAACCAAAACATCATTTTTAAGCCCCCAAAATAATGAAAAGTGAAATCCAAAATCGATTTCGGAAACTTTTTGGCAAACCAAAATTTCATTGTCACTAGTCAAACTTGTATGCAAGTTGCCTTTTAAAACTCGACTTTGACAAATCATTTTTTCAGAGACCAACCAAAACATCATTTTTAAGCCCCCAAAATAATGAAAAGTGAAATCCAAAATCGATTTCGGAAACTTTTTGGCAAACCAAAATTTCATTGTCACTAGTCAAACTTGTATGCAAGTTGCCTTTTAAAACTCGACTTTGACAAATCATTTTTTCAGAAACCAACCAAAACATCATTTTTGAGCCCCCAAAATAATGAAAAGTGAAATCCAAAATCGATTTCGGAAACTTTTTGGCAAACCAAAATTTCATTGTCACTAGTCAAACTTGTTTGCAAGTTGCCTTTTAAAACTCGACTTTGACAAATCATATTTTCAGAGACCAACCAAAACATCATTTTTAAGCCCCCAAAATAATGAAAAGTGAAATCCAAAATCGATTTCGGAAACTTTTTGGCAAACCAAAATTTCATTGTCACTAGTCAAACTTGTATGCAAGTTGCCTTTTAAAACTCGACTTTGACAAATCATTTTTTCAGAGACCAACCAAAACATCATTTTTAAGCCCCCAAAATAATGAAAAGTGAAATCCAAAATCGATTTCGGAAACTTTTTGGCAAACCAAAATTTCATTGTCACTAGTCAAACTTGTATGCAAGTTGCCTTTTAAAACTCGACTTTGACAAATCATTTTTTCAGAGACCAACCAAAACATCATTTTTAAGCCCCCAAAATAATGAAAAGTGAAATCCAAAATCGATTTCGGAAACTTTTTGGCAATCCAAAATTTCATTGTCACTAGTCAAACTTGTATGCAAGTTGCCTTTTAAAACTCGACTTTGACAAATCATTTTTTCAGAGACCAACCAAACATCATTTTTAAGCCCCCAAAATAATGAAAAGTGAAATCCAAAATCGATTTCGGAAACTTTTTGGCAAACCAAAATTTCATTGTCACTAGTCAAACTTGTATGCAAGTTGCCTTTTAAAACTCGACTTTGACAAATCATTTTTTCAGAGACCAACCAAAACATCATTTTTAAGCCCCCAAAATAATGAAAAGTGAAATCCAAAATCGATTTCGGAAACTTTTTGGCAAACCAAAATTTCATTGTCACTAGTCAAACTTGTATGCAACTTGCCTTTTAAAACTCGACTTTGACAAATCATTTTTTCAGAGACCAACCAAAACATCATTTTTAAGCCCCCAAAATAATGAAAAGTGAAATCCAAAATCGATTTCGGAAACTTTTTGGCAAACCAAAATTTCATTGTCACTAGTCAAACTTGTATGCAAGTTGCCTTTTAAAACTCGACTTTGACAAATCATTTTTTCAGAAACCAACCAAAACATCATTTTTGAGCCCCCAAAATAATGAAAAGTGAAATCCAAAATCGATTTCGGAAACTTTTTGGCAAACCAAAATTTCATTGTCACTAGTCAAACTTGTTTGCAAGTTGCCTTTTAAAACTCGACTTTGACAAATCATATTTTCAGAGACCAACCAAAACATCATTTTTAAGCCCCCAAAATAATGAAAAGTGAAATCCAAAATCGATTTCGGAAACTTTTTGGCAAACCAAAATTTCATTGTCACTAGTCAAACTTGTATGCAACTTGCCTTTTAAAAATCGACTTTGACAAATCATTTTTTCAGAGACCAACCAAAACATCATTTTTAAGCCCCCAAAATAATGAAAAGTGAAATCCAAAATCGATTTCGGAAACTTTTTGGCAAACCAAAATTTCATTGTCACTAGTCAAACTTGTATGCAAGTTGCCTTTTAAAACTCGACTTTGACAAATCATTTTTTCAGAGACCAACCAAAACATAATTTTTGAGCCCCCAAAATAATGGAAAGTGAAATCCAAAATCGATTTCGGAAACTTTTTGGCAAACCAAAATTTCATTGTCACTAGTCAAACTTGTATGCAAGTTGCCTTTTAAAACTCGACTTTGACAAATCATTTTTTCAGAGACCAACCAAAACATCATTTTTAAGCCCCCAAAATAATGAAAAGTGAAATCCAAAATCGATGTCGGAAACTTTTTGGCAAACCAAAATTTCATTGTCACTAGTCAAACTTGTTTGCAAGTTGCCTTTTAAAACTCGACTTTGACAAATCATATTTTCAGAGACCAACCAAAACATCATTTTTAAGCCCCCAAAATAATGAAAAGTGAAATCCAAAATCGATTTCGGAAACTTTTTGGCAAACCAAAATTTCATTGTCACTAGTCAAACTTGTATGCAAGTTGCCTTTTAAAACTCGACTTTGACAAATCATTTTTTCAGAGACCAACCAAAACATCATTTTTGAGCCCCCAAAATAATGAAAAGTGAAATCCAAAATCGATTTCGGAAACTTTTTGGCAATCCAAAATTTCATTGTCACTAGTCAAACTTGTATGCAAGCTGCCTTTTAAAACTCGACTTTGACAAATCATTTTTTCAGAGACCAACCAAAACATCATTTTTGAGCCCCCAAAATAATGAAAAGTGAAATCCAAAATCGATTTCGGAAACTTTTTGGCAAACCAAAATTTCATTGTCACTAGTCAAACTTGTATGCAAGTTGCCTTTTAAAACTCGACTTTGACAAATCATTTTTTCAGAGACCAACCAAAACATCATTTTTAAGCCCCCAAAATAATGAAAAGTGAAATCCAAAATCGATTTCGGAAACTTTTTGGCAAACCAAAATTTCATTGTCACTAGTCAAACTTGTATGCAAGTTGCCTTTTAAAACTCGACTTTGACAAATCATTTTTTCAGAGACCAACCAAAACATCATTTTTAAGCCCCCAAAATAATGAAAAGTGAAATCCAAAATCGATGTCGGAAACTTTTTGGCAAACCAAAATTTCATTGTCACTAGTCAAACTTGTTTGCAAGTTGCCTTTTAAAACT
Source organism: Anopheles marshallii (assembly GCF_943734725.1). Classification (NCBI taxonomy): domain Eukaryota; kingdom Metazoa; phylum Arthropoda; class Insecta; order Diptera; family Culicidae; genus Anopheles; species Anopheles marshallii. The sequence continues at coordinate 585,702 of NW_026525898.1, read as the reverse complement.
CGACTTTGACAAATCATATTTTCAGAGACCAACCAAAACATCATTTTTAAGCCCCCAAAATAATGAAAAGTGAAATCCAAAATCGATTTCGGAAACTTTTTGGCAAACCAAAATTTCATGGTCACTAGTCCAACTTGTATGCAAGTTGCCTTTTAAAACTCGACTTTGACAAATCATTTTTTCAGAGACCAACCAAAACATCATTTTTGAGCCCCCAAAATAATGAAAAGTGAAATCCAAAATCGATTTCGGAAACTTTTTGGCAAACCAAAATTTCATTGTCACTAGTCAAACTTGTATGCAAGTTGCCTTTTAAAACTCGACTTTGACAAATCATTTTTTCAGAGACCAACCAAAACATCATTTTTAAGCCCCCAAAATAATGAAAAGTGAAATCCAAAATCGATTTCGGAAACTTTTTGGCAAACCAAAATTTCATTGTCACTAGTCAAACTTGTATGCAAGCTGCCTTTTAAAACTCGACTTTGACAAATCATTTTTTCAGAGACCAACCAAAACATCATTTTTAAGCCCCCAAAATAATGAAAAGTGAAATCCAGAATCGATTTCGGAAACTTTTTGGCAAACCAAAATTTCATTGTCACTAGTCAAACTTGTATGCAAGCTGCCTTTTAAAACTCGACTTTGACAAATCATTTTTGCAGAGATCAACCAAAACATCATTTTCAAGCCCCCAAAATAATGAAAAGTGAAATCCAAAATCGATTTCGGAAACTTTTTGGCAAACCAAAATTTCATTGTCACTAGTCAAACTTGTATGCAAGTTGCCTTTTAAAACTCGACTTTGACAAATCTTTTTTTCAAAGACCAACCAAAAAATCATTTTTGAGCCCCCAAAATAATTAAAAGTTCGATCCAAAATCGATTTCGGAAACTTTTTGGCAAACCAAAATTTCATTGTCACTAGTCAAACTTGTATGCAAGTTGCCTTTTAAAACTCGACTTTGACAAATCATTTTTTCAGAGACCAACCAAAACATCATTTTTGAGCCCCCAAAATAATGAAAAGTGAAATCCAAAATCGATTTCGGAAACTTTTTGGCAAACCAAAATTTCAATGTTGCTAGTCAAACTTGTATGCAAGTTGCCTTTTAAAACTCGACTTTGACAAATCATTTTTTCAGAGACCAACCAAACCATCATTTTTAAGCACCCAAAATAATGAAAAGTGAAATCCAAAATCGATTTCGGAAACTTTTTGGCAAACCCAAATTTCATTGTCACTAGTCAAACTTGTATGCAAAATGCCTTTTAAAACTCGACTTTGACAAATCATTTTTTCAGAGACCAACCAAATAATCATTTTTGAGCCCCCAAAATAATGAAAAGTTCGATCCAAAATCGATTTCGGAAACTTTTTGGCAAACCAAAATTTCATTGTCACTAGTCAAACTTGTATGCAAGTTGCCTTTTAAAACTCGACTTTGACAAATCATTTTTTCAGAGACCAACCAAATAATCATTTTTGAGCCCCCAAAATAATGAAAAGTTCGATCCAAAATCGATTTCGGAAACTTTTTGGCAAACCAAAATTTCATTGTCACTAGTCAAACTTGTATGCAAGCTGCCTTTTAAAACTCGACTTTGACAAATCATTTTTGCAGAGATCAACCAAAACATCATTTTCAAGCCCCCAAAATAATGAAAAGTGAAATCCAAAATCGATTTCGGAAACTTTTTGGCAAACCCAAATTTCATTGTCACTAGTCAAACTTGTATGCAAAATGCCTTTTAAAACTCGACTTTGACAAATCATTTTTTCAGAGACCAACCAAATAATCATTTTTGAGCCCCCAAAATAATGAAAAGTTCGATCCAAAATCGATTTCGGAAACTTTTTGGCAAACCAAAATTTCAATGTTGCTAGTCAAACTTGTATGCAAGTTGCCTTTTAAAACTCGACTTTGACAAATCATTTTTTCAGAGACCAACCAAAACATCATTTTTAAGCCCCCAAAATAATGAAAAGTGAAATCCAAAATCGATTTCGGAAACTTTTTGGCAAACCAAAATTTCATTGTCACTAGTCAAATTTGTATGCAAGTTGCCTTTTCAAACTCGACTTTGACAAATCATTTTTTCAGAGACCAACCAAAACATCATTTTTAAGCCCCCAAAATAATGAAAAGTTCGATCCAAAATCGATTTCGGAAACTTTTTGGCAAACCAAAATTTCATTGTCACTAGTCAAACTTGTATGCAAGTTGCCTTTTAAAACTCGACTTTGACAAATCATTTTTTCAGAGACCAACCAAATAATCATTTTTGAGCCCCCAAAATAATGAAAAGTTCGATCCAAAATCGATTTCGGAAACTTTTTGGCAAACCAAAATTTCAATGTAACTAGATTAACTTGTATGCAAGTTGCCTTTTCAAACTCGACTTTGACAAATCATTTTTTCAGAGACCAACCAAAACATCAGTTTTAAGCCCCCAAAATAATGAAAAGTGAAATCCAAAATCGATTTCGGAAACTTTTTGGCAAACCAAAATTTCATTGTCACTAGTCAAACTTGTATGCAAGTTGCCTTTTAAAACTCGACTTTGACAAATCATTTTTTCAGAGACCAACCAAATAATCATTTTTGAGCCCCCAAAATAATGAAAAGTTCGATCCAAAATCGATTTCGGAAACTTTTTGGCAAACCAAAATTTCAATGTAACTAGATTAACTTGTATGCAAGTTGCCTTTTCAAACTCGACTTTGACAAATCATTTTTTCAGAGACCAACCAAAACATCATTTTTAAGCCCCCAAAATAATGAAAAGTGAAATCCAAAATCGATTTCGGAAACTTTTTGGCAAACCAAAATTTCATTGTCACTAGTCAAACTTGTATGCAAGTTGCCTTTTCAAACTCGACTTTGACAAATCATTTTTTCAGAGACCAACCAAAACATCATTTTTAAGCCCCCAAAATAATGAAAAGTGAAATCCAAAATCGATTTCGGAAAGTTTTTGGCAAACCAAAATTTCATTGTCACTAGTCAAACTTGTATGCAAGTTGCCTTTTAAAACTCGACTTTGACAAATCATTTTTTCAGAGACCAACCAAAACATCAGTTTTAAGCCCCCAAAATAATGAAAAGTGAAATCCAAAATCGATTTCGGAAACTTTTTTGGAAACCAAAATTTCATTGTAACTAGTCAAACTTGTATGCAAGTTGCCTTTAAAAACTGGACTTTGACAAATCTTTTTTTCAAAGACCAACCAAAAAATCATTTTTGAGCCCCCAAAATAATGAAAAGTTCGATCCAAAATCGATTTCAGAAACTTTTTGGCAAACCAAAATTTCATTGTCACTAGTCAAACTTGTATGCAAGTTGCCTTTTCAAACTCGACTTTGACAAATCATTTTTTCAGAGACCAACCAAAACATCATTTTTAAGCCCCCAAAATAATGAAAAGTGAAATCCAAAATCGATTTCGGAAACTTTTTGGCAAACCAAAATTTCATTGTCACTAGTCAAACTTGTATGCAAGCTGCCTTTTAAAACTCGACTTTGACAAATCATTTTTTCAGAGACCAACCAAAACATCATTTTTAAGCCCCCAAAATAATGAAAAGTGAAATCCAGAATCGATTTCGGAAACTTTTTGGCAAACCAAAATTTCATTGTCACTAGTCAAACTTGTATGCAAGCTGCCTTTTAAAACTCGACTTTGACAAATCATTTTTGCAGAGATCAACCAAAACATCATTTTCAAGCCCCCAAAATAATGAAAAGTGAAATCCAAAATCGATTTCGGAAACTTTTTGGCAAACCAAAATTTCATTGTCACTAGTCAAACTTGTATGCAAGTTGCCTTTTAAAACTCGACTTTGACAAATCTTTTTTTCAAAGACCAACCAAAAAATCATTTTTGAGCCCCCAAAATAATTAAAAGTTCGATCCAAAATCGATTTCGGAAACTTTTTGGCAAACCAAAATTTCATTGTCACTAGTCAAACTTGTATGCAAGTTGCCTTTTAAAACTCGACTTTGACAAATCATTTTTTCAGAGACCAACCAAAACATCATTTTTAAGCCCCCAAAATAATGAAAAGTGAAATCCAAAATCGATTTCGGAAACTTTTTGGCAAACCAAAATTTCATTGTCACTAGTCAAATTTGTATGCAAGTTGCCTTTTCAAACTCGACTTTGACAAATCATTTTTTCAGAGACCAACCAAAACATCATTTTTAAGCCCCCAAAATAATGAAAAGTTCGATCCAAAATCGATTTCGGAAACTTTTTGGCAAACCAAAATTTCATTGTCACTAGTCAAACTTGTATGCAAGTTGCCTTTTAAAACTCGACTTTGACAAATCATTTTTTCAGAGACCAACCAAAACATCAGTTTTAAGCCCCCAAAATAATGAAAAGTGAAATCCAAAATCGATTTCGGAAACTTTTTGGCAAACCAAAATTTCATTGTCACTAGTCAAACTTGTATGCAAGTTGCCTTTTAAAACTCGACTTTGACAAATCATTTTTTCAGAGACCAACCAAATAATCATTTTTGAGCCCCCAAAATAATGAAAAGTTCGATCCAAAATCGATTTCGGAAACTTTTTGGCAAACCAAAATTTCAATGTAACTAGATTAACTTGTATGCAAGTTGCCTTTTCAAACTCGACTTTGACAAATCATTTTTTCAGAGACCAACCAAAACATCATTTTTAAGCCCCCAAAATAATGAAAAGTGAAATCCAAAATCGATTTCGGAAACTTTTTGGCAAACCAAAATTTCATTGTCACTAGTCAAACTTGTATGCAAGTTGCCTTTTCAAACTCGACTTTGACAAATCATTTTTTCAGAGACCAACCAAAACATCATTTTTAAGCCCCCAAAATAATGAAAAGTGAAATCCAAAATCGATTTCGGAAACTTTTTGGCAAACCAAAATTTCATTGTCACTAGTCAAACTTGTATGCAAGTTGCCTTTTAAAACTCGACTTTGACAAATCATTTTTTCAGAGACCAACCAAAACATCAGTTTTAAGCCCCCAAAATAATGAAAAGTGAAATCCAAAATCGATTTCGGAAACTTTTTTGGAAACCAAAATTTCATTGTAACTAGTCAAACTTGTATGCAAGTTGCCTTTAAAAACTGGACTTTGACAAATCTTTTTTTCAAAGACCAACCAAAAAATCATTTTTGAGCCCCCAAAATAATGAAAAGTTCGATCCAAAATCGATTTCAGAAACTTTTTGGCAAACCAAAATTTCATTGTCACTAGTCAAACTTGTATGCAAGTTGCCTTTTAAAACTCGACTTTGACAAATCATTTTTTTAGAGACCAACCAATACATCATTTTTAAGCCCCCAAAATAATGGAAATGAAATCCAAAATCGATTTCGGAAACTTTTTGGCAAACCAAAATTTCATTGTCACTAGTCAAACTTGTATGCAAGTTGCCTTTTAAAACTCGACTTTGACACATCATTTTTTCAGAGACCAACCAAAACATCATTTTTAAGCCCCCAAAATAATGAAAAGTGAAATCCAAAATCGATTTCGGAAACTTTTTGGCAAACCAAAATTTCATTGTCACTAGTCAAACTTGTATGCAAGTTGCCTTTTCAAACTCGACTTTGACAAATCATTTTTTCAGAGACCAACCAAACCATCATTTTTGAGCCCCCAAAATAATGAAAAATTCGGTCCAAAATCGATTTCGGAAACTTTTTGGCAAACCCAAATTTCATTGTCACTAGTCAAACTTGTATGCAAGTTGCCTTTTAAAACTCGACTTTGACAAATCATTTTTTCAGAGACCAACCAAAACATCATTTTTAAGCCCCCAAAATAATGAAAAGTGAAATCCAAAATCGATTTCGGAAACTTTTTGGCAAACCAAAATTTCATTGTCACTAGTCAAACTTGTATGCAACTTGCCTTTTAAAACTCGACTTTGACAAATCATTTTTTCAGAGACCAACCAAAACATCATTTTTAAGCCCCCAAAATAATGAAAAGTGAAATCCAAAATCGATTTCGGAAACTTTTTGGCAAACCAAAATTTCATTGTCACTAGTCAAACTTGTATGCAACTTGCCTTTTAAAACTCGACTTGGACAAATCATTTTTTCAGAGACCAACCAAAACATCATTTTTAAGCTCCCAAAATAATGAAAAGTGAAATTCAAAATCGATTTCGGAAACTTTTTGGCAAACCAAAATTTCATTGTCACTAGTCAAACTTGTATGCAAGTTGCCTTTTCAAACTCGACTTTGACAAATCATTTTTTCAGAGACCAACCAAAACATCATTTTTGAGCCCCCAAAATAATGAAAAGTGAAATCCAAAATCGATTTCGGAAACTTTTTGGCAAACCCAAATTTCATTGTCACTAGTCAAACTTGTATGCAAGTTGCCTTTTAAAATTCGACTTTGACAAATCATTTTTTCAGAGACCAACCAAAACATCAGTTTTAAGCCCCCAAAATAATGAAAAGTGCAATCCAAAATCGATTTCGGAAACTTTTTGGCAAACCAAAATTTCATTGTCACTAGTCAAACTTGTATGCAAGTTGCCTTTTAAAACTCGACTTTGACAAATCATTTTTTCAGAGACCAACCAAAACATCATTTTTGAGCCCCCAAAATAATGAAAAAAAAAATCCAAAATCGATTTCGGAAACTTTTTGGCAAACCAAAATTTCATTGTCACTAGTCAAACTTGTATGCAAGTTGCCTTTTAAAACTCGACTTTGACAAATCATTTTTTCAGAGACCAACCAAAACTTCATTTTTAAGCCCCCAAAATAATGAAAAGTTCGATCCAAAATCGATTTCGGAAACTTTTTGGCAAACCAAAATTTCATTGTCACTAGTCAAACTTGTATGCAAGTTGCCTTTTAAAACTCGACTTTGACAAATCATTTTTTCAGAGACCAACCAAAACATCATTTTTGAGCCCCCAAAATAATGAAAAGTTCGATCCAAAATCGATTTCGGAAACTTTTTGGCAAACCAAAATTTCATTGTCACTAGTCAAACTTGTATGCAAGTTGCCTTTTAAAACTCGACTTTGACAAATCATTTTTTCAGAGACCAACCAAAACTTCATTTTTAAGCCCCCAAAATAATGAAAAGTTCGATCCAAAATCGATTTCGGAAACTTTTTGGCAAACCAAAATTTCATTGTCACTAGTCAAACTTGTATGCAAGTTGCCTTTTAAAACTCGACTTTGACAAATCATTTTTTCAGAGACCAACCAAAACATCATTTTTGAGCCCCCAAAATAATGAAAAAAAAAATCCAAAATCGATTTCGGAAACTTTTTGGCAAACCAAAATTTCATTGTCACTAGTCAAACTTGTATGCAAGTTGCCTTTTAAAACTCGACTTTGACAAATCATTTTTTCAGAGACCAACCAAAACTTCATTTTTAAGCCCCCAAAATAATGAAAAGTTCGATCCAAAATCGATTTCGGAAACTTTTTGGCAAACCAAAATTTCATTGTCACTAGTCAAACTTGTATGCAAGTTGCCTTTTAAAACTCGACTTTGACAAATCATTTTTTCAGAGACCAACCAAAACATCATTTTTGAGCCCCCAAAATAATGAAAAGTGAAATCCAAAATCGATTTCGGAAACATTTTGGCAAACCAAAATTTCATTGTCACTAGTCAAACTTGTATGCAAGTTGCCTTTTAAAACTCGACTTTGACAAATCATTTTTTCAGAGACCAACCAAAACATCATTTTTGAGCCCCCAAAATAATGAAAAGTTCGATCCAAAATCGATTTCGGAAACTTTTTGGCAAACCAAAATTTCATTGTCACTAGTCAAACTTGTATGCAAGTTGCCTTTTAAAACTCGACTTTGACAAATCATTTTTTCAGAGACCAACCAAAACATCATTTTTAAGCCCCCAAAATAATGAAAAGTTCGATCCAAAATCGATTTCGGAAACTTTTTGGCAAACCAAAATTTCAATGTAACTAGATTAACTTGTATGCAAGTTGAATTTTAAAACTCGACTTTGACAAATCATTTTTTCAGAGACCAACCAAAACTTCATTTTTAAGCCCCCAAAATAATGAAAAGTGAAATCCAAAATCGATTTCGGAAACTTTTTGGCAAACCCAAATTTTATTGTCACTAGTCAAACTTGTATGCAAGTTGCCTTTTAAAACTCGACTTTGACAAATCATTTTTTCAGAGACCAACCAAAACATCATTTTTGAGCCCCCAAAATAATGAAAAGTGAAATCCAAAATCGATTTCGGAAACTTTTTGGCAAACCAAAATTTCAAAGTTACTAGTCAAACTTGTATGCAAGTTGCCTTTTAAAACTCGACTTTGACAAATCATTTTTTCAGAGACCAACCAAAACATCATTTTTGAGCCCCCAAAATAATGAAAAGTTCGATCCAAAATCGATTTCGGAAACTTTTTGGCAAACCAAAATTTCAATGTAACTAGATTAACTTGTATGCAAGTTGCCTTTTAAAATTCGACTTTGACAAATCATTTTTTCAGAGACCAACCAAAACTTCATTTTTAAGCCCCCAAAATAATGAAAAGTGAAATCCAAAATCGATTTCGGAAACTTTTTGGCAAACCCAAATTTCATTGTCACTAGTCAAACTTGTATGCAAGTTGCCTTTTAAAACTCGACTTTGACAAATCATTTTTTCAGAGACCAACCAAAACATCATTTTTGAGCCCCCAAAATAATGAAAAAAAAAATCCAAAATCGATTTCGGAAACTTTTTGGCAAACCAAAATTTCATTGTCACTAGTCAAACTTGTATGCAAGTTGCCTTTTAAAACTCGACTTTGACAAATCATTTTTTCAGAGACCAACCAAAACTTCATTTTTAAGCCCCCAAAATAATGAAAAGTTCGATCCAAAATCGATTTCGGAAACTTTTTGGCAAACCAAAATTTCATTGTCACTAGTCAAACTTGTATGCAAGTTGCCTTTTAAAACTCGACTTTGACAAATCATTTTTTCAGAGACCAACCAAAACATCATTTTTGAGCCCCCAAAATAATGAAAAGTGAAATCCAAAATCGATTTCGGAAACATTTTGGCAAACCAAAATTTCATTGTCACTAGTCAAACTTGTATGCAAGTTGCCTTTTAAAACTCGACTTTGACAAATCATTTTTTCAGAGACCAACCAAAACATCATTTTTGAGCCCCCAAAATAATGAAAAGTTCGATCCAAAATCGATTTCGGAAACTTTTTGGCAAACCAAAATTTCATTGTCACTAGTCAAACTTGTATGCAAGTTGCCTTTTAAAACTCGACTTTGACAAATCATTTTTTCAGAGACCAACCAAAACATCATTTTTAAGCCCCCAAAATAATGAAAAGTTCGATCCAAAATCGATTTCGGAAACTTTTTGGCAAACCAAAATTTCAATGTAACTAGATTAACTTGTATGCAAGTTGAATTTTAAAACTCGACTTTGACAAATCATTTTTTCAGAGACCAACCAAAACATCATTTTTAAGCCCCCAAAATAATGAAAAGTGAAATCCAAAATCGATTTCGGAAACTTTTTGGCAAACCAAAATTTCATTGTCACTAGTCAAACTTGTATGCAAGTTGCCTTTTAAAACTCGACTTTTACAAATCATTTTTTCAGAGACCAACCAAAACATCATTTTTGAGCCCCCAAAATAATGAAAAGTTCGATCCAAAATCGATTTCGGAAACTTTTTGGCAAACCAAAATTTCATTGTCACTAGTCAAACTTGTATGCAAGTTGCCTTTTAAAACTCGACTTTGACAAATCATTTTTTCAGAGACCAACCAAAACATCATTTTTAAGCCCCCAAAATAATGAAAAGTTCGATCCAAAATCGATTTCGGAAACATTTTGGCAAACCCAAATTTCATTGTCACTAGTCAAACTTGTATGCAAGTTGCCTTTTAAAACTCGACTTTGACAAATCATTTTTTCAGAGACCAACCAAAACATCATTTTTGAGCCCCCAAAATAATGAAAAGTTCGATCCAAAATCGATTTCGGAAACTTTTTGGCAAACCAAAATTTCAATGTAACTAGATTAACTTGTATGCAAGTTGCCTTTTAAAATTCGACTTTGACAAATCATTTTTTCAGAGACCAACCAAAACTTCATTTTTAAGCCCCCAAAATAATGAAAAGTGAAATCCAAAATCGATTTCGGAAACTTTTTGGCAAACCCAAATTTCATTGTCACTAGTCAAACTTGTATGCAAGTTGCCTTTTAAAACTCGACTTTGACAAATCATTTTTTCAGAGACCAACCAAAACATCATTTTTGAGCCCCCAAAATAATGAAAAAAAAAATCCAAAATCGATTTCGGAAACTTTTTGGCAAACCAAAATTTCATTGTCACTAGTCAAACTTGTATGCAAGTTGCCTTTTAAAACTCGACTTTGACAAATCATTTTTTCAGAGACCAACCAAAACTTCATTTTTAAGCCCCCAAAATAATGAAAAGTTCGATCCAAAATCGATTTCGGAAACTTTTTGGCAAACCAAAATTTCATTGTCACTAGTCAAACTTGTATGCAAGTTGCCTTTTAAAACTCGACTTTGACAAATCATTTTTTCAGAGACCAACCAAAACATCATTTTTGAGCCCCCAAAATAATGAAAAGTGAAATCCAAAATCGATTTCGGAAACATTTTGGCAAACCAAAATTTCATTGTCACTAGTCAAACTTGTATGCAAGTTGCCTTTTAAAACTCGACTTTGACAAATCATTTTTTCAGAGACCAACCAAAACATCATTTTTGAGCCCCCAAAATAATGAAAAGTTCGATCCAAAATCGATTTCGGAAACTTTTTGGCAAACCAAAATTTCATTGTCACTAGTCAAACTTGTATGCAAGTTGCCTTTTAAAACTCGACTTTGACAAATCATTTTTTCAGAGACCAACCAAAACATCATTTTTAAGCCCCCAAAATAATGAAAAGTTCGATCCAAAATCGATTTCGGAAACTTTTTGGCAAACCAAAATTTCAATGTAACTAGATTAACTTGTATGCAAGTTGAATTTTAAAACTCGACTTTGACAAATCATTTTTTCAGAGACCAACCAAAACATCATTTTTAAGCCCCCAAAATAATGAAAAGTGAAATCCAAAATCGATTTCGGAAACTTTTTGGCAAACCAAAATTTCATTGTCACTAGTCAAACTTGTATGCAAGTTGCCTTTTAAAACTCGACTTTTACAAATCATTTTTTCAGAGACCAACCAAAACATCATTTTTGAGCCCCCAAAATAATGAAAAGTTCGATCCAAAATCGATTTCGGAAACTTTTTGGCAAACCAAAATTTCATTGTCACTAGTCAAACTTGTATGCAAGTTGCCTTTTAAAACTCGACTTTGACAAATCATTTTTTCAGAGACCAACCAAAACATCATTTTTAAGCCCCCAAAATAATGAAAAGTTCGATCCAAAATCGATTTCGGAAACATTTTGGCAAACCAAAATTTCATTGTCACTAGTCAAACTTGTATGCAAGTTGCCTTTTAAAACTCGACTTTGACAAATCATTTTTTCAGAGACCAACCAAAACATCATTTTTGAGCCCCCAAAATAATGAAAAGTTCGATCCAAAATCGATTTCGGAAACTTTTTGGCAAACCAAAATTTCATTGTCACTAGTCAAACTTGTATGCAAGTTGCCTTTTAAAACTCGACTTTGACAAATCATTTTTTCAGAGACCAACCAAAACATCATTTTTAAGCCCCCAAAATAATGAAAAGTTCGATCCAAAATCGATTTCGGAAACTTTTTGGCAAACCAAAATTTCAATGTAACTAGATTAACTTGTATGCAAGTTGAATTTTAAAACTCGACTTTGACAAATCATTTTTTCAGAGACCAACCAAAACTTCATTTTTAAGCCCCCAAAATAATGAAAAGTGAAATCCAAAATCGATTTCGGAAACTTTTTGGCAAACCCAAATTTCATTGTCACTAGTCAAACTTGTATGCAAGTTGCCTTTTAAAACTCGACTTTGACAAATCATTTTTTCAGAGACCAACCAAAACATCATTTTTGAGCCCCCAAAATAATGAAAAGTTCGATCCAAAATCGATTTCGGAAACTTTTTGGCAAACCAAAATTTCAATGTAACTAGATTAACTTGTATGCAAGTTGCCTTTTAAAATTCGACTTTGACAAATCATTTTTTCAGAGACCAACCAAAACTTCATTTTTAAGCCCCCAAAATAATGAAAAGTGAAATCCAAAATCGATTTCGGAAACTTTTTGGCAAACCAAAATTTCATTGTCACTAGTCAAACTTGTATGCAAGTTGCCTTTTAAAACTCGACTTTGACAAATCATTTTTTCAGAGACCAACCAAAACATCATTTTTGAGCCCCCAAAATAATGAAAAAAAAAATCCAAAATCGATTTCGGAAACTTTTTGGCAAACCAAAATTTCATTGTCACTAGTCAAACTTGTATGCAAGTTGCCTTTTAAAACTCGACTTTGACAAATCATTTTTTCAGAGACCAACCAAAACTTCATTTTTAAGCCCCCAAAATAATGAAAAGTTCGATCCAAAATCGATTTCGGAAACTTTTTGGCAAACCAAAATTTCATTGTCACTAGTCAAACTTGTATGCAAGTTGCCTTTTAAAACTCGACTTTGACAAATCATTTTTTCAGAGACCAACCAAAACATCATTTTTGAGCCCCCAAAATAATGAAAAGTGAAATCCAAAATCGATTTCGGAAACTTTTTGGCAAACCAAAATTTCATTGTCACTAGTCAAACTTGTATGCAAGTTGCCTTTTAAAACTCGACTTTGACAAATAATTTTTTCAGAGACCAACCAAAACATCATTTTTGAGCCCCCAAAATAATGAAAAGTGAAATCCAAAATCGATTTCGGAAACATTTTGGCAAACCAAAATTTCATTGTCACTAGTCAAACTTGTATGCAAGTTGCCTTTTAAAACTCGACTTTGACAAATCATTTTTTCAGAGACCAACCAAAACATCATTTTTGAGCCCCCAAAATAATGAAAAGTTCGATCCAAAATCGATTTCGGAAACTTTTTGGCAAACCAAAATTTCATTGTCACTAGTCAAACTTGTATGCAAGTTGCCTTTTAAAACTCGACTTTGACAAATCATTTTTTCAGAGACCAACCAAAACATCATTTTTAAGCCCCCAAAATAATGAAAAGTTCGATCCAAAATCGATTTCGGAAACTTTTTGGCAAACCAAAATTTCAATGTAACTAGATTAACTTGTATGCAAGTTGAATTTTAAAACTCGACTTTGACAAATCATTTTTTCAGAGACCAACCAAAACATCATTTTTAAGCCCCCAAAATAATGAAAAGTGAAATCCAAAATCGATTTCGGAAACTTTTTGGCAAACCAAAATTTCATTGTCACTAGTCAAACTTGTATGCAAGTTGCCTTTTAAAACTCGACTTTTACAAATCATTTTTTCAGAGACCAACCAAAACATCATTTTTGAGCCCCCAAAATAATGAAAAGTTCGATCCAAAATCGATTTCGGAAACTTTTTGGCAAACCAAAATTTCATTGTCACTAGTCAAACTTGTATGCAAGTTGCCTTTTAAAACTCGACTTTGACAAATCATTTTTTCAGAGACCAACCAAAACATCATTTTTAAGCCCCCAAAATAATGAAAAGTTCGATCCAAAATCGATTTCGGAAACTTTTTGGCAAACCAAAATTTCAATGTAACTAGATTAACTTGTATGCAAGTTGAATTTTAAAACTCGACTTTGACAAATCATTTTTTCAGAGACCAACCAAAACATCATTTTTAAGCCCCCAAAATAATGAAAAGTGAAATCCAAAATCGATTTCGGAAACTTTTTGGCAAACCAAAATTTCATTGTCACTAGTCAAACTTGTATGCAAGTTGCCTTTTAAAACTCGACTTTTACAAATCATTTTTTCAGAGACCAACCAAAACATCATTTTTAAGCCCCCAAAATAATGAAAAGTAAAATCCAAAATCGATTTCGGAAACTTTTTGGCAATCCAAAATTTCATTGTCACTAGTCAAACTTGTATGCAAGTTGCCTTTTAAAACTCGACTTTGACAAATCATTTTTTCAGAGACCAACCAAACATCATTTTTAAGCCCCCAAAATAATGAAAAGTGAAATCCAAAATCGATTTCGGAAACTTTTTGGCAAACCAAAATTTCATTGTCACTAGTCAAACTTGTATGCAAAATGCCTATTAAAACTTGACTTTGGCAAATCATTTTTTTCAGAGACCAACCAAAACATCATTTTTGAGCTCCCAAAATAATGAAAAGTTCGATCCAAAATCGATTTCGGAAACTTTTTGGCAAACCAAAATTTCATTGTCACTAGTCAAACTTGTATGCAAGTTGCCTTTTAAAACTCGACTTTGACAAATCATTTTTTCAGAGACCAACCAAAACATCATTTTTAAGCCCCCAAAATAATGAAAAGTGAAATCCAAAATCGATTTCGGAAACTTTTTGGCAAACCAAAATTTCATTGTCACTAGTCAAACTTGTATGCAAGTTGCCTTTTAAAACTCGACTTTGACAAATCATTTTTTCAGAAACCAACCAAAACATCATTTTTGAGCCCCCAAAATAATGAAAAGTGAAATCCAAAATCGATTTCGGAAACTTTTTGGCAAACCAAAATTTCATTGTCACTAGTCAAACTTGTTTGCAAGTTGCCTTTTAAAACTCGACTTTGACAAATCATATTTTCAGAGACCAACCAAAACATCATTTTTAAGCCCCCAAAATAATGAAAAGTGAAATCCAAAATCGATTTCGGAAACTTTTTGGCAAACCAAAATTTCATTGTCACTAGTCAAACTTGTATGCAACTTGCCTTTTAAAACTCGACTTTGACAAATCATTTTTTCAGAGACCAACCAAAACATCATTTTTAAGCCCCCAAAATAATGAAAAGTGAAATCCAAAATCGATTTCGGAAACTTTTTGGCAAACCAAAATTTCATTGTCTCTAGTCAAACTTGTATGCAAGTTGCCTTTTAAAACTCGACTTTGACAAATCATTTTTTCAGAGACCAACCAAAACATCATTTTTGAGCCCCCAAAATAATGGAAAGTGAAATCCAAAATCGATTTCGGAAACTTTTTGGCAAACCAAAATTTCATTGTCACTAGTCAAACTTGTATGCAAGTTGCCTTTTAAAATTCGACTTTGACAAATCATTTTTTCAGAGACCAACCAAAACATCATTTTTAAGCCCCCAAAATAATGAAAAGTGAAATCCAAAATCGATTTCGGAAACTTTTTGGCAAACCAAAATTTCATTGTCACTAGTCAAACTTGTATGCAAGTTGCCTTTTAAAACTCGACTTTGACAAATCATTTTTTCAGAGACCAACCAAATCATCATTTTTAAGCCCCCAAAATAATGGAAAGTGAAATCCAAAATCGATTTCGGAAACTTTTTGGCAAACCAAAATTTCATTGTCACTAGTCAAACTTGTATGCAAGTTGCCTTTTAAAACTCGACTTTGACAAATCATTTTTTCAGAGACCAACCAAAACATCATTTTTGAGCCCCCAAAATAATTAAAAGTGAAATCCAAAATCGATTTCGGAAACTTTTTGGCAAACCAAAACTTCACTGTCACTAGTCAAACTTGTATGCAAGTTGCCTTTTAAAACTCGACTTTGACAAATCATTTTTTCAGAGACCAACCAAAACATCATTTTTAAGCCCCCAAAATAATGAAAAGTGAAATCCAAAATCGATTTCGGAAACTTTTTGGCAAACCAAAACTTCACTGTCACTAGTCAAACTTGTATGCAAGTTGCCTTTTAAAACTCGACTTTGACAAATCATTTTTTCAGAGACCAACCAAAACATCATTTTTTGAGCCCCCAAAATAATGAAAAGTGAAATCCAAAATCGATTTCGGAAACTTTTTGGCAATCCAAAATTTCATTGTCACTAGTCAAACTTGTATGCAAGTTGCCTTTTAAAACTCGACTTTGACAAATAATTTTTTCAGAGACCAACCAAACCATCATTTTTAAGCCCCCAAAATAATGAAAAGTGAAATCCAAAATCGATTTCGGAAACTTTTTGGCAAACCAACGTTTCATTGTCACTAGTCAAACTTGTATGCAAGTTGCCTTTTAAAACTCGACTTTGACAAATCATTTTTTCAGAGACCAACCAAACCATCATTTTTAAGCCCCCAAAATAATGAAAAGTGAAATCCAAAATCGATTTCGGAAACTTTTTGGCAATCCAAAATTTCATTGTCACTAGTCAAACTTGTATGCAAGTTGCCTTTTAAAACTCGACTTTGACAAATCATTTTTTCAGAGACCAACCAAACCATCATTTTTAAGCCCCCAAAATAATGAAAAGTGAAATCCAAAATCGATTTCGGAAACTTTTTGGCAATCCAAAATTTCATTGTCACTAGTCAAACTTGTATGCAAGTTGCCTTTTAAAACTCGACTTTGACAAATCATTTTTTCAGAGACCAACCAAACCATCATTTTTAAGCCCCCAAAATAATGAAAAGTGAAATCCAAAATCGATTTCGGAAACTTTTTGGCAATCTAAAATTTCATTGTCACTAGTCAAACTTGTATGCAAGTTGCCTTTTAAAACTCGACTTTGACAAATCATTTTTTTTCAGAGACCAACCAAAACATCATTTTTGAGCCCCCAAAATAATGAAAAGTGAAATCCAAAATCGATTTCGGAAACTTTTTGGCAAACCAAAATTTCATTGTCACTAGTCAAACTTGTATGCAAGTTGCCTTTTCAAACTCGACTTTTACAAATCATTTTTTCAGAGACCAACCAAACCATCATTTTTAAGCCCCCAAAAAAATGAAAAGTTCGATCCAAAATCGATTTCAGAAACTTTTTGGCAAACCAAAATTTCATTGTCACTAGTCAAACTTGTATGCAAGTTGCCTTTTAAAACTCGACTTTGACAAATCATTTTTTCAGAGACCAAAAAAATCATCATTTTTAAGCCCCCAAAATAATGAAAAGTGAAATCCAAAATCGATTTCGGAAACTTTTTGGCAATCCAAAATTTCATTGTCACTAGTCAAACTTGTATGCAAGTTGCCTTTTAAAACTCGACTTTGACAAATCATTTTTTCAGAGACCAACCAAAACATCATTTTTTGAGCCCCCAAAATAATGAAAAGTGAAATCCAAAATCGATTTCGGAAACTTTTTGGCAATCCAAAATTTCATTGTCACTAGTCAAACTTGTATGCAAGTTGCCTTTTAATACTCGACTTTGACAAATCATTTTTTCAGAGACCAACCAAAACATCATTTTTGAGCCCCCAAAATAATGAAAAGTGAAATCCAAAATCGATTTCGGAAACTTTTTGGCAAACCAAAATTTCATTGTCACTAGTCAAACTTGTATGCAAGTTGCCTTTTAACACTCGACTTTGACAAATCATTTTTTCAGAGACCAACCAAAACATCATTTTTGAGCCCCCAAAATAATGAAAAGTGAAATCCAAAATCGATTTCGGAAACTTTTTGGCAAACCAAAAATTCATTGTCACTAGTCAAACTTGTATGCAAGTTGCCTTTTAAAACTCGACTTTGACAAATCATTTTTTTAGAGACCAACCAAAACATCATTTTTAAGCCCCCAAAATAATGAAAAGTGAAATCCAAAATCGATTTCGGAAACTTTTTGGCAAACCAAAATTTCATTGTCACTAGTCAAACTTGTATGCAAGTTGCCTTTTAAAACTCGACTTTGACAAATCATTTTTTCAGAGACCAACCAAAACATCATTTTTAAGCCCCCAAAATAATGAAAAGTTCGATCCAAAATCGATTTCGGAAACTTTTTGGCAAACCAAAATTTCATTGTCACTAGTCAAACTTGTATGCAAGTTGCCTTTTAAAACTCGACTTTGACAAACCATTTTTTCAGAGACCAACCAAAACATCATTTTTAAGCCCCCAAAATAATGAAAAGTGAAATCCAAAATCGATTTCGGAAACTTTTTGGCAAACCAAAATTTCATTGTCACTAGTCAAACTTGTATGCAAGTTGCCTTTTAAAACTCGACTTTGACAAATCATTTTTTCAGAGACCAACCAAAACATCATTTTTGAGCCCCCAAAATAATGAAAAGTGCATTCCAAGATCGATTTCAGAAACTGTTATTCAAACCAAAATTTCATTGTCACTAGTCAAACTCGTATGCAAGTTGCCTTTTAAAACTCGACTGTGACAAATCATTTTTTCAGAGACCAACCAAAACATCATTTTTAAGCCCCCAAAATAATGAAAAGTAAAATCCAAAATCGATTTCGGAAACTTTTTGGCAAACCAAAATTTCATTGTCACTAGTCAAACTTGTATGCAAGTTGCCTTTTAAAACTCGACTGTGACAAATCATGTTTTCAGAGACCAACCAAAACATCATTTTTGAGCCCCCAAAATAATTAAAAATGCAATCCAAGATCGATTTCGGAAACTTTTTGGCAAACCAAAATTTCATTGTCACTAGTCAACTTGTATGCAAGCTGCCTTTTAAAACTCGACTTTGACAAATCATTTTTTCAGAGACCAACCAAAACATCATTTTTAAGCCCCCAAAATAATGAAAAGTGAAATCCAACATCGATTTCGGAAACTTTTAGGCAAACCAAAATTTCATTGTCACTAGTCAAACTTGTATGCAAGTTGCCTTTTAAAACTCGACTTTGACAAATCATTTTTTCAGAGACCAACCAAAACATCATTTTTAAGCCCCCAAAATAATGAAAAGTGAAATCCAAAATCGATTTCGGAAACTTTTTGGCAAACCAATATTTCATTGTCACTAGTCAAACTTGTATGCAAGTTGCCTTTTAAAACTCGACTTTGACAAATCATTTTTTCAGAGACCAACCAAACCATCATTTTTAAGCCCCCAAAATAATGAAAAGTGAAATCCAAAATCGATTTCGGAAACTTTTTGGCAAACCAAAATTTCATTGTCACTAGTCAAACTTGTATGCAAGCTGCCTTTTAAAACTCGACTTTGACAAATCATTTTTGCAGAGATCAACCAAAACATCATTTTCAAGCCCCCAAAATAATGAAAAGTGAAATCCAAAATCGATTTCGGAAACTTTTTGGCAAACCAAAATTTCATTGTCACTAGTCAAACTTGTATGCAAGTTGCCTTTTAAAACTCGACTTCGACAAATCATTTTTTCAGAGACCAACCAAAACATCATTTTTGAGCCCCAAAAAGAATGAAAAGTAAAATCCAAAATCGATTTCGGAAACTTTTTGGCAAACCAAAATTTCATTGTCACTAGTCAAACTTGTATGCAAGTTGCCTTTTAAAACTCGACTTTGACAAATCATTTTTTCAGAGACCAACCAAACCATCATTTTTAGGCCCCCAAAATAATGAAAAGTTAAATCCAAAATCGATTGCGGAAACTTTTTGGCAATCCAAAATTTCATTGTCACTAGTCAAACTTGTATGCAAGTTGCCTTTTAAAACTCGACTTTGACAAATCATTTTTTCAGAGACCAACCAAAACATCATTTTTAAGCCCCCAAAATAATGAAAAGTGCAATCCAAAATCGATTTCGGAAACTTTTTGGCAAACCAAAATTTCATTGTCACTAGTCAAACTTGTATGCAAGTTGCCTTTTAAAACTCGACTTTGACAAATCATTTTTTCAGAGACCAACCAAAACATCATTTTTGAGCCCCCAAAATAATGAAAAGTGAAATCCAAAATCGATTTCGGAAACTTTTTGGCCAACCAAAATTTCATTGTCACTAGTCAAACTTGTATGCAAGTTGCCTTTTAACACTCGACTTTGACAAATCATTTTTTCAGAGACCAACCAAAACATCATTTTTGAGCCCCCAAAATAATGAAAAGTGAAATCCAAAATCGATTTCGGAAACTTTTTGGCAAACCAAAATTTCATTGTCACTAGTCAAACTTGTATGCAAGTTGCCTTTTAACACTCGACTTTGACAAATCATTCTTTCAGAGACCAACCAAAACATCATTTTAAAGCCCCCAAAATAATGAAAAGTGAAATCCAAAATCGATTTCGGTAACTTTTTGGCAATCCAAAATTTCATTGTCACTAGTCAAACTTATATGCAAGTTGCCTTTTAACACTCGACTTTGACAAATCATTTTTTTAGAGACCAACCAAAACGTCATTTTTAAGCCCCCAAAATAATGAAAAGTGAAATCCAAAATCGATTGCGGAAACTTTTTGGCAATCCAAAATTTCATTGTCACTAGTCAAACTTGTATGCAAGTTGCCTTTTAAAACTCGACTTTGACAAATCATTTTTTCAGAGACCAACCAAAACATCATTTTTAAGCTCCCAAAATAATGAAAAGTGCAATCCAAAATCGATTTCGGAAACTTTTTGGCAAACCAAAATTTCATTGTCACTAGTCAAACTTGTATGCAAGTTGCCTTTTAAAACTCGACTTTGACAAATCATTTTTTCAGAGACCAACCAAACCATCATTTTTAGGCCCCCAAAATAATGAAAAGTTAAATCCAAAATCGATTGCGGAAACTTTTTGGCAATCCAAAATTTCATTGTCACTAGTCAAACTTGTATGCAAGTTGCCTTTTAAAACTCGACTTTGACAAATCATTTTTTCAGAGACCAACCAAAACATCATTTTTAAGCCCCCAAAATAATGAAAAGTGCATTCCAAGATCGATTTCAGAAACTGTTCTGCAAACCATAATTTCATTGTCACTAGTCAAACTTGTATGCAAGTTGCCTTTTAAAACTCGACTTTGACAAATCATTTTTTCAGAGACCAACCAAAACATCATTTTTAAGCCCCCAAAATAATGAAAAGTGCAATCCAAAATCGATTTCGGAAACTTTTTGGCAAACCAAAATTTCATTGTCACTAGTCAAACTTGTATGCAAGTTGCCTTTTAAAACTCGACTTTGACAAATCATTTTTTCAGAGACCAACCAAAACATCATTTTTGAGCCCCCAAAATAATGAAAAGTGAAATCCAAAATCGATTTCGGAAACTTTTTGGCAAACCAAAATTTCATTGTCACTAGTCAAACTTGTATGCAAGTTGCCTTTTAACACTCGACTTTGACAAATCATTTTTTTAGAGACCAACCAAAACGTCATTTTTAAGCCCCCAAAATAATGAAAAGTGAAATCCAAAATCGATTTCGGAAACTTTTTGGCAAACCAAAATTTCATTGTCACTAGTCAAACTTGTATGCAAGTTGCCTTTTAAAACTCGACTTTGACAAATCATTTTTTCAGAGACCAACCAAAACATCATTTTTAAGCCCCCAAAATAATGAAAAGTTCGATCCAAAATCGATTTCGGAAACTTTTTGGCAAACCAAAATTTCATTGTCACTAGTCAAACTTGTATGCAAGTTGCCTTTTAAAACTCGACTTTGACAAATCATTTTTTCAGAGACCAACCAAAACATCATTTTTAAGCCCCCAAAATAATGAAAAGTGCAATCCAAAATCGATTTCGGAAACTTTTTGGCAAACCAAAATTTCATTGTCACTAGTCAAACTTGTATGCAAGTTGCCTTTTAACACTCGACTTTGACAAATCATTCTTTCAGAGACCAACCAAAACATCATTTTTGAGCCCCCAAAATAATGAAAAGTGAAATCCAAAATCGATTTCGGAAACTTTTTGGCAAACCAAAATTTCATTGTCACTAGTCAAACTTGTATGCAAGTTGCCTTTTAACACTCGACTTTGACAAATCATTTTTTCAGAGACCAACCAAAACATCATTTTTGAGCCCCCAAAATAATGAAAAGTGAAATCCAAAATCGATTTCGGAAACTTTTTGGCAAACCAAAATTTCATTGTCACTAGTCAAACTTGTATGCAAGTTGCCTTTTAACACTCGACTTTGACAAATCATTTTTTTAGAGACCAACCAAAACGTCATTTTTAAGCCCCCAAAATAATGAAAAGTGAAATCCAAAATCGATTTCGGAAACTTTTTGGCAAACCAAAATTTCATTGTCACTAGTCAAACTTGTATGCAAGTTGCCTTTTAAAACTCGACTTCGACAAATCATTTTTTCAGAGACCAACCAAAACATCATTTTTGAGCCCCAAAAAGAATGAAAAGTAAAATCCAAAATCGATTTCGGAAACTTTTTGGCAAACCAAAATTTCATTGTCACTAGTCAAACTTGTATGCAAGTTGCCTTTTAAAACTCGACTTTGACAAATCATTTTTTCAGAGACCAACCAAACCATCATTTTTAGGCCCCCAAAATAATGAAAAGTTAAATCCAAAATCGATTGCGGAAACTTTTTGGCAATCCAAAATTTCATTGTCACTAGTCAAACTTGTATGCAAGTTGCCTTTTAAAACTCGACTTTGACAAATCATTTTTTCAGAGACCAACCAAAACATCATTTTTAAGCCCCCAAAATAATGAAAAGTGCAATCCAAAATCGATTTCGGAAACTTTTTGGCAAACCAAAATTTCATTGTCACTAGTCAAACTTGTATGCAAGTTGCCTTTTAAAACTCGACTTTGACAAATCATTTTTTCAGAGACCAACCAAAACATCATTTTTGAGCCCCCAAAATAATGAAAAGTGAAATCCAAAATCGATTTCGGAAACTTTTTGGCAAACCAAAATTTCATTGTCACTAGTCAAACTTGTATGCAAGTTGCCTTTTAATACTCGACTTTGACAAATCATTTTTTCAGAGACCAACCAAAACATCATTTTTGAGCCCCCAAAATAATGAAAAGTGAAATCCAAAATCGATTTCGGAAACTTTTTGGCAAACCAAAATTTCATTGTCACTAGTCAAACTTGTATGCAAGTTGCCTTTTAACACTCGACTTTGACAAATCATTTTTTCAGAGACCAACCAAAACATCATTTTTGAGCCCCCAAAATAATGAAAAGTGAAATCCAAAATCGATTTCGGAAACTTTTTGGCAAACCAAAAATTCATTGTCACTAGTCAAACTTGTATGCAAGTTGCCTTTTAAAACTCGACTTTGACAAATCATTTTTTTAGAGACCAACCAAAACATCATTTTTAAGCCCCCAAAATAATGAAAAGTGAAATCCAAAATCGATTTCGGAAACTTTTTGGCAAACCAAAATTTCATTGTCACTAGTCAAACTTGTATGCAAGTTGCCTTTTAAAACTCGACTTTGACAAATCATTTTTTCAGAGACCAACCAAAACATCATTTTTAAGCCCCCAAAATAATGAAAAGTTCGATCCAAAATCGATTTCGGAAACTTTTTGGCAAACCAAAATTTCATTGTCACTAGTCAAACTTGTATGCAAGTTGCCTTTTAAAACTCGACTGTGACAAATCATTTTTTCAGAGACCAACCAAAACATCATTTTTAAGCCCCCAAAATAATGAAAAGTGAAATCCAAAATCGATTTCGGAAACTTTTTGGCAAACCAAAATTTCATTGTCACTAGTCAAACTTGTATGCAAGTTGCCTTTTAAAACTCGACTTTGACAAATCATTTTTTCAGAGACCAACCAAAACATCATTTTTGAGCCCCCAAAATAATGAAAAGTGCATTCCAAGATCGATTTCAGAAACTGTTATTCAAACCAAAATTTCATTGTCACTAGTCAAACTCGTATGCAAGTTGCCTTTTAAAACTCGACTGTGACAAATCATTTTTTCAGAGACCAACCAAAACATCATTTTTAAGCCCCCAAAATAATGAAAAGTAAAATCCAAAATCGATTTCGGAAACTTTTTGGCAAACCAAAATTTCATTGTCACTAGTCAAACTTGTATGCAAGTTGCCTTTTAAAACTCGACTTTGACAAATCATTTTTTCAGAGACCAACCAAAACATCATTTTTAAGCCCCCAAAATAATGAAAAGTGAAATCCAAAATCGATTTCGGAAACTTTTTGGCAAACCAAAATTTCATTGTCACTAGTCAAACTTGTATGCAAGTTGCCTTTTAAAACTCGACTTTGACAAATCATTTTTTTAGAGACCAACCAAAACATCATTTTTAAGCCCCCAAAATAATGAAAAGTGAAATCCAAAATCGATTTCGGAAACTTTTTGGCAAACCAAAATTTCATTGTCACTAGTCAAACTTGTATGCAAGTTGCCTTTTAAAACTCGACTTTGACAAATCATTTTTTCAGAGACCAACCAAAACATCATTTTTAAGCCCCCAAAATAATGAAAAGTGAAATCCAAAATCGATTTCGGAAACTTTTTGGCAAACCAAAATTTCATTGTCACTAGTCAAACTTGTATGCAAGTTGCCTTTTAAAACTCGACTTTGACAAATCATTTTTTCAGAGACCAACCAAAACATCATTTTTGAGCCCCCAAAATAATGAAAAGTGCATTCCAAGATCGATTTCAGAAACTGTTATTCAAACCAAAATTTCATTGTCACTAGTCAAACTCGTATGCAAGTTGCCTTTTAAAACTCGACTGTGACAAATCATTTTTTTAGAGACCAACCAAAACATCATTTTTAAGCCCCCAAAATAATGAAAAGTGAAATCCAAAATCGATTTCGGAAACTTTTTGGCAAACCAAAATTTCATTGTCACTAGTCAAACTTGTATGCAAGTTGCCTTTTAAAACTCGACTTTGACAAATCATTTTTTCAGAGACCAACCAAAACATCATTTTTAAGCCCCCAAAATAATGAAAAGTGAAATCCAAAATCGATTTCGGAAACTTTTTGGCAAACCAAAATTTCATTGTCACTAGTCAAACTTGTATGCAAGTTGCCTTTTAAAACTCGACTTTGACAAATCATTTTTTCAGAGACCAACCAAAACATCATTTTTGAGCCCCCAAAATAATGAAAAGTGCATTCCAAGATCGATTTCAGAAACTGTTATTCAAACCAAAATTTCATTGTCACTAGTCAAACTCGTATGCAAGTTGCCTTTTAAAACTCGACTGTGACAAATCATTTTTTCAGAGACCAACCAAAACATCATTTTTAAGCCCCCAAAATAATGAAAAGTAAAATCCAAAATCGATTTCGGAAACTTTTTGGCAAACCAAAATTTCATTGTCACTAGTCAAACTTGTATGCAAGTTGCCTTTTAAAACTCGACTGTGACAAATCATGTTTTCAGAGACCAACCAAAACATCATTTTTGAGCCCCCAAAATAATTAAAAATGCAATCCAAGATCGATTTCGGAAACTTTTTGGCAAACCAAAATTTCATTGTCACTAGTCAACTTGTATGCAAGCTGCCTTTTAAAACTCGACTTTGACAAATCATTTTTTCAGAGACCAACCAAAACATCATTTTTAAGCCCCCAAAATAATGAAAAGTGAAATCCAACATCGATTTCGGAAACTTTTAGGCAAACCAAAATTTCATTGTCACTAGTCAAACTTGTATGCAAGTTGCCTTTTAAAACTCGACTTTGACAAATCATTTTTTCAGAGACCAACCAAAACATCATTTTTAAGCCCCCAAAATAATGAAAAGTGAAATCCAAAATCGATTTCGGAAACTTTTTGGCAAACCAATATTTCATTGTCACTAGTCAAACTTGTATGCAAGTTGCCTTTTAAAACTCGACTTTGACAAATCATTTTTTCAGAGACCAACCAAACCATCATTTTTAAGCCCCCAAAATAATGAAAAGTGAAATCCAAAATCGATTTCGGAAACTTTTTGGCAAACCGATATTTCATTGTCACTAGTCAAACTTGTATGCAAGTTGCCTTTTAAAACTCGACTTTGACAAATCATTTTTTCAGAGACCAACCAAACCATCATTTTTGAGCCCCCAAAATAATGAAAAGTGAAATCTAAAATCGATTTCGGAAACTTTTTGGCAAACCAAAATTTCATTGTCACTAGTCAAACTTGTATGCAAGTTGCCTTTTAAAACTCGACTTCGACAAATCATTTTTTCAGAGACCAACCAAAACATCATTTTTGAGCCCCAAAAAGAATGAAAAGTAAAATCCAAAATCGATTTCGGAAACTTTTTGGCAAACCAAAATTTCATTGTCACTAGTCAAACTTGTATGCAAGTTGCCTTTTAAAACTCGACTTTGACAAATCATTTTTTCAGAGACCAACCAAACCATCATTTTTAGGCCCCCAAAATAATGAAAAGTTAAATCCAAAATCGATTGCGGAAACTTTTTGGCAATCCAAAATTTCATTGTCACTAGTCAAACTTGTATGCAAGTTGCCTTTTAAAACTCGACTTTGACAAATCATTTTTTCAGAGACCAACCAAAACATCATTTTTAAGCCCCCAAAATAATGAAAAGTGCAATCCAAAATCGATTTCGGAAACTTTTTGGCAAACCAAAATTTCATTGTCACTAGTCAAACTTGTATGCAAGTTGCCTTTTAAAACTCGACTTTGACAAATCATTTTTTCAGAGACCAACCAAAACATCATTTTTGAGCCCCCAAAATAATGAAAAGTGAAATCCAAAATCGATTTCGGAAACTTTTTGGCAAACCAAAATTTCATTGTCACTAGTCAAACTTGTATGCAAGTTGCCTTTTAACACTCGACTTTGACAAATCATTTTTTCAGAGACCAACCAAAACATCATTTTTGAGCCCCCAAAATAATGAAAAGTGAAATCCAAAATCGATTTCGGAAACTTTTTGGCAAACCAAAATTTCATTGTCACTAGTCAAACTTGTATGCAAGTTGCCTTTTAACACTCGACTTTGACAAATCATTCTTTCAGAGACCAACCAAAACATCATTTTAAAGCCCCCAAAATAATGAAAAGTGAAATCCAAAATCGATTTCGGTAACTTTTTGGCAATCCAAAATTTCATTGTCACTAGTCAAACTTATATGCAAGTTGCCTTTTAACACTCGACTTTGACAAATCATTTTTTTAGAGACCAACCAAAACGTCATTTTTAAGCCCCCAAAATAATGAAAAGTGAAATCCAAAATCGATTGCGGAAACTTTTTGGCAATCCAAAATTTCATTGTCACTAGTCAAACTTGTATGCAAGTTGCCTTTTAAAACTCGACTTTGACAAATCATTTTTTCAGAGACCAACCAAAACATCATTTTTAAGCTCCCAAAATAATGAAAAGTGCAATCCAAAATCGATTTCGGAAACTTTTTGGCAAACCAAAATTTCATTGTCACTAGTCAAACTTGTATGCAAGTTGCCTTTTAAAACTCGACTTTGACAAATCATTTTTTCAGAGACCAACCAAACCATCATTTTTAGGCCCCCAAAATAATGAAAAGTTAAATCCAAAATCGATTGCGGAAACTTTTTGGCAATCCAAAATTTCATTGTCACTAGTCAAACTTGTATGCAAGTTGCCTTTTAAAACTCGACTTTGACAAATCATTTTTTCAGAGACCAACCAAAACATCATTTTTAAGCCCCCAAAATAATGAAAAGTGCATTCCAAGATCGATTTCAGAAACTGTTCTGCAAACCATAATTTCATTGTCACTAGTCAAACTTGTATGCAAGTTGCCTTTTAACACTCGACTTTGACAAATCATTCTTTCAGAGACCAACCAAAACATCATTTTTAAGCCCCCAAAATAATGAAAAGTGCAATCCAAAATCGATTTCGGAAACTTTTTGGCAAACCAAAATTTCATTGTCACTAGTCAAACTTGTATGCAAGTTGCCTTTTAAAACTCGACTTTGACAAATCATTTTTTCAGAGACCAACCAAAACATCATTTTTGAGCCCCCAAAATAATGAAAAGTGAAATCCAAAATCGATTTCGGAAACTTTTTGGCAAACCAAAATTTCATTGTCACTAGTCAAACTTGTATGCAAGTTGCCTTTTAACACTCGACTTTGACAAATCATTTTTTCAGAGACCAACCAAAACATCATTTTTGAGCCCCCAAAATAATGAAAAGTGAAATCCAAAATCGATTTCGGAAACTTTTTGGCAAACCAAAATTTCATTGTCACTAGTCAAACTTGTATGCAAGTTGCCTTTTAAAACTCGACTTCGACAAATCATTTTTTCAGAGACCAACCAAAACATCATTTTTGAGCCCCAAAAAGAATGAAAAGTAAAATCCAAAATCGATTTCGGAAACTGTTCTGCAAACCATAATTTCATTGTCACTAGTCAAACTTGTATGCAAGTTGCCTTTTAACACTCGACTTTGACAAATCATTTTTTTAGAGACCAACCAAAACGTCATTTTTGAGCCCCCAAAATAATGAAAAGTGAAATCCAAAATCGATTTCGGAAACTTTTTGGCAAACCAAAATTTCATTGTCACTAGTCAAACTTGTATGCAAGTTGCCTTTTAAAACTCGACTTCGACAAATCATTTTTTCAGAGACCAACCAAAACATCATTTTTGAGCCCCAAAAAGAATGAAAAGTAAAATCCAAAATCGATTTCGGAAACTTTTTGGCAAACCAAAATTTCATTGTCACTAGTCAAACTTGTATGCAAGTTGCCTTTTAAAACTCGACTTTGACAAATCATTTTTTCAGAGACCAACCAAACCATCATTTTTAGGCCCCCAAAATAATGAAAAGTTAAATCCAAAATCGATTGCGGAAACTTTTTGGCAATCCAAAATTTCATTGTCACTAGTCAAACTTGTATGCAAGTTGCCTTTTAAAACTCGACTTTGACAAATCATTTTTTCAGAGACCAACCAAAACATCATTTTTAAGCCCCCAAAATAATGAAAAGTGCAATCCAAAATCGATTTCGGAAACTTTTTGGCAAACCAAAATTTCATTGTCACTAGTCAAACTTGTATGCAAGTTGCCTTTTAAAACTCGACTTTGACAAATCATTTTTTCAGAGACCAACCAAAACATCATTTTTGAGCCCCCAAAATAATGAAAAGTGAAATCCAAAATCGATTTCGGAAACTTTTTGGCAAACCAAAATTTCATTGTCACTAGTCAAACTTGTATGCAAGTTGCCTTTTAACACTCGACTTTGACAAATCATTTTTTCAGAGACCAACCGAAACATCATTTTTGAGCCCCCAAAATAATGAAAAGTGAAATCCAAAATCGATTTCGGAAACTTTTTGGCAAACCAAAATTTCATTGTCACTAGTCAAACTTGTATGCAAGTTGCCTTTTAACACTCGACTTTGACAAATCATTCTTTCAGAGACCAACCAAAACATCATTTTTAAGCCCCCAAAATAATGAAAAGTGAAATCCAAAATCGATTTCGGTAACTTTTTGGCAATCCAAAATTTCATTGTCACTAGTCAAACTTATATGCAAGTTGCCTTTTAACACTCGACTTTGACAAATCATTCTTTCAGAGACCAACCAAAACGTCATTTTTAAGCCCCCAAAATAATGAAAAGTGAAATCCAAAATCGATTGCGGAAACTTTTTGGCAATCCAAAATTTCATTGTCACTAGTCAAACTTGTATGCAAGTTGCCTTTTAAAACTCGACTTTGACAAATCATTTTTTCAGAGACCAACCAAAACATCATTTTTAAGCCCCCAAAATAATGAAAAGTGCAATCCAAAATCGATTTCGGAAACTTTTTGGCAATCCAAAATTTCATTGTCACTAGTCAAACTTGTATGCAAGTTGCCTTTTAAAACTCGACTTTGACAAATCATTTTTTCAGAGACCAACCAAAACATCATTTTTAAGCCCCCAAAATAATGAAAAGTGCAATCCAAAATCGATTTCGGAAACTTTTTGGCAAACCAAAATTTCATTGTCACTAGTCAAACTTGTATGCAAGTTGCCTTTTAAAACTCGACTTTGACAAATCATTTTTTCAGAGACCAACCAAAACATCATTTTTGAGCCCCCAAAATAATGAAAAGTGAAATCCAAAATCGATTTCGGAAACTTTTTGGCAAACCAAAATTTCATTGTCACTAGTCAAACTTGTATGCAAGTTGCCTTTTAACACTCGACTTTGACAAATCATTTTTTCAGAGACCAACCAAAACATCATTTTTGAGCCCCCAAAATAATGAAAAGTGAAATCCAAAATCGATTTCGGTTACTTTTTGGCAATCCAAAATTTCATTGTCACTAGTCAAACTTATATGCAAGTTGCCTTTTAACACTCGACTTTGACAAATCATTTTTTTAGAGACCAACCAAAACGTCATTTTTAAGCCCCCAAAATAATGAAAAGTGAAATCCAAAATCGATTTCGGAAACTTTTAAGCAAACCAAAATTTCATTGTCACTAGTCAAACTTGTATGCAAGTTGCCTTTTAACACTCGACTTTGACAAATCATTTTTTCAGAGACCAACCAAAACATCATTTTTAAGCCCCCAAAATAATGAAAAGTGAAATCCAAAATCGATTTCGGAAACTTTTTGGCAAACCAAAATTTCATTGTCACTAGTCAAACTTGTATGCAAGTTGCCTTTTAACACTCGACTTTGACAAATCATTTTTTCAGAGACCAACCAAAACATCATTTTTAAGCCCCCAAAATAATGAAAAGTGAAATCCAAAATCGATTTCGGAAACTTTTTGGCAATCCAAAATTTCATTGTCACTAGTCAAACTTATATGCAAGTTGCGTATTAAAACTCGACTTTGACAAATCATTTTTTCAGAGACCAAACAAAACATCATTTTTAAGCCCCCAAAATAATGAAAAGTGAAATCCAAAATCGATTTCGGAAACTTTTTGGCAAACCAAAATTTCATTGTCACTAGTCAAACTTGTATGCAAGTTGCCTTTTAAAACTCGACTTTGACAAATCATTTTTTCAGAGACCAACCAAAACATCATTTTTGAGCCCCCAAAATAATGAAAAGTGAAATCCAAAATCGATTTCGGAAACTTTTTGGCAAACCAAAATTTCATTGTCACTAGTCAAACTTGTATGCAAGTTGCCTTTTAAAACTCGACTTTGACAAATCATTTTTTCAGAGACCAACCAAAACATCATTTTAAAGCCTCCAAAATAATGAAAAGTGAAATCCAAAATCGATTTCGGAAACTTTTTGGCAAACCAAAATTTCATTGTCACTAGTCAAACTTGTATGCAAAACATCATTTTT
This sequence comes from Anopheles marshallii, assembly GCF_943734725.1. Lineage (NCBI taxonomy): Eukaryota > Metazoa > Arthropoda > Insecta > Diptera > Culicidae > Anopheles > Anopheles marshallii. The sequence continues at coordinate 554,665 of NW_026525898.1, read as the reverse complement.
AAGCCCTCAAAATAATGAAAAGTGAAATCCAAAATCGATTTCGGAAACTTTTTGGCAAACCAAAATTTCATTGTCACTAGTCAAACTTGTATGCAAGTTGCCTTTTAACACTCGACTTTGACAAATCATTTTTTCAGAGACCAACCAAAACATCATTTTTAAGCCCCCAAAATAATGAAAAGTGACATCCAAAATCGATTTCGGTAACTTTTTGGCAATCCAAAATTTCATTGTCACTAGTCAAACTTATATGCAAGTTGCCTTTTAACACTCGACTTTGACAAATCATTTTTTTAGAGACCAACCAAAACGTCATTTTTAAGCCCCCAAAATAATGAAAAGTGAAATCCAAAATCGATTTCGGAAACTTTTAAGCAAACCAAAATTTCATTGTCACTAGTCAAACTTGTATGCAAGTTGCCTTTTAACACTCGACTTTGACAAATCATTTTTTCAGAGACCAACCAAAACATCATTTTTAAGCCCCCAAAATAATGAAAAGTGCAATCCAAAATCGATTTCGGAAACTTTTTGGCAAACCAAAATTTCATTGTCACTAGTCAAACTTGTATGCAAGTTGCCTTTTAACACTCGACTTTGACAAATCATTTTTTCAGAGACCAACCAAAACATCATTTTTAAGCCCCCAAAATAATGAAAAGTGAAATCCAAAATCGATTTCGGAAACTTTTTGGCAATCCAAAATTTCATTGTCACTAGTCAAACTTATATGCAAGTTGCGTATTAAAACTCGACTTTGACAAATCATTTTTTCAGAGACCAAACAAAACATCATTTTTAAGCCCCCAAAATAATGAAAAGTGAAATCCAAAATCTATTTTGGAAACTTTTTGGCAAACCAAAATTTCATTGTCACTAGTCAAACTTGTATGCAAGTTGCCTTTTAAAACTCGACTTTGACAAATCATTTTTTCAGAGACCAACCAAAACATCATTTTTGAGCCCCCAAAATAATGAAAAGTGAAATCCAAAATCGATTTCGGAAACTTTTTGGCAAACCAAAATTTCATTGTCACTAGTCAAACTTGTATGCAAGTTGCCTTTTAACACTCGACTTTGACAAATCATTTTTTCAGAGACCAACCAAAACATCATTTTTAAGCCCCCAAAATAATGAAAAGTGAAATCCAAAATCGATTTCGGAAACTTTTTGGCAAACCAAAATTTCATTTTCACTAGTCAAACTTATATGCAAGTTGCCTTTTAAAACTCGATTTTGACAAATCATTTTTTCAGAGACCAACCAAAACGTCATTTTTGAGCCCCCAAAATAATGAAAAGTGAAATCCAAAATCGATTTCGGAAACTTTTTGGCAAACCAAAATTTCATTGTCACTAGTCAAACTTGTATGCAAGTTGCCTTTTAAAACTCGACTTTGACAAATCATTTTTTCAGAGACCAACCAAAACATCATTTTAAAGCCTCCAAAATAATGAAAAGTGAAATCCAAAATCGATTTCGGAAACTTTTTGGCAAACCAAAATTTCATTGTCACTAGTCAAGCTTGTATGCAAAACATCATTTTTAAGCCCTCAAAATAATGAAAAGTGAAATCCAAAATCGATTTCGGAAACTTTTTGGCAAACCAAAATTTCATTGTCACTAGTCAAACTTGTATGCAAGTTGCCTTTTAAAACTCGACTTTGACAAATCATTTTTTCAGAGACCAACCAAAACATCATTTTTAAGCCCCCAAAATAATGAAAAGTAAAATCCAAAATCGATTTCGGAAACTTTTTGGCAAACCAAAATTTCATTGTCACTAGTCTAACTTGTATGCAAGTTGCCTTTTAAAACTCGACTTTGACAAATCATTTTTTCAGAGACCAACCAAAACATCATTTTTGAGCCCCCAAAATAATGAAAAGTTAAATCCAAAATCGATTTCGGAAACTTTTTGGCAAACCATAATTTCATTGTCACTAGTCAAACTTGTATGCAAGTTGCCTTTTAAAACTCGACTTTGACAAATCATTTTTTCAGAGACCGACCAAAACATCATTTTTAAGCCCCCAAAATAATGAAAAGTGAAATCCAAAATCGATTTCGGAAACTTTTTGGCAAACCAAAATTTCATTGTCACTAGTCTAACTTGTATGCAAGTTGCCTTTTAAAACTCGACTTTGACAAATCATTTTTTCAGAGACCAACCAAAACATCTTTTTTGAGCCCCCAAAATAATGAAAAGTAAAATCCAAAATCGATTTCGGAAACTTTTTGGCAATCCAAAATTTCATTGTCACTAGTCTAACTTGTATGCAAGTTGCCTTTTAAAACTCGACTTTGACAAATCATTTTTTCAGAGACCAACCAAAACATCATTTTTAAGCCCCCAAAATAATGAAAAGTTAAATCCAAAATCGATTTCGGAAACTTTTTGGCAAACCAAAATTTCATTGTCACTAGTCTAACTTGTATGCAAGTTGCCTTTTAAAACTCGACTTTGACAAATCATTTTTTCAGAGACCAACCAAAACATCATTTTTAAGCCCCCAAAATAATGAAAAGTGAAATCCAAAATCGATTTCGGAAACTTTTTGGCAAACCAAAATTTCATTGTCACTAGTCAAACTTGTATGCAAGTTGCCTTTTAAAACTCGACTTTGACAAATCATTTTTTCAGAGACCAACCAAAACATCTTTTTTGAGCCCCCAAAATAATGAAAAGTAAAATCCAAAATCGATTTCGGAAACTTTTTGGCAATCCAAAATTTCATTGTCACTAGTCTAACTTGTATGCAAGTTGCCTTTTAAAACTCGACTTTGACAAATCATTTTTTCAGAGACCAACCAAAACATCATTTTTAAGCCCCCAAAATAATGAAAAGTTAAATCCAAAATCGATTTCGGAAACTTTTTGGCAAACCAAAATTTCATTGTCACTAGTCTAACTTGTATGCAAGTTGCCTTTTAAAACTCGACTTTGACAAATCATTTTTTCAGAGACCAACCAAACCATCATTTTTTAGCCCCCAAAATTAAGAAAAGTAAAATCCAAAATCGATTTCGGAAACTTTTTGGCAATCCAAAATTTCATTGTCACTAGTCTAACTTGTATGCAAGTTGCCTTTTAAAACTCGACTTTGACAAATCATTTTTTCAGAGACCAACCAAAACATCATTTTTAAGCCCCCAAAATAATGAAAAGTTAAATCCAAAATCGATTTCGGAAACTTTTTGGCAAACCAAAATTTCATTGTCACTAGTCTAACTTGTATGCAAGTTGCCTTTTAAAACTCGACTTTGACAAATCATTTTTTCAGACACCAACCAAACCATCATTTTTTAGCCCCCAAAATTAAGAAAAGTGAAATCCAAAATCGATTTCGGAAACTTTTTGGCAAACCAAAATTTCATTGTCACTAGTCAAACTTGTATGCAAGTTGCCTTTTAAAACTCGACTTTGACAAATCATTTTTTCAGAGACCAACCAAAACATCTTTTTTGAGCCCCCAAAATAATGAAAAGTAAAATCCAAAATCGATTTCGGAAACTTTTTGGCAATCCAAAATTTCATTGTCACTAGTCTAACTTGTATGCAAGTTGCCTTTTAAAACTCGACTTTGACAAATCATTTTTTCAGAGACCAACCAAAACATCATTTTTAAGCCCCCAAAATAATGAAAAGTTAAATCCAAAATCGATTTCGGAAACTTTTTGGCAAACCAAAATTTCATTGTCACTAGTCTAACTTGTATGCAAGTTGCCTTTTAAAACTCGACTTTGACAAATCATTTTTTCAGAGACCAACCAAAACATCATTTTTAAGCCCCCAAAATAATGAAAAGTTAAATCCAAAATCGATTTCGGAAACTTTTTGGCAAACCAAAATTTCATTGTCACTAGTCAAACTTGTATGCAAGTTGCCTTTTAAAACTCGACTTTGACAAATCATTTTTTCAGAGACCAACCAAACCATCATTTTTTAGCCCCCAAAATTAAGAAAAGTGAAATCCAAAATCGATTTCGGAAACTTTTTGGCAAACCAAAATTTCATTGTCACTAGTCAAACTTGTATGCAAGTTGCCTTTTAAAACTCGACTTTGACAAATCATTTTTTCAGAGACCAACCAAAACATCTTTTTTGAGCCCCCAAAATAATGAAAAGTAAAATCCAAAATCGATTTCGGAAACTTTTTGGCAAACCAAAATTTCATTGTCACTAGTCAAACTTGTATGCAAGTTGCCTTTTAAAACTCGACTTTGACAAATCATTTTTTCAGAGACCAACCAAACCATCATTTTTAAGCCCCCAAAATAATGAAAAGTTCGATCCAAAATCGATTTCGGAAACTTTTTGGCAAACCAAAATTTCATTGTCGCTAGTCAAACTTGTATGCAAGTTGCCTTTCAAAACTCGACTTTGACAAATCATTTTTCAGAGACCCACCTAAACATCATTTTTAAGCCCCCAAAATAATGAAAAGTGAAATCCAAAATCGATTTCGGAAACTTTTTGGCAAACCAAAATTTCATTGTCACTAGTCAAACTTGTATGCAAGTTGCCTTTTAAAACTCGACTTTGACAAATCATTTTTTCAGAGACCAACCAAAACATCATTTTTAAGCCCCCAAAATAATGAAAAGTTCGATCCAAAATCGATTTCGGAAACTTTTTGGCAAATCAAAATTTCATTGTCACTAGTCAAACTTGTATGCAAGTTGCCTTTTAAAACTCGACTTTGACAACTCATTTTTCAGAGACCCACCTAAACATCATTTTTAAGCCCCCAAAATAATGAAAAGTGAAATCCAAAATCGATTTCGGAAACTTTTTGGCAAACCAAAATTTCATTGTCACTAGTCAAACTTGTATGCAAGTTGCCTTTTAGAACTCGACTTTGACAAATATTTTTTTCAGAGACCAACCAAAACATCATTTTTAAGCCCCCAAAATAATGAAAAGTGAAATCCAAAATCGATTTCGGAAACTTTTTGGCAAACCAAAATTTCATTGTCACTAGTCAAACTTGTATGCAAGTTGCCTTTTAAAACTCGACTTTGACAAATCATTTTTTCAGAGACCAACCAAAACATCATTTTTAAGCCCACAAAATAATGAAAAGTAAAATCCAAAATCGATTTCGGAAACTTTTTGGCAAATCAAAATTTCATTGTCACTAGTCAAACTTGTATGCAAGTTGCCTTTTAAAACTCGACTTTGACAACTCATTTTTCAGAGACCCACCTAAACATCATTTTTAAGCCCCCAAAATAATGAAAAGTGAAATCCAAAATCGATTTCGGAAACTTTTTGGCAAACCAAAATTTCATTGTCACTAGTCAAACTTGTATGCAAGTTTCCTTTTAAAACTCGACTTTGAAAAATCATTTTTTCAGAGACCAACCAAAACATCATTTTAAAGCCCCCAAAATAATGAAAAGTGAAATCCAAAATCGATTTCGGAAACTTTTTGGCAAACCAAAATTTCATTGTCACTAGTCAAACTTGTATGCAAGTTGCCTTTTAAAACTCGACTTTGACAAATAATTTTTTCAGAGACCAACCAAACCATCATTTGTAAGCCCCCAAAATAATGAAAAGTGAAATCCAAAATCGATTTCGGAAACTTTTTGGCAAACCAAAATTTCATTGTCACTAGTCAAACTTGTATGCAAGTTGCCTTTTAAAACTCGACTTTGACAAATCATTTTTTCAGAGACCAACCAAAACATCATTTTAAAGCCCCCAAAATAATGAAAAGTTCGATCCAAAATCGATTTCGGAAACTTTTTGGCAAACCAAAATTTCATTGTAACTAGTCAAACTTGTATGCAAGTTGCCTTTTAAAGCTCGACTTTGACAAATAATTTTTTCAGAGACCAACCAAAACATCATTTTTAAGCCCCCAAAATAATGAAAAGTTCGATCCAAAATCGATTTCGGAAACTTTTTGGCAAATCAAAATTTCATTGTCGCTAGTCAAACTTGTATGCAAGTTGCCTTTTAAAACTCGACTTTGACAAATCATTTTTCAGAGACCCACCTAAACATCATTTTTAAGCCCCCAAAATAATGAAAAGTGAAATCCAAAATCGATTTCGGAAACTTTTTGGCAAACCAAAATTTCATTGTCACTAGTCAAACTTGTATGCAAGTTGCCTTTTAAAACTCGACTTTGACAAATCATTTTTTCAGAGACCAACCAAAACATCATTTTAAAGCCCCCAAAATAATGAAAAGTGAAATCCAAAATCGATTTCGGAAACTTTTTGGCAAACCAAAATTTCATTGTCACTAGTCAAACTTGTATGCAAGTTGCCTTTTAAAACTCGACTTTGACAAATCATTTTTCAGAGACCCACCTAAACATCATTTTTAAGCCCCCAAAATAATGAAAAGTGAAATCCAAAATCGATTTCGGAAACTTTTTGGCAAACCAAAATTTCATTGTCACTAGTCAAACTTGTATGCAAGTTGCCTTTTAAAACTCGACTTTGACAAATCATTTTTTCAGAGACCAACCAAAACATCATTTTTAAGCCCCCAAAATAATGAAAAGTTCGATCCAAAATCGATTTCGGAAACTTTTTGGCAAACCGAAATTTCATTGTCACTAGTCAAACTTGTATGCAAGTTGCCTTTTAAAGCTCGACTTTGACAACTCATTTTTCAGAGACCCACCTAAACATCATTTTTAAGCCCCCAAAATAATGAAAAGTGAAATCCAAAATCGATTTCGGAAACTTTTTGGCAAACCAAAATTTCATTGTTGCTAGTCAAACTTGTTTGGAACTGTCTATTAAAACTTGACTTTGACAAATAATTTTTTCAGAGACCCACCTAAACATCATTTTTAAGCCCCCAAAATAATGAAAACTGAAATCCAAAATCGATTTCGGAAACTTTTTGACAAACCAAAATTTCATTGTCACTAGTCAAACTTGTATGCAAGTTGCCTTTTAAAACTCGACTTTGACAACTCATTTTTCAGAGACCCACCTAAACATCATTTTTAAGCCCCCAAAATAATGAAAAGTGAAATCCAAAATCGATTTCGGAAACTTTTTGGCAAACCAAAATTTCATTGTCACTAGTCAAACTTGTATGCAAGTTGCCTTTTAAAACTCGACTTTGACAACTCATTTTTCAGAGACCCACCTAAACATCATTTTTAAGCCCCCAAAATAATGAAAAGTTCGATCCAAAATCGATTTCGGAAACTTTTTGGCAAACCAAAATTTCATTGTCACTAGTCAAACTTGTGTGCAAGTTGCCTTTTAAAACTCGACTTTGACAAATCATTTTTCCAGAGACCAACCAAACCATCATTTTTAAGCCCACAAAATAATGAAAAGTGAAATCCAAAATCGATTTCGGAAACTTTTTGGCAAACCAAAATTTCATTGTCACTAGTCAAACTTGTATGCAAGTTGCCTTTTAAAACTCGACTTTGACAAATCATTTTTTCAGAGACCAACCAAAACATCATTTTAAAGCCCCCAAAATAATGAAAAGTGAAATCCAAAATCGATTTCGGAAACTTTTTGGCAAACCAAAATTTCATTGTCACTAGTCAAACTTGTATGCAGGTTGCCTTTTAAAACTCGACTTTGACAAATCATTTTTTCAGAGACCAACCAAAACATCATTTTTAAGCCCCCAAAATAATGAAAAGTTCGATCCAAAATCGATTTCGGAAACTTTTTGGCAAATCAAAATTTCATTGTCACTAGTCAAACTTGTATGCAAGTTGCCTTTTAAAACTCGACTTTGACAACTCATTTTTCAGAGACCCACCTAAACATCATTTTTAAGCCCCCAAAATAATGAAAAGTTCGATCCAAAATCGATTTCGGAAACTTTTTGGCAAACCAAAATTTCATTGTCACTAGTCAAACTTGTGTGCAAGTTGCCTTTTAAAACTCGACTTTGACAAATCATTTTTCCAGAGACCAACCAAACCATCATTTTTAAGCCCACAAAATAATGAAAAGTGAAATCCAAAATCGATTTCGGAAACTTTTTGGCAAACCAAAATTTCATTGTCACTAGTCAAACTTGTATGCAAGTTGCCTTTTAAAACTCGACTTTGACAAATCATTTTTTCAGAGACCAACCAAAACATCATTTTAAAGCCCCCAAAATAATGAAAAGTGAAATCCAAAATCGATTTCGGAAACTTTTTGGCAAACCAAAATTTCATTGTCACTAGTCAAACTTGTATGCAGGTTGCCTTTTAAAACTCGACTTTGACAAATCATTTTTTCAGAGACCAACCAAAACATCATTTTTAAGCCCCCAAAATAATGAAAAGTTCGATCCAAAATCGATTTCGGAAACTTTTTGGCAAACCAAAATTTCATTGTCACTAGTCAAACTTGTATGCAAGTTGCCTTTTAAAACTCGACTTTGACAACTCATTTTTCAGAGACCCACCTAAACATCATTTTTAAGCCCCCAAAATAATGAAAAGTGAAATCCAAAATCGATTTCGGAAACTTTTTGGCATACCAAAATTTCATTGTCACTAGTCAAACTTGTATGCAAGTTGCCTTTTAAAACTCGACTTTGACAAATCATTTTTCCAGAGACCAACCAAACCATCATTTTTGAGCCCCCAAAATAATGAAAAGTGAAATCCAAAATCGATTTCAGAAACTATTATGCAATCCAAAATTTCATTGTCACTAGTCAAACTTGTATGCAAGTTGCCTTTTAAAACTCGACTTTGACAAATCATTTTTCACAGACCCACCAAAACATCATTTTAAAGCCCCCAAAATAATGAAAAGTGAAATCCAAAATCGATTTCGGAAACTTTTTGGCAAACCGAAATTTCATTGTCACTAGTCAAACTTGTATGCAAGTTGCCTTTTAAAACTCGACTTTGACAAATAATTTTTTCAGAGACCAACCAAAACATCATTTTTAAGCCCCCAAAATAATGAAAAGTGAAATCCAAAATCGATTTCGGAAACTTTTTGGCAAACCAAAATTTCATTGTCACTAGTCAAACTTGTATGCAAGTTGCCTTTTAAAACTCGACTTTGACAAATCATTTTTCAGAGACCCACCTAAACATCATTTTTAAGCCCCCAAAATAATGAAAAGTGAAATCCAAAATCGATTTCGGAAACTTTTTGGCAAATCAAAATTTCATTGTCACTAGTCAAACTTGTATGCAAGTTGCCTTTTAAAACTCGACTTTGACAACTCATTTTTCAGAGACCCACCTAAACATCATTTTTAAGCCCCCAAAATAATGAAAAGTGAAATCCAAAATCGATTTCGGAAACTTTTTGGCAAACCAAAATTTCATTGTCACTAGTCAAACTTGTATGCAAGTTTCCTTTTAAAACTCGACTTTGACAAATCATTTTTTCAGAGACCAACCAAAACATCATTTTAAAGCCCCCAAAATAATGAAAAGTGAAATCCAAAATCGATTTCGGAAACTTTTTGGCAAACCAAAATTTCATTGTCACTAGTCAAACTTGTATGCAAGTTGCCTTTTAAAACTCGACTTTGACAAATAATTTTTTCAGAGACCAACCAAACCATCATTTGTAAGCCCCCAAAATAATGAAAAGTGAAATCCAAAATCGATTTCGGAAACTTTTTGGCAAACCAAAATTTCATTGTCACTAGTCAAACTTGTATGCAAGTTGCCTTTTAAAACTCGACTTTGACAAATCATTTTTTCAGAGACCAACCAAAACATCATTTTAAAGCCCCCAAAATAATGAAAAGTTCGATCCAAAATCGATTTCGGAAACTTTTTGGCAAACCAAAATTTCATTGTCACTTGTCAAACTTGTATGCAAGTTGCCTTTTAAAGCTCGACTTTGACAAATCATTTTTTCAGAGACCAACCAAAACATCATTTTTAAGCCCCCAAAATAATGAAAAGTTCGATCCAAAATCGATTTCGGAAACTTTTTGGCAAATCAAAATTTCATTGTCACTAGTCAAACTTGTATGCAAGTTGCCTTTTAAAACTCGACTTTGACAACTCATTTTTCAGAGACCCACCTAAACATCATTTTTAAGCCCCCAAAGTAATGAAAAGTGAAATCCAAAATCGATTTCGGAAACTTTTTGGCAAACCAAAATTTCATTGTCACTAGTCAAACTTGTATGCAAGTTGCCTTTTAAAACTCGACTTTGACAAATCATTTTTTCAGAGACCAACCAAAACATCATTTTAAAGCCCCCAAAATAATGAAAAGTGAAATCCAAAATCGATTTCGGAAACTTTTTGGCAAACCAAAATTTCATTGTTGCTAGTCAAACTTGTTTGGAACTGTCTATTAAAACTTGACTTTGACAAATAATTTTTTCAGAGACCCACCTAAACATCATTTTTAAGCCCCCAAAATAATGAAAACTGAAATCCAAAATCGATTTCGGAAACTTTTTGACAAACCAAAATTTCATTGTCACTAGTCAAACTTGTATGCAAGTTGCCTTTTAAAACTCGACTTTGACAACTCATTTTTCAGAGACCCACCTAAACATCATTTTTAAGCCCCCAAAATAATGAAAAGTGAAATCCAAAATCGATTTCGGAAACTTTTTGGCAAACCAAAATTTCATTGTCACTAGTCAAACTTGTATGCAAGTTGCCTTTTAAAACTCGACTTTGACAACTCATTTTTCAGAGACCCACCTAAACATCATTTTTAAGCCCCCAAAATAATGAAAAGTTCGATCCAAAATCGATTTCGGAAACTTTTTGGCAAACCAAAATTTCATTGTCACTAGTCAAACTTGTGTGCAAGTTGCCTTTTAAAACTCGACTTTGACAAATCATTTTTCCAGAGACCAACCAAACCATCATTTTTAAGCCCACAAAATAATGAAAAGTGAAATCCAAAATCGATTTCGGAAACTTTTTGGCAAACCAAAATTTCATTGTCACTAGTCAAACTTGTATGCAAGTTGCCTTTTAAAACTCGACTTTGACAAATCATTTTTTCAGAGACCAACCAAAACATCATTTTAAAGCCCCCAAAATAATGAAAAGTGAAATCCAAAATCGATTTCGGAAACTTTTTGGCAAACCAAAATTTCATTGTCACTAGTCAAACTTGTATGCAGGTTGCCTTTTAAAACTCGACTTTGACAAATCATTTTTTCAGAGACCAACCAAAACATCATTTTTAAGCCCCCAAAATAATGAAAAGTTCGATCCAAAATCGATTTCGGAAACTTTTTGGCAAATCAAAATTTCATTGTCACTAGTCAAACTTGTATGCAAGTTGCCTTTTAAAACTCGACTTTGACAACTCATTTTTCAGAGACCCACCTAAACATCATTTTTAAGCCCCCAAAATAATGAAAAGTGAAATCCAAAATCGATTTCGGAAACTTTTTGGCATACCAAAATTTCATTGTCACTAGTCAAACTTGTATGCAAGTTGCCTTTTAAAACTCGACTTTGACAAATCATTTTTTCAGAGACCAACCAAACCATCATTTTTGAGCCCCCAAAATAATGAAAAGTGAAATCCAAAATCGATTTCAGAAACTATTATGCAATCCAAAATTTCATTGTCACTAGTCAAACTTGTATGCAAGTTGCCTTTTAAAACTCGACTTTGACAAATCATTTTTCACAGACCCACCAAAACATCATTTTAAAGCCCCCAAAATAATGAAAAGTGAAATCCAAAATCGATTTCGGAAACTTTTTGGCAAACCGAAATTTCATTGTCACTAGTCAAACTTGTATGCAAGTTGCCTTTTAAAACTCGACTTTGACAAATAATTTTTTCAGAGACCAACCAAAACATCATTTTTAAGCCCCCAAAATAATGAAAAGTGAAATCCAAAATCGATTTCGGAAACTTTTTGGCAAACCAAAATTTCATTGTCACTAGTCAAACTTGTATGCAAGTTGCCTTTTAAAACTCGACTTTGACAAATCATTTTTCAGAGACCCACCTAAACATCATTTTTAAGCCCCCAAAATAATGAAAAGTGAAATCCAAAATCGATTTCGGAAACTTTTTGGCAAATCAAAATTTCATTGTCACTAGTCAAACTTGTATGCAAGTTGCCTTTTAAAACTCGACTTTGACAACTCATTTTTCAGAGACCCACCTAAACATCATTTTTAAGCCCCCAAAATAATGAAAAGTGAAATCCAAAATCGATTTCGGAAACTTTTTGGCAAACCAAAATTTCATTGTCACTAGTCAAACTTGTATGCAAGTTTCCTTTTAAAACTCGACTTTGACAAATCATTTTTTCAGAGACCAACCAAAACATAATTTTAAAGCCCCCAAAATAATGAAAAGTGAAATCCAAAATCGATTTCGGAAACTTTTTGGCAAACCAAAATTTCATTGTCACTAGTCAAACTTGTATGCAAGTTGCCTTTTAAAACTCGACTTTGACAAATAATTTTTTCAGAGACCAACCAAACCATCATTTGTAAGCCCCCAAAATAATGAAAAGTGAAATCCAAAATCGATTTCGGAAACTTTTTGGCAAACCAAAATTTCATTGTCACTAGTCAAACTTGTATGCAAGTTGCCTTTTAAAACTCGACTTTGACAAATCATTTTTTCAGAGACCAACCAAAACATCATTTTAAAGCCCCCAAAATAATGAAAAGTTCGATCCAAAATCGATTTCGGAAACTTTTTGGCAAACCAAAATTTCATTGTCACTTGTCAAACTTGTATGCAAGTTGCCTTTTAAAGCTCGACTTTGACAAATCATTTTTTCAGAGACCAACCAAAACATCATTTTTAAGCCCCCAAAATAATGAAAAGTTCGATCCAAAATCGATTTCGGAAACTTTTTGGCAAATCAAAATTTCATTGTCACTAGTCAAACTTGTATGCAAGTTGCCTTTTAAAACTCGACTTTGACAACTCATTTTTCAGAGACCCACCTAAACATCATTTTTAAGCCCCCAAAGTAATGAAAAGTGAAATCCAAAATCGATTTCGGAAACTTTTTGGCAAACCAAAATTTCATTGTCACTAGTCAAACTTGTATGCAAGTTGCCTTTTAAAACTCGACTTTGACAAATCATTTTTTCAGAGACCAACCAAAACATCATTTTAAAGCCCCCAAAATAATGAAAAGTGAAATCCAAAATCGATTTCGGAAACTTTTTGGCAAACCAAAATTTCATTGTTGCTAGTCAAACTTGTTTGGAACTGTCTATTAAAACTTGACTTTGACAAATAATTTTTTCAGAGACCCACCTAAACATCATTTTTAAGCCCCCAAAATAATGAAAACTGAAATCCAAAATCGATTTCGGAAACTTTTTGACAAACCAAAATTTCATTGTCACTAGTCAAACTTGTATGCAAGTTGCCTTTTAAAACTCGACTTTGACAACTCATTTTTCAGAGACCCACCTAAACATCATTTTTAAGCCCCCAAAATAATGAAAAGTGAAATCCAAAATCGATTTCGGAAACTTTTTGGCAAACCAAAATTTCATTGTCACTAGTCAAACTTGTATGCAAGTTGCCTTTTAAAACTCGACTTTGACAACTCATTTTTCAGAGACCCACCTAAACATCATTTTTAAGCCCCCAAAATAATGAAAAGTTCGATCCAAAATCGATTTCGGAAACTTTTTGGCAAACCAAAATTTCATTGTCACTAGTCAAACTTGTGTGCAAGTTGCCTTTTAAAACTCGACTTTGACAAATCATTTTTCCAGAGACCAACCAAACCATCATTTTTAAGCCCACAAAATAATGAAAAGTGAAATCCAAAATCGATTTCGGAAACTTTTTGGCAAACCAAAATTTCATTGTCACTAGTCAAACTTGTATGCAAGTTGCCTTTTAAAACTCGACTTTGACAAATCATTTTTTCAGAGACCAACCAAAACATCATTTTAAAGCCCCCAAAATAATGAAAAGTGAAATCCAAAATCGATTTCGGAAACTTTTTGGCAAACCAAAATTTCATTGTCACTAGTCAAACTTGTATGCAGGTTGCCTTTTAAAACTCGACTTTGACAAATCATTTTTTCAGAGACCAACCAAAACATCATTTTTAAGCCCCCAAAATAATGAAAAGTTCGATCCAAAATCGATTTCGGAAACTTTTTGGCAAATCAAAATTTCATTGTCACTAGTCAAACTTGTATGCAAGTTGCCTTTTAAAACTCGACTTTGACAACTCATTTTTCAGAGACCCACCTAAACATCATTTTTAAGCCCCCAAAATAATGAAAAGTGAAATCCAAAATCGATTTCGGAAACTTTTTGGCATACCAAAATTTCATTGTCACTAGTCAAACTTGTATGCAAGTTGCCTTTTAAAACTCGACTTTGACAAATCATTTTTCACAGACCCACCAAAACATCATTTTAAAGCCCCCAAAATAATGAAAAGTGAAATCCAAAATCGATTTCGGAAACTTTTTTGCAAACCGAAATTTCATTGTCACTAGTCAAACTTGTATGCAAGTTGCCTTTTAAAACTCGACTTTGACAAATAATTTTTTCAGAGACCAACCAAAACATCATTTTTAAGCCCCCAAAATAATGAAAAGTGAAATCCAAAATCGATTTCGGAAACTTTTTGGCAAACCAAAATTTCATTGTCACTAGTCAAACTTGTATGCAAGTTGCCTTTTAAAACTCGACTTTGACAAATCATTTTTCAGAGACCCACCTAAACATCATTTTTAAGCCCCCAAAATAATGAAAAGTGAAATCCAAAATCGATTTCGGAAACTTTTTGGCAAATCAAAATTTCATTGTCACTAGTCAAACTTGTATGCAAGTTGCCTTTTAAAACTCGACTTTGACAACTCATTTTTCAGAGACCCACCTAAACATCATTTTTAAGCCCCCAAAATAATGAAAAGTGAAATCCAAAATCGATTTCGGAAACTTTTTGGCAAACCAAAATTTCATTGTCACTAGTCAAACTTGTATGCAAGTTTCCTTTTAAAACTCGACTTTGACAAATCATTTTTTCAGAGACCAACCAAAACATCATTTTAAAGCCCCCAAAATAATGAAAAGTGAAATCCAAAATCGATTTCGGAAACTTTTTGGCAAACCAAAATTTCATTGTCACTAGTCAAACTTGTATGCAAGTTGCCTTTTAAAACTCGACTTTGACAAATAATTTTTTCAGAGACCAACCAAACCATCATTTGTAAGCCCCCAAAATAATGAAAAGTGAAATCCAAAATCGATTTCGGAAACTTTTTGGCAAACCAAAATTTCATTGTCACTAGTCAAACTTGTATGCAAGTTGCCTTTTAAAACTCGACTTTGACAAATCATTTTTTCAGAGACCAACCAAAACATCATTTTAAAGCCCCCAAAATAATGAAAAGTTCGATCCAAAATCGATTTCGGAAACTTTTTGGCAAACCAAAATTTCATTGTCACTTGTCAAACTTGTATGCAAGTTGCCTTTTAAAGCTCGACTTTGACAAATCATTTTTTCAGAGACCAACCAAAACATCATTTTTAAGCCCCCAAAATAATGAAAAGTTCGATCCAAAATCGATTTCGGAAACTTTTTGGCAAATCAAAATTTCATTGTCACTAGTCAAACTTGTATGCAAGTTGCCTTTTAAAACTCGACTTTGACAACTCATTTTTCAGAGACCCACCTAAACATCATTTTTAAGCCCCCAAAGTAATGAAAAGTGAAATCCAAAATCGATTTCGGAAACTTTTTGGCAAACCAAAATTTCATTGTCACTAGTCAAACTTGTATGCAAGTTGCCTTTTAAAACTCGACTTTGACAAATCATTTTTTCAGAGACCAACCAAAACATCATTTTAAAGCCCCCAAAATAATGAAAAGTGAAATCCAAAATCGATTTCGGAAACTTTTTGGCAAACCAAAATTTCATTGTCACTAGTCAAACTTGTATGCAAGTTGCCTTTTAAAACTCGACTTTGACAAATAATTTTTTCAGAGACCAACCAAACCATCATTTGTAAGCCCCCAAAATAATGAAAAGTGAAATCCAAAATCGATTTCGGAAACTTTTTGGCAAACCAAAATTTCATTGTCACTAGTCAAACTTGTATGCAAGTTGCCTTTTAAAACTCGACTTTGACAAATCATTTTTCAGAGACCCACCTAAACATCATTTTTAAGCCCCCAAAATAATGAAAAGTGAAATCCAAAATCGATTTCGGAAACTTTTTGGCAAACCAAAATTTCATTGTCACTAGTCAAACTTGTATGCAAGTTGCCTTTTAAAACTCGACTTTGACAAATCATTTTTTCAGAGACCAACCATAACATCATTTTTAAGCCCCCAAAATAATGAAAAGTTCGATCCAAAATCGATTTCGGAAACTTTTTGGCAAACCAAAATTTCATTGTCACTAGTCAAACTTGTATGCAAGTTGCCTTTTAAAGCTCGACTTTGACAAATCATTTTTTCAGAGACCAACCAAAACATCATTTTAAAGCCCGCAAAATAATGAAAAGTGAAATCCAAAATCGATTTCGGAAACTTTTTGGCAAACCAAAATTTCATTGTTACTAGTCAAACTTGTTTGGAACTGTCTATTAAAACTTGACTTTGACAAATCATTTTTTCAGAGACCCACCTAAACATCATTTTTAAGCCCCCAAAATAATGAAAACTGAAATCCAAAATCGATTTCGGAAACTTTTTGGCAAACCAGAATTTCATTGTCACTAGTCAAACTTGTATGCAAGTTGCCTTTTAAAACTCGACTTTGACAAATCACTTTTTCAGAGACCAACCAAAACATCATTTTTAAGCCCACAAAATAATGAAAAGTGAAATCCAAAATCGATTTCGGAAACTTTTTGGCAAATCAAAATTTCATTGTCACTAGTCAAACTTGTATGCAAGTTGCCTTTTAAAACTCGACTTTGACAACTCATTTTTCAGAGACCCACCTAAACATCATTTTTAAGCCCCCAAAATAATGAAAAGTTCGATCCAAAATCGATTTCGGAAACTTTTTGGCAAACCAAAATTTCATTGTCACTAGTCAAACTTGTATGCAAGTTGCCTTTTAAAACTCGACTTTGACAAATCATTTTTCCAGAGACCAACCAAACCATCATTTTTAAGCCCACAAAATAATGAAAAGTGAAATCCAAAATCGATTTCGGAAACTTTTTGGCAAACCAAAATTTCATTGTCACTAGTCAAACTTGTATGCAAGTTGCCTTTTAAAACTCGACTTTGACAAATCATTTTTTCAGAGACCAACCAAAACATCATTTTAAAGCCCCCAAAATAATGAAAAGTGAAATCCAAAATCGATTTCGGAAACTTTTTGGCAAACCAAAATTTCATTGTCACTAGTCAAACTTGTATGCAAGTTGCCTTTTAAAACTCGACTTTGACAACTCATTTTTCAGAGACCCACCTAAACATCATTTTTAAGCCCCCAAAATAATGAAAAGTGAAATCCAAAATCGATTTCGGAAACTTTTTGGCAAACCAAAATTTCATTGTCACTAGTCAAACTTGTATGCAAGTTGCCTTTTAAAACTCGACTTTGACAAATCATTTTTTCAGAGACCAACCAAAACATCATTTTAAGCCCCCAAAATAATGAAAAGTGAAATCCAAAATCGATTTCGGAAACTTTTTGGCAAATCAAAATTTCATTGTCACTAGTCAAACTTGTATGCAAGTTGCCTTTTAAAACTCGACTTTGACAAATCATTTTTTCAGAGACCAACCAAAACATCATTTTTAAGCCCCCAAAATAATGAAAAATTCGATCCAAAATCGATTTCGGAAACTTTTTGGCAAATCAAAATTTCATTGTCACTAGTCAAACTTGTATGCAAGTTGCCTTTTAAAACTCGACTTTGACAACTCATTTTTCAGAGACCCACCTAAACATCATTTTTAAGCCCCCAAAATAATGAAAAGTGAAATCCAAAATCGATTTCGGAAACTTTTTGGCATACCAAAATTTCATTGTCACTAGTCAAACTTGTATGCAAGTTGCCTTTTAAAACTCGACTTTGACAAATCATTTTTCACAGACCCACCAAAACATCATTTTAAAGCCCCCAAAATAATGAAAAGTGAAATCCAAAATCGATTTCGGAAACTTTTTGGCAAATCAAAATTTCATTGTCACTAGTCAAACTTGTATGCAAGTTGCCTTTTAAAACTCGACTTTGACAAATAATTTTTTCAGAGACCAACCAAAACATCATTTTTAAGCCCCCAAAATAATGAAAAGTGAAATCCAAAATCGATTTCGGAAACTTTTTGGCAAACCAAAATTTCATTGTCACTAGTCAAACTTGTATGCAAGTTGCCTTTTAAAACTCGACTTTGACAAATAATTTTTTCAGAGACCAACCAAACCATCATTTGTAAGCCCCCAAAATAATGAAAAGTGAAATCCAAAATCGATTTCGGAAACTTTTTGGCAAACCAAAATTTCATTGTCACTAGTCAAACTTGTATGCAAGTTGCCTTTTAAAACTCGACTTTGACAAATCATTTTTCAGAGACCCACCTAAACATCATTTTTAAGCCCCCAAAATAATGAAAAGTGAAATCCAAAATCGATTTCGGAAACTTTTTGGCAAACCAAAATTTCATTGTCACTAGTCAAACTTGTATGCAAGTTGCCTTTTAAAACTCGACTTTGACAAATCATTTTTTCAGAGACCAACCAAAACATCATTTTTAAGCCCCCAAAATAATGAAAAGTTCGATCCAAAATCGATTTCGGAAACTTTTTGGCAAACCAAAATTTCATTGTCACTAGTCAAACTTGTATGCAAGTTGCCTTTTAAAGCTCGACTTTGACAAATAATTTTTTCAGAGACCAACCAAAACATCATTTTAAAGCCCGCAAAATAATGAAAAGTGAAATCCAAAATCGATTTCGGAAACTTTTTGGCAAACCAAAATTTCATTGTTACTAGTCAAACTTGTTTGGAACTGTCTATTAAAACTTGACTTTGACAAATCATTTTTTCAGAGACCCACCTAAACATCATTTTTAAGCCCCCAAAATAATGAAAACTGAAATCCAAAATCGATTTCGGAAACTTTTTGGCAAACCAGAATTTCATTGTCACTAGTCAAACTTGTATGCAAGTTGCCTTTTAAAACTCGACTTTGACAAATCACTTTTTCAGAGACCAACCAAAACATCATTTTTAAGCCCACAAAATAATGAAAAGTGAAATCCAAAATCGATTTCGGAAACTTTTTGGCAAATCAAAATTTCATTGTCACTAGTCAAACTTGTATGCAAGTTGCCTTTTAAAACTCGACTTTGACAACTCATTTTTCAGAGACCCACCTAAACATCATTTTTAAGCCCCCAAAATAATGAAAAGTTCGATCCAAAATCGATTTCGGAAACTTTTTGGCAAACCAAAATTTCATTGTCACTAGTCAAACTTGTATGCAAGTTGCCTTTTAAAACTCGACTTTGACAAATCATTTTTCCAGAGACCAACCAAACCATCATTTTTAAGCCCACAAAATAATGAAAAGTGAAATCCAAAATCGATTTCGGAAACTTTTTGGCAAACCAAAATTTCATTGTCACTAGTCAAACTTGTATGCAAGTTGCCTTTTAAAACTCGACTTTGACAAATCATTTTTTCAGAGACCAACCAAAACATCATTTTAAAGCCCCCAAAATAATGAAAAGTGAAATCCAAAATCGATTTCGGAAACTTTTTGGCAAACCAAAATTTCATTGTCACTAGTCAAACTTGTATGCAAGTTGCCTTTTAAAACTCGACTTTGACAACTCATTTTTCAGAGACCCACCTAAACATCATTTTTAAGCCCCCAAAATAATGAAAAGTGAAATCCAAAATCGATTTCGGAAACTTTTTGGCAAACCAAAATTTCATTGTCACTAGTCAAACTTGTATGCAAGTTGCCTTTTAAAACTCGACTTTGACAAATCATTTTTTCAGAGACCAACCAAAACATCATTTTAAAGCCCCCAAAATAATGAAAAGTGAAATCCAAAATCGATTTCGGAAACTTTTTGGCAAATCAAAATTTCATTGTCACTAGTCAAACTTGTATGCAAGTTGCCTTTTAAAACTCGACTTTGACAAATCATTTTTTCAGAGACCAACCAAAACATCATTTTTAAGCCCCCAAAATAATGAAAAGTTCGATCCAAAATCGATTTCGGAAACTTTTTGGCAAATCAAAATTTCATTGTCACTAGTCAAACTTGTATGCAAGTTGCCTTTTAAAACTCGACTTTGACAACTCATTTTTCAGAGACCCACCTAAACATCATTTTTAAGCCCCCAAAATAATGAAAAGTGAAATCCAAAATCGATTTCGGAAACTTTTTGGCAAACCAAAATTTCATTGTCACTAGTCAAACTTGTATGCAAGTTGCCTTTTAAAACTCGACTTTGACAAATCATTTTTCACAGACCCACCAAAACATCATTTTAAAGCCCCCAAAATAATGAAAAGTGAAATCCAAAATCGATTTCGGAAACTTTTTGGCAAACCAAAATTTCATTGTCACTAGTCAAACTTGTATGCAAGTTGCCTTTTAAAACTCGACTTTGACAAATCATTTTTTCAGAGACCAACCAAAACATCATTTTTAAGCCCCCAAAATAATGAAAAGTTCGATCCAAAATCGATTTCGGAAACTTTTTGGCAAATCAAAATTTCATTGTCACTAGTCAAACTTGTATGCAAGTTGCCTTTTAAAACTCGACTTTGACAACTCATTTTTCAGAGACCCACCTAAACATCATTTTTAAGCCCCCAAAATAATGAAAAGTGAAATCCAAAATCGATTTCGGAAACTTTTTGGCATACCAAAATTTCATTGTCACTAGTCAAACTTGTATGCAAGTTGCCTTTTAAAACTCGACTTTGACAAATCATTTTTCACAGACCCACCAAAACATCATTTTAAAGCCCCCAAAATAATGAAAAGTGAAATCCAAAATCGATTTCGGAAACTTTTTGGCAAATCAAAATTTCATTGTCACTAGTCAAACTTGTATGCAAGTTGCCTTTTAAAACTCGACTTTGACAAATAATTTTTTCAAAGACCAACCAAAACATCATTTTTAAGCCCCCAAAATAATGAAAAGTGAAATCCAAAATCGATTTCGGAAACTTTTTGGCAAACCAAAATTTCATTGTCACTAGTCAAACTTGTATGCAAGTTGCCTTTTAAAACTCGACTTTGACAAATCATTTTTCAGAGACCCACCTAAACATCATTTTTAAGCCCCCAAAATAATGAAAAGTGAAATCCAAAATCGATTTCGGAAACTTTTTGGCAAATCAAAATTTCATTGTCACTAGTCAAACTTGTATGCAAGTTGCCTTTTAAAACTCGACTTTGACAACTCATTTTTCAGAGACCCACCTAAACATCATTTTTAAGCCCCCAAAATAATGAAAAGTGAAATCCAAAATCGATTTCGGAAACTTTTTGGCAAACCAAAATTTCATTGTCAGTAGTCAAACTTGTATGCAAGTTTCCTTTTAAAACTCGACTTTGACAAATCATTTTTTCAGAGACCAACCAAAACATCATTTTAAAGCCCCCAAAATAATGAAAAGTGAAATCCAAAATCGATTTCGGAAACTTTTTGGCAAACCAAAATTTCATTGTCACTAGTCAAACTTGTATGCAAGTTGCCTTTTAAAACTCGACTTTGACAAATCATTTTTTCAGAGACCAACCAAACCATCATTTTTAAGCCCCCAAAATAATGAAAAGTGAAATCCAAAATCGATTTCGGAAACTTTTTGGCAAACCAAAATTTCATTGTCACTAGTCAAACTTGTATGCAAGTTGCCTTTTAAAGCTCGACTTTGACAAATCATTTTTTCAGAGACCAACCAAAACATCATTTTTAAGCCCCCAAAATAATGAAAAGTTCGATCCAAAATCGATTTCGGAAACTTTTTGGCAAATCAAAATTTCATTGTCACTAGTCAAACTTGTATGCAAGTTGCCTTTTAAAACTCGACTTTGACAACTCATTTTTCAGAGACCCTCCTAAACATCATTT
The DNA here is from genome assembly GCF_943734725.1 of Anopheles marshallii. NCBI lineage: Eukaryota > Metazoa > Arthropoda > Insecta > Diptera > Culicidae > Anopheles > Anopheles marshallii. The sequence goes on along the minus strand of NW_026525898.1, from coordinate 532,688 downwards.
TTAAGCCCCCAAAATAATGAAAAGTGAAATCCAAAATCGATTTCGGAAACTTTTTGGCAAACCAAAATTTCATTGTCACTAGTCAAACTTGTATGCAAGTTTCCTTTTAAAACTCGACTTTGACAAATCATTTTTTCAGAGACCAACCAAAACATCATTTTAAAGCCCCCAAAATAATGAAAAGTGAAATCCAAAATCGATTTCGGAAACTTTTTGGCAAACCAAAATTTCATTGTCACTAGTCAAACTTGTATGCAAGTTGCCTTTTAAAACTCGACTTTGACAAATAATTTTTTCAGAGACCAACCAAACCATCATTTGTAAGCCCCCAAAATAATGAAAAGTGAAATCCAAAATCGATTTCGGAAACTTTTTGGCAAACCAAAATTTCATTGTCACTAGTCAAACTTGTATGCAAGTTGCCTTTTAAAACTCGACTTTGACAAATCATTTTTCAGAGACCCACCTAAACATCATTTTTAAGCCCCCAAAATAATGAAAAGTGAAATCCAAAATCGATTTCGGAAACTTTTTGGCAAACCAAAATTTCATTGTCACTAGTCAAACTTGTATGCAAGTTGCCTTTTAAAACTCGACTTTGACAAATCATTTTTTCAGAGACCAACCAAAACATCATTTTTAAGCCCCCAAAATAATGAAAAGTTCGATCCAAAATCGATTTCGGAAACTTTTTGGCAAACCAAAATTTCATTGTCACTAGTCAAACTTGTTTGGAACTGTCTATTAAAACTTGACTTTGACAACTCATTTTTCAGAGACCCACGTAAACATCATTTTTAAGCCCCCAAAATAATGAAAACTGAAATCCAAAATCGATTTCGGAAACTTTTTGGCAAACCAGAATTTCATTGTCACTAGTCAAACTTGTATGCAAGTTGCCTTTTAAAACTCGACTTTGACAAATCACTTTTTCAGAGACCAACCAAACCATCATTTGTAAGCCCCCAAAATAATGAAAAGTGAAATCCAAAATCGATTTCGGAAACTTTTTGGCAAACCAAAATTTCATTGTCACTAGTCAAACTTGTATGCAAGTTGCCTTTTAAAACTCGACTTTGACAACTCATTTTTCAGAGACCCACCTAAACATCATTTTTAAGCCCCCAAAATAATGAAAAGTGAAATCCAAAATCGATTTCGGAAACTTTTTGGCAAACCAAAATTTCATTGTCACTAGTCAAACTTGTATGCAAGTTGCCTTTTAAAACTCGACTTTGACAAATAATTTTTTCAGAGACCAACCAAACCATCATTTGTAAGCCCCCAAAATAATGAAAAGTGAAATCCAAAATCGATTTCGGAAACTTTTTGGCAAACCAAAATTTCATTGTCACTAGTCAAACTTGTATGCAAGTTGCCTTTTAAAACTCGACTTTGACAAATCATTTTTCAGAGACCCACCTAAACATCATTTTTAAGCCCCCAAAATAATGAAAAGTGAAATCCAAAATCGATTTCGGAAACTTTTTGGCAAACCAAAATTTCATTGTCACTAGTCAAACTTGTATGCAAGTTGCCTTTTAAAACTCGACTTTGACAAATCATTTTTTCAGAGACCAACCAAAACATCATTTTTAAGCCCACAAAATAATGAAAAGTGAAATCCAAAATCGATTTCGGAAACTTTTTGGCAAACCAAAATTTCATTGTTACTAGTCAAACTTGTTTGGAACTGTCTATTAAAACTTGACTTTGACAACTCATTTTTCAGAGACCCACGTAAACATCATTTTTAAGCCCCCAAAATAATGAAAACTGAAATCCAAAATCGATTTCGGAAACTTTTTGGCAAACCAGAATTTCATTGTCACTAGTCAAACTTGTATGCAAGTTGCCTTTTAAAACTCGACTTTGACAAATCACTTTTTCAGAGACCAACCAAACCATCATTTGTAAGCCCCCAAAATAATGAAAAGTGAAATCCAAAATCGATTTCGGAAACTTTTTGGCAAACCAAAATTTCATTGTCACTAGTCAAACTTGTATGCAAGTTGCCTTTTAAAACTCGACTTTGACAACTCATTTTTCAGAGACCCACCTAAACATCATTTTTAAGCCCCCAAAATAATGAAAAGTGAAATCCAAAATCGATTTCGGAAACTTTTTGGCAAACCAAAATTTCATTGTCACTAGTCAAACTTGTATGCAAGTTGCCTTTTAAAACTCGACTTTGACAAATCATTTTTCAGAGACCCACCTAAACATCATTTTTAAGCCCCCAAAATAATGAAAAGTGAAATCCAAAATCGATTTCGGAAACTTTTTGGCAAACCAAAATTTCATTGTCACTAGTCAAACTTGTATGCAAGTTGCCTTTTAAAACTCGACTTTGACAAATCATTTTTTCAGAGACCAACCAAAACATCATTTTTAAGCCCACAAAATAATGAAAAGTGAAATCCAAAATCGATTTCGGAAACTTTTTGGCAAACCAAAATTTCATTGTCACTAGTCAAACTTGTTTGGAACTGTCTATTAAAACTTGACTTTGACAACTCATTTTTCAGAGACCCACGTAAACATCATTTTTAAGCCCCCAAAATAATGAAAACTGAAATCCAAAATCGATTTCGGAAACTTTTTGGCAAACCAGAATTTCATTGTCACTAGTCAAACTTGTATGCAAGTTGCCTTTTAAAACTCGACTTTGACAAATAATTTTTTCAGAGACCAACCAAACCATCATTTGTAAGCCCCCAAAATAATGAAAAGTGAAATCCAAAATCGATTTCGGAAACTTTTTGGCAAACCAAAATTTCATTGTCACTAGTCAAACTTGTATGCAAGTTGCCTTTTAAAACTCGACTTTGACAAATCATTTTTTCAGAGACCAACCAAAACATCATTTTTAAGCCCCCAAAATAATGAAAAGTTCGATCCAAAATCGATTTCGGAAACTTTTTGGCAAACCAAAATTTCATTGTCACTAGTCAAACTTGTTTGGAACTGTCTATTAAAACTTGACTTTGACAACTCATTTTTCAGAGACCCACGTAAACATCATTTTTAAGCCCCCAAAATAATGAAAACTGAAATCCAAAATCGATTTCGGAAACTTTTTGGCAAACCAGAATTTCATTGTCACTAGTCAAACTTGTATGCAAGTTGCCTTTTAAAACTCGACTTTGACAAATCACTTTTTCAGAGACCAACCAAACCATCATTTGTAAGCCCCCAAAATAATGAAAAGTGAAATCCAAAATCGATTTCGGAAACTTTTTGGCAAACCAAAATTTCATTGTCACTAGTCAAACTTGTATGCAAGTTTCCTTTTAAAACTCGACTTTGACAAATCATTTTTTCAGAGACCAACCAAAACATCATTTTAAAGCCCCCAAAATAATGAAAAGTGAAATCCAAAATCGATTTCGGAAACTTTTTGGCAAACCAAAATTTCATTGTCACTAGTCAAACTTGTATGCAAGTTGCCTTTTAAAACTCGACTTTGACAAATAATTTTTTCAGAGACCAACCAAACCATCATTTGTAAGCCCCCAAAATAATGAAAAGTGAAATCCAAAATCGATTTCGGAAACTTTTTGGCAAACCAAAATTTCATTGTCACTAGTCAAACTTGTATGCAAGTTGCCTTTTAAAACTCGACTTTGACAAATCATTTTTCAGAGACCCACCTAAACATCATTTTTAAGCCCCCAAAATAATGAAAAGTGAAATCCAAAATCGATTTCGGAAACTTTTTGGCAAACCAAAATTTCATTGTCACTAGTCAAACTTGTATGCAAGTTGCCTTTTAAAACTCGACTTTGACAAATCATTTTTTCAGAGACCAACCAAAACATCATTTTTAAGCCCACAAAATAATGAAAAGTGAAATCCAAAATCGATTTCGGAAACTTTTTGGCAAACCAAAATTTCATTGTTACTAGTCAAACTTGTTTGGAACTGTCTATTAAAACTTGACTTTGACAACTCATTTTTCAGAGACCCACGTAAACATCATTTTTAAGCCCCCAAAATAATGAAAACTGAAATCCAAAATCGATTTCGGAAACTTTTTGGCAAACCAGAATTTCATTGTCACTAGTCAAACTTGTATGCAAGTTGCCTTTTAAAACTCGACTTTGACAAATCACTTTTTCAGAGACCAACCAAACCATCATTTGTAAGCCCCCAAAATAATGAAAAGTGAAATCCAAAATCGATTTCGGAAACTTTTTGGCAAACCAAAATTTCATTGTCACTAGTCAAACTTGTATGCAAGTTGCCTTTTAAAACTCGACTTTGACAACTCATTTTTCAGAGACCCACCTAAACATCATTTTTAAGCCCCCAAAATAATGAAAAGTGAAATCCAAAATCGATTTCGGAAACTTTTTGGCAAACCAAAATTTCATTGTCACTAGTCAAACTTGTATGCAAGTTGCCTTTTAAAACTCGACTTTGACAAATCATTTTTTCAGAGACCAACCAAAACATCATTTTTAAGCCCCCAAAATAATGAAAAGTTCGATCCAAAATCGATTTCGGAAACTTTTTGGCAAACCAAAATTTCATTGTCACTAGTCAAACTTGTATGCAAGTTGCCTTTTAAAGCTCGACTTTGACAAACCATTTTTTCAGAGACCAACCAAAACATCATTTTAAAGCCCGCAAAATAATGAAAAGTGAAATCCAAAATCGATTTCGGAAACTTTTTGGCAAACCAAAATTTCATTGTCACTAGTCAAACTTGTATGCAAGTTGCCTTTTAAAACTCGACTTTGACAACTCATTTTTCAGAGACCCACCTAAACATCATTTTTAAGCCCCCAAAATAATGAAAAGTGAAATCCAAAATCGATTTCGGAAACTTTTTGGCAAACCAAAATTTCATTGTCACTAGTCAAACTTGTATGCAAGTTGCCTTTTAAAACTCGACTTTGACAAATAATTTTTTCAGAGACCAACCAAACCATCATTTGTAAGCCCCCAAAATAATGAAAAGTGAAATCCAAAATCGATTTCGGAAACTTTTTGGCAAACCAAAATTTCATTGTCACTAGTCAAACTTGTATGCAAGTTGCCTTTTAAAACTCGACTTTGACAAATAATTTTTTCAGAGACCAACCAAAACATCATTTTAAAGCCCGCAAAATAATGAAAAGTGAAATCCAAAATCGATTTCGGAAACTTTTTGGCAAACCAAAATTTCATTGTCACTAGTCAAACTTGTATGCAAGTTGCCTTTTAAAACTCGACTTTGACAACTCATTTTTCAGAGACCCACCTAAACATCATTTTTAAGCCCCCAAAATAATGAAAAGTGAAATCCAAAATCGATTTCGGAAACTTTTTGGCAAACCAAAATTTCATTGTCACTAGTCAAACTTGTATGCAAGTTGCCTTTTAAAACTCGACTTTGACAAATAATTTTTTCAGAGACCAACCAAACCATCATTTGTAAGCCCCCAAAATAATGAAAAGTGAAATCCAAAATCGATTTCGGAAACTTTTTGGCAAACCAAAATTTCATTGTCACTAGTCAAACTTGTATGCAAGTTGCCTTTTAAAACTCGACTTTGACAAATAATTTTTTCAGAGACCAACCAAAACATCATTTTAAAGCCCGCAAAATAATGAAAAGTGAAATCCAAAATCGATTTCGGAAACTTTTTGGCAAACCAAAATTTCATTGTCACTAGTCAAACTTGTATGCAAGTTGCCTTTTAAAACTCGACTTTGACAACTCATTTTTCAGAGACCCACCTAAACATCATTTTTAAGCCCCCAAAATAATGAAAAGTGAAATCCAAAATCGATTTCGGAAACTTTTTGGCAAACCAAAATTTCATTGTCACTAGTCAAACTTGTATGCAAGTTGCCTTTTAAAACTCGACTTTGACAAATAATTTTTTCAGAGACCAACCAAACCATCATTTGTAAGCCCCCAAAATAATGAAAAGTGAAATCCAAAATCGATTTCGGAAACTTTTTGGCAAACCAAAATTTCATTGTCACTAGTCAAACTTGTATGCAAGTTGCCTTTTAAAACTCGACTTTGACAAATAATTTTTTCAGAGACCAACCAAAACATCATTTTAAAGCCCGCAAAATAATGAAAAGTGAAATTAAAAATCGATTTCGGAAACTTTTTGGCAAACCAAAATTTCATTGTCACTAGTCAAACTTGTATGCAAGTTGCCTTTTAAAACTCGACTTTGACAACTCATTTTTCAGAGACCCACCTAAACATCATTTTTAAGCCCCCAAAATAATGAAAAGTGAAATCCAAAATCGATTTCGGAAACTTTTTGGCAAACCAAAATTTCATTGTCACTAGTCAAACTTGTATGCAAGTTGCCTTTTAAAACTCGACTTTGACAAATAATTTTTTCAGAGACCAACCAAAACATCATTTTTAAGCCCCCAAAATAATGAAAAGTGAAATCCAAAATCGATTTCGGAAACTTTTTGGCAAACCTAAATTTCATTGTCACTAGTCAAACTTGTATGCAAGTTGCCTTTTAAAACTCGACTTTGACAAATAATTTTTTCAGAGACCAACCAAACCATCATTTGTAAGCCCCCAAAATAATGAAAAGTGAAATCCAAAATCGATTTCGGAAACTTTTTGGCAAACCAAAATTTCATTGTCACTAGTCAAACTTGTATGCAAGTTGCCTTTTAAAACTCGACTTTGACAATTCACTTTTTTAGAGACCAACCAAAACATCATTTTTAAGCCCACAAAATAATGAAAAGTGAAATCCAAAATCGATTTCGGAAACTTTTTGGCAAATCAAAATTTCATTGTCACTAGTCAAACTTGTATGCAAGTTGCCTTTTAAAACTCGACTTTGACAACTCATTTTTCAGAGACCCACCTAAACATCATTTTTAAGCCCCCAAAATAATGAAAAGTTCGATCCAAAATCGATTTCGGAAACTTTATGGCAAACCAAAATTTCATTGTCACTAGTCAAACTTGTATGCAAGTTGCCTTTTAAAACTCGACTTTGACAAATCATTTTTTCAGAGACCAACCAAAACATCATTTTTAAGCCCCCAAAATAATGAAAAGTTCGATCCAAAATCGATTTCGGAAACTTTTTGGCAAACCAAAATTTCATTGTCACTAGTCAAACTTGTATGCAAGTTGCCTTTTAAAGCTCGACTTTGACAAACCATTTTTTCAGAGACCAACCAAAACATCATTTTAAAGCCCGCAAAATAATGAAAACTGAAATCCAAAATCGATTTCGGAAACTTTTTGGCAAACCAGAATTTCATTGTCACTAGTCAAACTTGTATGCAAGTTGCCTTTTAAAACTCGACTTTGACAATTCACTTTTTTAGAGACCAACCAAAACATCATTTTTAAGCCCACAAAATAATGAAAAGTGAAATCCAAAATCGATTTCGGAAACTTTTTGGCAAATCAAAATTTCATTGTCACTAGTCAAACTTGTATGCAAGTTGCCTTTTAAAACTCGACTTTGACAACTCATTTTTCAGAGACCCACCTAAACATCATTTTTAAGCCCCCAAAATAATGAAAAGTTCGATCCAAAATCGATTTCGGAAACTTTATGGCAAACCAAAATTTCATTGTCACTAGTCAAACTTGTGTGCAAGTTGCCTTTTAAAACTCGACTTTGACAAATCATTTTTCCAGAGACCAACCAAACCATCATTTTTAAGCCCACAAAATAATGAAAAGTGAAATCCAAAATCGATTTCGGAAACTTTTTGGCAAACCAAAATTTCATTGTCACTAGTCAAACTTGTATGCAAGTTGCCTTTTAAAACTCGACTTTGACAAATCATTTTTTCAGAGACCAACCAAAACATCATTTTAAAGCCCCCAAAATAATGAAAAGTGAAATCCAAAATCGATTTCGGAAACTTTTTGGCAAACCAAAATTTCATTGTCACTAGTCAAACTTGTATGCAAGTTGCCTTTTAAAACTCGACTTTGACAACTCATTTTTCAGAGACCCACCTAAACATCATTTTTAAGCCCCCAAAATAATGAAAAGTGAAATCCAAAATCGATTTCGGAAACTTTTTGGCAAACCAAAATTTCATTGTCACTAGTCAAACTTGTATGCAAGTTGCCTTTTAAAACTCGACTTTGACAAATCATTTTTTCAGAGACCAACCAAAACATCATTTTAAAGCCCCCAAAATAATGAAAAGTTCGATCCAGAATCGATTTCGGAAACTTTTTGGCAAACCAAAATTTCATTGTCACTAGTCAAACTTGTATGCAAGTTGCCTTTTAAAACTCGACTTTGACAAATCATTTTTTCAGAGACCAACCAAAACATCATTTTTAAGCCCCCAAAATAATGAAAAGTTCGATCCAAAATCGATTTCGGAAACTTTTTGGCAAATCAAAATTTCATTGTCGCTAGTCAAACTTGTATGCAAGTTGCCTTTTAAAACTCGACTTTGACAAATCATTTTTCAGAGACCCACCTAAACATCATTTTTAAGCCCCCAAAATAATGAAAAGTGAAATCCAAAATCGATTTCGGAAACTTTTTGGCAAACCAAAATTTCATTGTCACTAGTCAAACTTGTATGCAAGTTGCCTTTTAAAACTCGACTTTGACAAATCATTTTTTCAGAGACCCACCTAAACATCATTTTTAAGCCCCCAAAATAATGAAAAGTGAAATCCAAAATCGATTTCGGAAACTTTTTGGCAAACCAAAATTTCATTGTCACTAGTCAAACTTGTATGCAAGTTGCCTTTTAAAACTCGACTTTGACAAATCATTTTTTCAGAGACCAACCAAAACATCATTTTTAAGCCCACAAAATAATGAAAAGTGAAATCCAAAATCGATTTCGGAAACTTTTTGGCAAACCAAAATTTCATTGTCACTAGTCAAACTTGTATGCAAGTTGCCTTTTAAAACTCGACTTTGACAAATCATTTTTCAGAGACCCACCTAAACATCATTTTTAAGCCCCCAAAATAATGAAAAGTGAAATCCAAAATCGATTTCGGAAACTTTTTGGCAAACCAAAATTTCATTGTCACTAGTCAAACTTGTATGCAAGTTGCCTTTTAAAACTCGACTTTGACAAATCATTTTTCAGAGACCCACCTAAACATCATTTTTAAGCCCCCAAAATAATGAAAAGTGAAATCCAAAATCGATTTCGGAAACTTTTTGGCAAACCAAAATTTCATTGTCACTAGTCAAACTTGTATGCAAGTTGCCTTTTAAAACTCGACTTTGACAAATCATTTTTTCAGAGACCAACCAAAACATCATTTTTAAGCCCACAAAATAATGAAAAGTGAAATCCAAAATCGATTTCGGAAACTTTTTGGCAAACCAAAATTTCATTGTCACTAGTCAAACTTGTATGCAAGTTGCCTTTTAAAACTCGACTTTGACAAATCATTTTTCAGAGACCCACCTAAACATCATTTTTAAGCCCCCAAAATAATAAAAAGTGAAATCCAAAATCGATTTCGGAAACTTTTTGGCAAACCAAAATTTCATTGTCACTAGTCAAACTTGTATGCAAGTTGCCTTTTAAAACTCAACTTTGACAAATCATTTTTTCAGAGACCAACCAAAACATCATTTTTAAGCCCCCAACATAATGAAAAGTTCGATCCAAAATCGATTTCGGAAACTTTTTGGCAATCCAAAATTTCATTGTCACTAGTCAAACTTGTATGCAAGTTGCCATTTAAAACTCAACTTTGACAAATCATTTTTTCAGAGACCAACCAAAACATCATTTTTAAGCCCCCAAAATAATGAAAAGTTCGATCCAAAATCGATTTCGGAAACTTTTTGGCAATCCAAAATTTCATTGTCACTAGTCAAACTTGTATGCAAGTTGCCATTTAAAACTCAACTTTGACAAATCATTTTTTCAGAGACCAACCAAAACATCATTTTTAAGCCCCCAAAATAATGAAAAGTGAAATCCAAAATCGATTTCGGAAACTTTTTGGCAAACCAAAATTTCATTGTCACTAGTCAAGCTTGTATGCAAGTTGCCTTTTAAAACTCGACTTTGACAAATCATTTTTTCAGAGACCAACCAAAACATCATTTTTAAGCCCCCAAAATAATGAAGAGTGAAATCCAAAATCGATTTCGGAAACTTTTTGGCAAACCAAAATTTCATTGTCACTAGTCAAACTTGTATGCAAGTTGCATTTTAAAACTCGACTTTGACAAATCATTTTTTCAGATACCAACCAAAACATCATTTTTAAGCCCCCAAAATAATGAAAAGTGAAATCCAAAATCGATTTCGGAAACTTTTTGGCAATCCAAAATTTCATTGTCACTAGTCAAACTTGTATGCAAGTTGCCTTTTAAAACTCGACTTTGACAAATCGTTTTTTCAGAGACCAACCAAAACATCATTTTTAAGCCCCCAAAATAATGAAAAGTGAAATCCAAAATCGATTTCGGAAACTTTTTGGCAAACCAAAATTTCATTGTCACTAGTCAAACTTGTATGCAAGTTGCCTTTTAAAACTCGACTTTGACAAATCATTTTTTCAGAGACCAACCAAAACATCATTTTTAAGCCCCCAAAATAATGAAAAGTGAAATCCAAAATCGATTTCGGAAACTTTTTGGCAAACCAAAATTTCATTGTTACTAGTCAAACTTGTATGCAAGTTGCCTTTTAAAACTCTACTTTGACAAATCATTTTGTCAGAGACCAACCAAAACATCATTTTTAAGCCTCCAAAATAATGAAAAGTGAAATCCAAAATCGATTTCGGAAACTTTTTGGCAAACCAAAATTTCATTGTCACTAGTCAAGCTTGTATGCAAGTTGCCTTTTAAAACTCGACTTTGACAAATCATTTTTTCAGAGACCAACCAAAACATCATTTTTGAGCCCCCAAAATAATGAAAAGTGAAATCCAAAATCGATTTCTGAAACTTTTCTGCAAACCAGAATTTCATTGTCACTAGTCAAACTTGTATGCAAGTTGCCTTTTAAAACTCGACTTTGACAAATCATTTTTTCAGAGACCAACCAAAACATCATTTTTAAGCCCCCAAAATAATGAAAAGTGAAATCCAAAATCGATTTCGGAAACTTTTTGGCAAACCAAAATTTCATTGTCACTAGTCAAGCTTGTATGCAAGTTGCCTTTTAAAACTCGACTTTGACAAATCATTTTTTCAGAGACCAACCAAACCATCATTTTTAAGCTCCCAAAATAATGAAAAGTGAAATCCAAAATCGATTTCGGAAACTTTTTGGCAATCCAAAATTTCATTGTCACTAGTCAAACTTGTATGCAAGTTGCCTTTTAAAACTCTACTTTGACAAATCATTTTTTCAGAGACCAACCAAAACATCATTTTTGAGCCCCCAAAATAATGAAAAGTGAAATCCAAAATCGATTTCTGAAACTTTTCTGCAAACCAGAATTTCATTGTCACTAGTCAAACTTGTATGCAAGTTGCCTTTTAAAACTCTACTTTGACAAATCATTTTTTCAGAGACCAACCAAAACATCATTTTTGAGCCCCCAAAATAATGAAAAGTGAAATCCAAAATCGATTTCTGAAACTTTTCTGCAAACCAGAATTTCATTGTCACTAGTCAAACTTGTATGCAAGTTGCCTTTTAAAACTCTACTTTGACAAATCATTTTGTCAGAGACCAACCAAAACATCATTTTTAAGCCTCCAAAATAATGAAAAGTGAAATCCAAAATCGATTTCGGAAACTTTTTGGCAAACCAAAATTTCATTGTCACTAGTCAAACTTGTATGCAAGTTGCCTTTTAAAACTCGACTTTGACAAATCATTTTTTCAGAGACCAACCAAAACATCATTTTTAAGCCCCCAAAATAATGAAAAGTGAAATCCAAAATCGATTTCGGAAACTTTTTGGCAAACCAAAATTTCATTGTTACTAGTCAAACTTGTATGCAAGTTGCCTTTTAAAACTCTACTTTGACAAATCATTTTGTCAGAGACCAACCAAAACATCATTTTTAAGCCTCCAAAATAATGAAAAGTGAAATCCAAAATCGATTTCTGAAACTTTTTGGCAAACCAAAATTTCATTGTCACTAGTCAAGCTTGTATGCAAGTTGCCTTTTAAAACTCGACTTTGACAAATCATTTTTTCAGAGACCAACCAAAACATCATTTTTGAGCCCCCAAAATAATGAAAAGTGAAATCCAAAATCGATTTCTGAAACTTTTCTGCAAACCAGAATTTCATTGTCACTAGTCAAACTTGTATGCAAGTTGCCTTTTAAAACTCGACTTTGACAAATCATTTTTTCAGAGACCAACCAAAACATCATTTTTAAGCCCCCAAAATAATGAAAAGTGAAATCCAAAATCGATTTCGGAAACTTTTTGGCAAACCAAAATTTCATTGTTACTAGTCAAACTTGTATGCAAGTTGCCTTTTAAAACTCTACTTTGACAAATCATTTTGTCAGAGACCAACCAAAACATCATTTTTAAGCCTCCAAAATAATGAAAAGTGAAATCCAAAATCGATTTCGGAAACTTTTCTGCAAACCAGAATTTCATTGTCACTAGTCAAACTTGTATGCAAGTTGCCTTTTAAAACTCGACTTTGACAAATCATTTTTTCAGAGACCAACCAAAACATCATTTTTAAGCCCCCAAAATAATGAAAAGTGAAATCCAAAATCGATTTCGGAAACTTTTTGGCAAACCAAAATTTCATTGTTACTAGTCAAACTTGTATGCAAGTTGCCTTTTAAAACTCTACTTTGACAAATCATTTTGTCAGAGACCAACCAAAACATCATTTTTAAGCCTCCAAAATAATGAAAAGTGAAATCCAAAATCGATTTCGGAAACTTTTCTGCAAACCAGAATTTCATTGTCACTAGTCAAACTTGTATGCAAGTTGCCTTTTAAAACTCGACTTTGACAAATCATTTTTTCAGAGACCAACCAAAACATCATTTTTAAGCCCCCAAAATAATGAAAAGTTCGATCCAAAATCGATTTCGGAAACTTTTTGGCAATCCAAAATTTCATTGTCACTAGTCAAACTTGTATGCAAGTTGCCTTTTAAAACTCTACTTTGACAAATCATTTTTTCAGAGACCAACCAAAACATCATTTTTGAGCCCCCAAAATAATGAAAAGTGAAATCCAAAATCGATTTCTGAAACTTTTCTGCAAACCAGAATTTCATTGTCACTAGTCAAACTTGTATGCAAGTTGCCTTTTAAAACTCGACTTTGACAAATCATTTTTTCAGAGACCAACCAAAACATCATTTTTAAGCCCCCAAAATAATGAAAAGTGAAATCCAAAATCGATTTCGGAAACTTTTTGGCAAACCAAAATTTCATTGTTACTAGTCAAACTTGTATGCAAGTTGCCTTTTAAAACTCTACTTTGACAAATCATTTTGTCAGAGACCAACCAAAACATCATTTTTAAGCCTCCAAAATAATGAAAAGTGAAATCCAAAATCGATTTCGGAAACTTTTTGGCAAACCAAAATTTCATTGTCACTAGTCAAGCTTGTATGCAAGTTGCCTTTTAAAACTCGACTTTGACAAATCATTTTTTCAGAGACCAACCAAAACATCATTTTTGAGCCCCCAAAATAATGAAAAGTGAAATCCAAAATCGATTTCTGAAACTTTTCTGCAAACCAGAATTTCATTGTCACTAGTCAAACTTGTATGCAAGTTGCCTTTTAAAACTCGACTTTGACAAATCATTTTTTCAGAGACCAACCAAAACATCATTTTTGAGCCCCCAAAATAATGAAAAGTTCGATCCAAAATCGATTTCGGAAACTTTTTGGCAAACCCAAATTTCATTGTCACTAGTCAAACTTGTATGCAAAATGCCTTTTAAAACTCGACTTTGACAAATCATTTTTTCAGAGACCAACCAAAACATCATTTTTAAGCCCCCAAAATAATGAAAAGTGAAATCCAAAATCGATTTCGGAAACTTTTTGGCAATCCAAAATTTCATTGTCACTAGTCAAACTTGTATGCAAGTTGCCTTTTAAAACTCGACTTTGACAAATCATTTTTTCAGAGACCAACCAAAACATCATTTTTAAGCCCCCAAAATAATGAAAAGTTCGATCCAAAATCGATTTCGGAAACTTTTTGGCAAACCAAAATTTCATTGTTACTAGTCAAACTTGTATGCAAGTTGCCTTTTAAAACTCTACTTTGACAAATCATTTTGTCAGAGACCAACCAAAACATCATTTTTAAGCCCCCAAAATAATGAAAAGTGAAATCCAAAATCGATTTCGGAAACTTTTTGGCAATCCAAAATTTCATTGTCACTAGTCAAACTTGTATGCAAGTTGCCTTTTAAAACTCGACTTTGACAAATCATTTTTTCACAGACCAACCAAAACATCATTTTTAAGCCCCCAAAATAATGAAAAGTGAAATCCAAAATCGATTTCGGAAACTTTTTGGCAATCCAAAATTTCATTGTCACTAGTCAAACTTGTATGCAAAATGCCTTTTAAAACTCGACTTTGACAAATCATTTTTTCAGAGACCAACCAAAACATCATTTTTAAGCCCCCAAAATAATGAAAAGTGAAATCCAAAATCGATTTCGGAAACTTTTTGGCAAACCCAAATTTCATTGTCACTAGTCAAACTTGTATGCAAAATGCCTTTTAAAACTCGACTTTGACAAATCATTTTTTCAGAGACCAACCAAAACATCATTTTTAAGCCCCCAAAATAATGAAAAGTGAAATCCAAAATCGATTTCGGAAACTTTTTGGCAATCCAAAATTTCATTGTCACTAGTCAAACTTGTATGCAAGTTGCCTTTTAAAACTCGACTTTGACAAATCATTTTTTCACAGACCAACCAAAACATCATTTTTAAGCCCCCAAAATAATGAAAAGTTCGATCCAAAATCGATTTCGGAAACTTTTTGGCAAACCAAAATTTCATTGTTACTAGTCAAACTTGTATGCAAGTTGCCTTTTAAAACTCTACTTTGACAAATCATTTTGTCAGAGACCAACCAAAACATCATTTTTAAGCCCCCAAAATAATGAAAAGTGAAATCCAAAATCGATTTCGGAAACTTTTTGGCAATCCAAAATTTCATTGTCACTAGTCAAACTTGTATGCAAGTTGCCTTTTAAAACTCGACTTTGACAAATCATTTTTTCACAGACCAACCAAAACATCATTTTTAAGCCCCCAAAATAATGAAAAGTTCGATCCAAAATCGATTTCGGAAACTTTTTGGCAAACCAAAATTTCATTGTTACTAGTCAAACTTGTATGCAAAATGCCTTTTAAAACTCGACTTTGACAAATCATTTTTTCAGAGACCAACCAAAACATCATTTTTAAGCCCCCAAAATAATGAAAAGTGAAATCCAAAATCGATTTCGGAAACTTTTTGGCAATCCAAAATTTCATTGTCACTAGTCAAACTTGTATGCAAGTTGCCTTTTAAAACTCGACTTTGACAAATCATTTTTTCACAGACCAACCAAAACATCATTTTTAAGCCCCCAAAATAATGAAAAGTGAAATCCAAAATCGATTTCGGAAACTTTTTGGCAAACCCAAATTTCATTGTCACTAGTCAAACTTGTATGCAAAATGCCTTTTAAAACTCGACTTTGACAAATCATTTTTTCAGAGACCAACCAAAACATCATTTTTAAGCCCCCAAAATAATGAAAAGTGAAATCCAAAATCGATTTCGGAAACTTTTTGGCAATCCAAAATTTCATTGTCACTAGTCAAACTTGTATGCAAGTTGCCTTTTAAAACTCGACTTTGACAAATCATTTTTTCACAGACCAACCAAAACATCATTTTTAAGCCCCCAAAATAATGAAAAGTTCGATCCAAAATCGATTTCGGAAACTTTTTGGCAAACCAAAATTTCATTGTTACTAGTCAAACTTGTATGCAAGTTGCCTTTTAAAACTCTACTTTGACAAATCATTTTGTCAGAGACCAACCAAAACATCATTTTTAAGCCTCCAAAATAATGAAAAGTGAAATCCAAAATCGATTTCGGAAACTTTTTGGCAAACCAAAATTTCATTGTCACTAGTCAAGCTTGTATGCAAGTTGCCTTTTAAAACTCGACTTTGACAAATCATTTTTTCAGAGACCAACCAAAACATCATTTTTGAGCCCCCAAAATAATGAAAAGTGAAATCCAAAATCGATTTCTGAAACTTTTCTGCAAACCAGAATTTCATTGTCACTAGTCAAACTTGTATGCAAGTTGCCTTTTAAAACTCGACTTTGACAAATCATTTTTTCAGAGACCAACCAAAACATCATTTTTGAGCCCCCAAAATAATGAAAAGTTCGATCCAAAATCGATTTCGGAAACTTTTTGGCAAACCCAAATTTCATTGTCACTAGTCAAACTTGTATGCAAAATGCCTTTTAAAACTCGACTTTGACAAATCATTTTTTCAGAGACCAACCAAAACATCATTTTTAAGCCCCCAAAATAATGAAAAGTGAAATCCAAAATCGATTTCGGAAACTTTTTGGCAATCCAAAATTTCATTGTCACTAGTCAAACTTGTATGCAAGTTGCCTTTTAAAACTCGACTTTGACAAATCATTTTTTCACAGACCAACCAAAACATCATTTTTAAGCCCCCAAAATAATGAAAAGTTCGATCCAAAATCGATTTCGGAAACTTTTTGGCAAACCAAAATTTCATTGTTACTAGTCAAACTTGTATGCAAGTTGCCTTTTAAAACTCTACTTTGACAAATCATTTTGTCAGAGACCAACCAAAACATCATTTTTAAGCCTCCAAAATAATGAAAAGTTCGATCCAAAATCGATTTCGGAAACTTTTTGGCAAACCCAAATTTCATTGTCACTAGTCAAACTTGTATGCAAAATGCCTTTTAAAACTCGACTTTGACAAATCATTTTTTCAGAGACCAACCAAAACATCATTTTTAAGCCCCCAAAATAATGAAAAGTGAAATCCAAAATCGATTTCGGAAACTTTTTGGCAATCCAAAATTTCATTGTCACTAGTCAAACTTGTATGCAAGTTGCCTTTTAAAACTCGACTTTGACAAATCATTTTTTCACAGACCAACCAAAACATCATTTTTAAGCCCCCAAAATAATGAAAAGTTCGATCCAAAATCGATTTCGGAAACTTTTTGGCAAACCAAAATTTCATTGTTACTAGTCAAACTTGTATGCAAGTTGCCTTTTAAAACTCTACTTTGACAAATCATTTTGTCAGAGACCAACCAAAACATCATTTTTAAGCCTCCAAAATAATGAAAAGTGAAATCCAAAATCGATTTCGGAAACTTTTTGGCAAACCAAAATTTCATTGTCACTAGTCAAGCTTGTATGCAAGTTGCCTTTTAAAACTCGACTTTGACAAATCATTTTTTCAGAGACCAACCAAAACATCATTTTTGAGCCCCCAAAATAATGAAAAGTGAAATCCAAAATCGATTTCTGAAACTTTTCTGCAAACCAGAATTTCATTGTCACTAGTCAAGCTTGTATGCAAGTTGCCTTTTAAAACTCGACTTTGACAAATCATTTTTTCAGAGACCAACCAAAACATCATTTTTAAGCCCCCAAAATAATGAAAAGTGAAATCCAAAATCGATTTCGGAAACTTTTTGGCAAACCAAAATTTCATTGTCACTAGTCAAGCTTGTATGCAAGTTGCCTTTTAAAACTCGACTTTGACAAATCATTTTTTCAGAGACCAACCAAACCATCATTTTTAAGCTCCCAAAATAATGAAAAGTGAAATCCAAAATCGATTTCGGAAACTTTTTGGCAATCCAAAATTTCATTGTCACTAGTCAAACTTGTATGCAAGTTGCCTTTTAAAACTCGACTTTGACAAATCATTTTTTCACAGACCAACCAAAACATCATTTTTAAGCCCCCAAAATAATGAAAAGTTCGATCCAAAATCGATTTCGGAAACTTTTTGGCAATCCAAAATTTCATTGTCACTAGTCAAACTTGTATGCAAGTTGCCTTTTAAAACTCTACTTTGACAAATCATTTTTTCAGAGACCAACCAAAACATCATTTTTGAGCCCCCAAAATAATGAAAAGTGAAATCCAAAATCGATTTCTGAAACTTTTCTGCAAACCAGAATTTCATTGTCACTAGTCAAACTTGTATGCAAGTTGCCTTTTAAAACTCGACTTTGACAAATCATTTTTTCAGAGACCAACCAAAACATCATTTTTAAGCCCCCAAAATAATGAAAAGTGAAATCCAAAATCGATTTCGGAAACTTTTTGGCAAACCAAAATTTCATTGTTACTAGTCAAACTTGTATGCAAGTTGCCTTTTAAAACTCTACTTTGACAAATCATTTTGTCAGAGACCAACCAAAACATCATTTTTAAGCCTCCAAAATAATGAAAAGTGAAATCCAAAATCGATTTCGGAAACTTTTTGGCAAACCAAAATTTCATTGTCACTAGTCAAGCTTGTATGCAAGTTGCCTTTTAAAACTCGACTTTGACAAATCATTTTTTCAGAGACCAACCAAAACATCATTTTTGAGCCCCCAAAATAATGAAAAGTGAAATCCAAAATCGATTTCTGAAACTTTTCTGCAAACCAGAATTTCATTGTCACTAGTCAAACTTGTATGCAAGTTGCCTTTTAAAACTCGACTTTGACAAATCATTTTTTCAGAGACCAACCAAAACATCATTTTTGAGCCCCCAAAATAATGAAAAGTTCGATCCAAAATCGATTTCGGAAACTTTTTGGCAAACCCAAATTTCATTGTCACTAGTCAAACTTGTATGCAAGTTGCCTTTTAAAACTCGACTTTGACAAATCATTTTTTCAGAGACCAACCAAAACATCATTTTTGAGCCCCCAAAATAATGAAAAGTGAAATCCAAAATCGATTTCGGAAACTTTTTGGCAATCCAAAATTTCATTGTCACTAGTCAAACTTGTATGCAAGTTGCCTTTTAAAACTCGACTTTGACAAATCATTTTTTCACAGACCAACCAAAACATCATTTTTAAGCCCCCAAAATAATGAAAAGTTCGATCCAAAATCGATTTCGGAAACTTTTTGGCAATCCAAAATTTCATTGTCACTAGTCAAACTTGTATGCAAGTTGCCTTTTAAAACTCGACTTTGACAAATCATTTTTTCAGAGACCAACCAAAACATCATTTTTGAGCCCCCAAAATAATGAAAAGTGAAATCCAAAATCGATTTCGGAAACTTTTTGGCAATCCAAAATTTCATTGTCACTAGTCAAACTTGTATGCAAAATGCCTTTTAAAACTCGACTTTGACAAATCATTTTTTCAGAGGCCAACCAAAACATCATTTTTAAGCCCCCAAAATAATGAAAAGTGAAATCCAAAATCGATTTCGGAAACTTTTTGGCAAACCAAAATTTCATTGTCACTAGTCAAACTTGTATGCAAGTTGCCTTTTAAAACTCGACTTTGACAAATCATTTTTTCAGAGACCAACCAAAACATTATTTTTAAGCCCCCAAAATAATGAAAAGTGAAATCCAAAATCGATTTCGGAAACTTTTTAGCAAACCAAAATTTCATTGTCACTAGTCAAACTTGTATGCAAGTTGCCTTTTAAAACTCGACTTTGACAAATCATTTTTTCAGAGACCAACCAAAACATCATTTTTGAGCCCCCAAAATAATGAAAAGTGAAATCCAAAATCGATTTCGGAAACTTTTTGGCAATCCAAAATTTCATTGTCACTAGTCAAACTTGTATGCAAAATGCCTTTTAAAACTCGACTTTGACAAATCATTTTTTCAGAGACCAACCAAAACATCATTTTTAAGCCCCCAAAATAATGAAAAGTGAAATCCAAAATCGATCTCGGAAACTTTTTGGCAAACCAAAATTTCATTGTCACTAGTCAAACTTGTATGCAAGTTGCCTTTTAAAACTCGACTTTGACAAATCATTTTTTCAGAGACCAACCAAAACATCATTTTTGAGCCCCCAAAATAATGAAGAGTTAAATCCAAAATCGATTTCGGAAACTTTTTGGCAAACCAAAATTTCATTGTCACTGGTCAAACTTGTATGCAAGTTGCCTTTCAAAACTCGACTTTGACAAATCATTTTTTCAGAGACCAACCGAACCATCATTTTTGAACCCCCAAAATAATTAAAAGTGAAATCCAAAATCGATTTCGGAAACTTTTTGGCAAACCAAAACTTCATTGTCACTAGTCAAACTTGTATGCAAGTTTCCTTTTTTAAACTCGACTTTGACAAATCATTTTTTCAGAGACCAACCATACATCATTTTTAAGCCCCCAAAATAATGAAAAGTGAAATCCAAAATCGATTTCGGAAACTTTTTGGCAATCCAAAATTTCATTGTCACTAGTCAAACTTGTATGCAAGTTGCCTTTTAAAACTCAACTTTGACAAATCATTTTTTCAGAGACCAACCAAAATATCATTTTTGAGCCCCCAAAATAATGAAAAGTGAAATCCAAAATCGATTTCGGAAACTTTTTGGCAAACCAAAATTTCATTGTCACTAGTCAAACTTGTATGCAAGTTGCCTTTTAAAACTCGACTTTGACAAATCTTTTTTTCAGAGACCAATCAAAACATCATTTTTAAGCCCCCAAAATAATGAAAAGTGAAATCCAAAATCGATTTCGGAAACTTTTTGCAAACCAAAATTTCATTGTCACTAGTCAAACTTGTATGCAAGTTGCCTTTTAAAACTCGACTTTGACAAATCATTTTTTCAGAGACCAACCAAAACATCATTTTTAAGCCCCCAAAATAATGAAAAATTCGATCCAAAATCGATTTCGGAAACTTTTTGGCAAACCCAAATTTCATTGTCACTAGTCAAACTTGTATGCAAAATGCCTTTTAAAACTCGACTTTGACAAATCATTTTTTCAGAGACCAACCAAAACATCATTTTTAAGCCCCTAAAATAATGAAAAGTGAAATCCAAAATCGATTTCGGAAACTTTTTGGCAATCCAAAATTTCATTGTCACTAGTCAAACTTGTATGCAAGTTGCCTTTTAAAACTCAACTTTGACAAATCATTTTTTCAGAGACCAACCAAAACATCATTTTTGAGCCCCCAAAATAATGAAAAGTGAAATCCAAAATCGATTTCGGAAACTTTTTGGCAAACCAAAATTTCATTGTCACTAGTCAAACTTGTATGCAAGTTGCCTTTTAAAACTCGACTTTGACAAATCATTTTTTCAGAGACCAACCAAAACATCATTTTTGAGCCCCCAAAATAATGAAAAGTGAAATCCAAAATCGATTTCGGAAACTTTTTGGCAATCCAAAATTTCATTGTCACTAGTCAAACTTGTATGCAAAATGCCTTTTAAAACTCGACTTTGACAAATCATTTTTTCAGAGGCCAACCAAAACATCATTTTTAAGCCCCCAAAATAATGAAAAGTGAAATCCAAAATCGATTTCGGAAACTTTTTGGCAATCCAAAATTTCATTGTCACTAGTCAAACTTGTATGCAAGTTGCCTTTTAAAACTCAACTTTGACAAACATTTTTTCAGAGACCAACCAAAACATCATTTTTAAGCCCCCAAAATAATGAAAAGTGAAATCCAAAATCGATTTCGGAAACTTTTTAGCAAACCAAAATTTCATTGTCACTAGTCAAACTTGTATGCAAGTTGCCTTTTAAAACTCGACTTTGACAAATCATTTTTTCAGAGACCAACCAAAACATCATTTTTGAGCCCCCAAAATAATGAAAAGTGAAATCCAAAATCGATTTCGGAAACTTTTTGGCAATCCAAAATTTCATTGTCACTAGTCAAACTTGTATGCAAAATGCCTTTTAAAACTCGACTTTGACAAATCATTTTTTCAGAGGCCAACCAAAACATCATTTTTAAGCCCCCAAAATAATGAAAAGTGAAATCCAAAATCGATTTCGGAAACTTTTTGGCAAACCAAAATTTCATTGTCACTAGTCAAACTTGTATGCAAGTTGCCTTTTAAAACTCGACTTTGACAAATCATTTTTTCAGAGACCAACCAAAACATTATTTTTAAGCCCCCAAAATAATGAAAAGTGAAATCCAAAATCGATTTCGGAAACTTTTTAGCAAACCAAAATTTCATTGTCACTAGTCAAACTTGTATGCAAGTTGCCTTTTAAAACTCGACTTTGACAAATCATTTTTTCAGAGACCAACCAAAACATCATTTTTGAGCCCCCAAAATAATGAAAAGTGAAATCCAAAATCGATTTCGGAAACTTTTTGGCAATCCAAAATTTCATTGTCACTAGTCAAACTTGTATGCAAGTTGCCATTTAAAACTCGACTTTGACAAATCATTTTTTCAGAGACCAACCAAAACATCATTTTTAAGCCCCCAAAATAATGAAAAGTGAAATCCAAAATCGATCTCGGAAACTTTTTGGCAAACCAAAATTTCATTGTCACTAGTCAAACTTGTATGCAAGTTGCCTTTTAAAACTCGACTTTGACAAATCATTTTTTCAGAGACCAACCAAAACATCATTTTTGAGCCCCCAAAATAATGAAGAGTTAAATCCAAAATCGATTTCGGAAACTTTTTGGCAAACCAAAATTTCATTGTCACTGGTCAAACTTGTATGCAAGTTGCCTTTCAAAACTCGACTTTGACAAATCATTTTTTCAGAGACCAACCGAACCATCATTTTTGAACCCCCAAAATAATTAAAAGTGAAATCCAAAATCGATTTCGGAAACTTTTTGGCAAACCAAAACTTCATTGTCACTAGTCAAACTTGTATGCAAGTTTCCTTTTTTAAACTCGACTTTGACAAATCATTTTTTCAGAGACCAACCATACATCATTTTTAAGCCCCCAAAATAATGAAAAGTGAAATCCAAAATCGATTTCGGAAACTTTTTGGCAATCCAAAATTTCATTGTCACTAGTCAAACTTGTATGCAAGTTGCCTTTTAAAACTCAACTTTGACAAATCATTTTTTCAGAGACCAACCAAAATATCATTTTTGAGCCCCCAAAATAATGAAAAGTGAAATCCAAAATCGATTTCGGAAACTTTTTGGCAAACCAAAATTTCATTGTCACTAGTCAAACTTGTATGCAAGTTGCCTTTTAAAACTCGACTTTGACAAATCTTTTTTTCAGAGACCAATCAAAACATCATTTTTAAGCCCCCAAAATAATGAAAAGTGAAATCCAAAATCGATTTCGGAAACTTTTTGCAAACCAAAATTTCATTGTCACTAGTCAAACTTGTATGCAAGTTGCCTTTTAAAACTCGACTTTGACAAATCATTTTTTCAGAGACCAACCAAAACATCATTTTTAAGCCCCCAAAATAATGAAAAATTCGATCCAAAATCGATTTCGGAAACTTTTTGGCAAACCCAAATTTCATTGTCACTAGTCAAACTTGTATGCAAAATGCCTTTTAAAACTCGACTTTGACAAATCATTTTTTCAGAGACCAACCAAAACATCATTTTTAAGCCCCCAAAATAATGAAAAGTGAAATCCAAAATCGATTTCGGAAACTTTTTGGCAATCCAAAATTTCATTGTCACTAGTCAAACTTGTATGCAAGCTGCCTATTAAAACTCGACTTTGACAAATCATGTTTTCAGAGACCAACCAAACCATCATTTTTAAGCCCCCAAAATAATGAAAAGTGAAATCCAAAATCGATTTCGGAAACTTTTTGGCAATCCAAAATTTCATTGTCACTAGTCAAACTTGTATGCAAGTTGCCTTTTAAAACTCGACTTTGACAACTCATTTTTTCAGAGACTAACCAAAACATCATTTTTGAGCCCCCAAAATAATGAAAAGTGAAATCCAAAATCGATTTCGGAAACTTTTTGGCAATCCAAAATTTCATTGTCACTAGTCAAACTTGTATGCAAGTTGCCTTTTAAAACTCAACTTTGACAAATCATTTTTTCAGAGACCAACCAAAACATCATTTTTGAGCCCCCAAAATAATAAAAAGTGAAATCCAAAATCGATTTCAGAAACTATTATGCAAACCGAAATTTCAATGTAACTAGTCAAACTTGTATGCAAGTTGCCTTTTAAAACTCGACTTTGACAAATCATGTTTTCAGAGACCAACCAAAACATCATTTTGGAGCCCCCAAAATAATGAAAAGTAAAATCCAAAATCGATTTCGGAAACTTTTTGGCAAACCAAAATTTCATTGTCACTAGTCAAACTTGTATGCAAGTTGCCTTTTAAAACTCGACTTTGACAAATCATTTTTTCAGAGACCAACCAAAACATCATTTTTAAGCCCCCAAATAATGAAAAGTGAAATCCAAAATCGATTTCGGAAACTTTTTGGCAAACCAAAATTTCATTGTCACTAGTCAAACTTGTATGCAAGTTGCCTTTTAAAACTCGACTTTGACAAATCATTTTTTCAGAGACCAACCAAAACATCATTTTTAAGCCCCCAAAATAATGAAAAGTGAAATCCAAAATCGATTTCGGAAACTTTTTGGCAAACCAAAATTTCATTGTCACTAGTCAAACTTGTATGCAAGTTGCCTTTTAAAACTCGACTTTGACAAATCATTTTTTCAGAGACCAACCAAAACATCATTTTTAAGCCCCCAAAATAATGAAAAGTGAAATCCAAAATCGATTTCGGAAACTTTTTGGCAAACCAAAATTTCATTGTCTCTAGTCAAACTTGTATGTAAGTTGCCTTTTAAAACTCGACTTTGACAAATCATTTTCTCAGAGACCAACCAAAACATCATTTTTGAGCCCCCAAAATAATGAAAAGTGAAATCCACAATCGATTTCGGAAACTTTTTGGCAAACCAAAATTTCATTGTCACTAGTCAAACTTGTATGTAAGTTGCCTTTTAAAACTCGACTTTGACAAATCATTTTTTCAGAGACCAACCAAAACATCATTTTTAAGCACCCAAAATAATGAAAAGTTAAATCCAAAATCGATTTCGGAAACTTTTTTGCAAACCATAATTTCATTGTCACTAGTCAAACTTGTATGCAAGTTGCCTTTTAAAACTCGACTTTGACAAATCATTTTTTCAGAGACCAACCAAAACATCATTTTTAAGCACCCAAAATAATGAAAATTATTATCCAAAATCGATTTCGGAAACTTTTTTGCAAACCATAATTTCATTGTCACTAGTCAAACTTGTATGCAAGTTGCCTTTTAAAACTAGACTTTGACAAATCATTTTTTTCAGAGACCAACCAAAACATCATTTTTGAGCCCCCAAAATAATGAAAAGTAAAATCGAAAATCGATTTCGGAAACTTTTTGGCAATCCAAAATTTCATTGTCACTAGTCAAACTTGTATGCAAGTTGCCTTTTAAAACTCGACTTTGACAAATCATTTTTTCAGAGACCAACCAAAACATCATTTTTGAGCCCCCAAAATAATGAAAAGTAAAATCCAAAATCGATTTCGGAAACTTTTTGGCAATCCAAAATTTCATGTCACTAGTCAAACTTGTATGCAAGTTGCCTTTTCAAACTCGACTTTGACAAATCATTTTTTCAGAGACCAACCAAAACATCATTTTTAAGCACCCAAAATAATGAAAAGTGAAATCCAAAATCGATTTCGGAAACTTTTTTGCAAACCATAATTTCATTGTCACTAGTCAAACTTGTATGCAAGTTGCCTTTTAAAACTCGATTTTGACAAATCATTTTTTCAGAGACCAACCAAAACATCATTTTTAAGCACCCAAAATAATGAAAAGTTAAATCCAAAATCGATTTCGGAAACTTTTTGGCAAACCATAATTTCATTGTCACTAGTCAAACTTGTATGCAAGTTGCCTTTTCAAACTCGACTTTGACAAATCATTTTTTCAGAGACCAACCAAAACATCATTTTTAAGCACCCAAAATAATGAAAAGTGAAATCCAAAATCGATTTCGGAAACTTTTTGGCAAACCAAAATTTCATTGTCACTAGTCAAACTTGTATGCAAGTTGCCTTTTAAAACTCGACTTTGACAAATCATTTTTTCAGAGACGTACCAAAACATCATTTTTAAGCACCCAAAATAATGAAAAGTTAAATCCGAAATCGATTTCGGAAACTTTTTTGCAAACCATAATTTCATTGTCACTAGTCAAACTTGTATGCAAGTTGCCTTTTAAAACTCGACTTTGACAAATCATTTTTTTCAGAGACCAACCAAAACATCATTTTTAAGCGCCCAAAATAATGAAAAGTTAAATCCAAAATCGATTTCGGAAACTTTTTTGCAAACCATAATTTCATTGTCACTAGTCAAACTTGTATGCAAGTTGCCTTTTCAAACTTGACTTTGACAAATCATTTTTTCAGAGACCAACCAAACCATCATTTTTAAGCCCCCAAAATAATGAAAATTATTATCCAAAATCGATTTCGGAAACTTTTT
This sequence comes from Anopheles marshallii, assembly GCF_943734725.1. Lineage (NCBI taxonomy): Eukaryota > Metazoa > Arthropoda > Insecta > Diptera > Culicidae > Anopheles > Anopheles marshallii. Next base: position 506,264 of record NW_026525898.1, on the reverse strand, counting down.
TGCAAACCATAATTTCATTGTCACTAGTCAAACTTGTATGCAAGTTGCCTTTTAAAACTCGACTTTGACAAATCATTTTTTTCAGAGACCAACCAAAACATCATTTTTAAGCACCCAAAATAATGAAAAGTTAAATCCAAAATCGATTTCGGAAACTTTTTTGCAAACCATAATTTCATTGTCACTAGTCAAACTTGTATGCAAGTTGCCTTTTCAAACTCGACTTTGACAAATCATTTTTTCAGAGACCAACCAAACCATCATTTTTAAGCCCCCAAAATAATGAAAATTATTATCCAAAATCGATTTCGGAAACTTTTTGGCAAACCAAAATTTCATGTCACTAGTCAAACTTGTATGCAAGTTGCCTTTTCAAACTCGACTTTGACAAATCATTTTTTCAGAGACCAACCAAAACATCATTTTTAAGCACCCAAAATAATGAAAAGTTAAATCCAAAATCGATTTCGGAAACTTTTTTGCAAACCATAATTTCATTGTCACTAGTCAAACTTGTATGCAAGTTGCCTTTTAAAACTCGACTTTGACAAATCATTTTTTCAGAGACCAACCAAAACATCATTTTTAAGCACCCAAAATAATGAAAAGTTAAATCCAAAATCGATTTCGGAAACTTTTTTGCAAACCAAAATTTCATTGTCACTAGTCAAACTTGTATGCAAGTTGCCTTTTCAAACTCGACTTTGACAAATCATTTTTTCAGAGACCAACCAAACCATCATTTTTAAGCCCCCAAAATAATGAAAATTATTATCCAAAATCGATTTCGAAAACTTTTTTGCAAACCATAATTTCATTGTCACTAGTCAAACTTGTATGCAAGTTGCCTTTTAAAACTCGACTTTGACAAATCATTTTTTTCAGAGACCAACCAAAACATCATTTTTGAGCCCCCAAAATAATGAAAAGTAAAATCGAAAATCGATTTCGGAAACTTTTTGGCAATCCAAAATTTCATTGTCACTAGTCAAACTTGTATGCAAGTTGCCTTTTAAAACTCGACTTTGACAAATCATTTTTTCAGAGACCAACCAAAACATCATTTTTAAGCTCCCAAAATAATGAAAAGTAAAATCCAAAATCGATTTCGGAAACTTTTTGGCAAACCAAAATGTCATTGTCACTAGTCAAACTTGTATGCAAGTTGCCTTTTAAAACTCGACTTTGACAAATCATTTTTTCAGAGACCAACCAAAACATCATTTTTGAGCCCCCAAAATAATGAAAAGTAAAATCCAAAATCGATTTCGGAAACTTTTTGGCAATCCAAAATTTCATGTCACTAGTCAAACTTGTATGCAAGTTGCCTTTTCAAACTCGACTTTGACAAATCATTTTTTCAGAGACCAACCAAAACATCATTTTTAAGCACCCAAAATAATGAAAAGTGAAATCCAAAATCGATTTCGGAAACTTTTTTGCAAACCATAATTTCATTGTCACTAGTCAAACTTGTATGCAAGTTGCCTTTTAAAACTCGATTTTGACAAATCATTTTTTCAGAGACCAACCAAAACATCATTTTTAAGCACCCAAAATAATGAAAAGTTAAATCCAAAATCGATTTCGGAAACTTTTTGGCAAACCATAATTTCATTGTCACTAGTCAAACTTGTATGCAAGTTGCCTTTTCAAACTCGACTTTGACAAATCATTTTTTCAGAGACCAACCAAACCATCATTTTTAAGCCCCCAAAATAATGAAAATTATTATCCAAAATCGATTTCGGAAACTTTTTTGCAAACCATAATTTCATTGTCACTAGTCAAACTTGTATGCAAGTTGCCTTTTAAAACTCGACTTTGACAAATCATTTTTTTCAGAGACCAACCAAAACATCATTTTTAAGCACCCAAAATAATGAAAAGTTAAATCCAAAATCGATTTCGGAAACTTTTTTGCAAACCATAATTTCATTGTCACTAGTCAAACTTGTATGCAAGTTGCCTTTTCAAATTCGACTTTGACAAATCATTTTTTCAGAGACCAACCAAAACATCATTTTTAAGCACCCAAAATAATGAAAAGTGAAATCCAAAATCGATTTCGGAAACTTTTTGGCAAACCAAAATTTCATTGTCACTAGTCAAACTTGTATGCAAGTTGCCTTTTAAAACTCGACTTTGACAAATCATTTTTTCAGAGACCAACCAAAACATCATTTTTAAGCACCCAAAATAATGAAAAGTTAAATCCGAAATCGATTTCGGAAACTTTTTTGCAAACCATAATTTCATTGTCACTAGTCAAACTTGTATGCAAGTTGCCTTTTAAAACTCGACTTTGACAAATCATTTTTTTCAGAGACCAACCAAAACATCATTTTTAAGCGCCCAAAATAATGAAAAGTTAAATCCAAAATCGATTTCGGAAACTTTTTTGCAAACCATAATTTCATTGTCACTAGTCAAACTTGTATGCAAGTTGCCTTTTCAAACTTGACTTTGACAAATCATTTTTTCAGAGACCAACCAAACCATCATTTTTAAGCCCCCAAAATAATGAAAATTATTATCCAAAATCGATTTCGGAAACTTTTTTGCAAACCATAATTTCATTGTCACTAGTCAAACTTGTATGCAAGTTGCCTTTTCAAACTCGACTTTGACAAATCATTTTTTCAGAGACCAACCAAACCATCATTTTTAAGCCCCCAAAATAATGAAAATTATTATCCAAAATCGATTTCGGAAACTTTTTTGCAAACCATAATTTCATTGTCACTAGTCAAACTTGTATGCAAGTTGCCTTTTAAAACTCGACTTTGACAAATCATTTTTTTCAGAGACCAACCAAAACATCATTTTTAAGCACCCAAAATAATGAAAAGTGAAATCCAAAATCGATTTCGGAAACTTTTTTGCAAACCATAATTTCATTGTCACTAGTCAAACTTGTATGCAAGTTGCCTTTTCAAACTCGACTTTGACAAATCATTTTTTCAGAGACCAACCAAACCATCATTTTTAAGCCCCCAAAATAATGAAAATTATTATCCAAAATCGATTTCGGAAACTTTTTGGCAAACCAAAATTTCATGTCACTAGTCAAACTTGTATGCAAGTTGCCTTTTCAAACTCGACTTTGACAAATCATTTTTTCAGAGACCAACCAAAACATCATTTTTAAGCACCCAAAATAATGAAAAGTTAAATCCAAAATCGATTTCGGAAACTTTTTTGCAAACCATAATTTCATTGTCACTAGTCAAACTTGTATGCAAGTTGCCTTTTAAAACTCGACTTTGACAAATCATTTTTTCAGAGACCAACCAAAACATCATTTTTAAGCACCCAAAATAATGAAAAGTTAAATCCAAAATCGATTTCGGAAACTTTTTTGCAAACCAAAATTTCATTGTCACTAGTCAAACTTGTATGCAAGTTGCCTTTTCAAACTCGACTTTGACAAATCATTTTTTCAGAGACCAATCAAACCATCATTTTTAAGCCCCCAAAATAATGAAAATTATTATCCAAAATCGATTTCGAAAACTTTTTTGCAAACCATAATTTCATTGTCACTAGTCAAACTTGTATGCAAGTTGCCTTTTAAAACTCGACTTTGACAAATCATTTTTTTCAGAGACCAACCAAAACATCATTTTTGAGCCCCCAAAATAATGAAAAGTAAAATCGAAAATCGATTTCGGAAACTTTTTGGCAATCCAAAATTTCATTGTCACTAGTCAAACTTGTATGCAAGTTGCCTTTTAAAACTCGACTTTGACAAATCATTTTTTCAGAGACCAACCAAAACATCATTTTTAAGCTCCCAAAATAATGAAAAGTAAAATCCAAAATCGATTTCGGAAACTTTTTGGCAAACCAAAATGTCATTGTCACTAGTCAAACTTGTATGCAAGTTGCCTTTTAAAACTCGACTTTGACAAATCATTTTTTCAGAGACCAACCAAAACATAATTTTTAAGCCCCCAAAATAATGAAAAGTAAAATTTAAAATCGATTTCGGAAACTTTTTGGCAAACCAAAATGTCATTGTCACTAGTCAAACTTGTATGCAAGTTGCCTTTTAAAACTCGACTTTGACAAATCATTTTTTCAGAGACCAACCAAAACATCATTTTTAAGCCCCCAAAATAATGAAAAGTGAAATCCAAAATCGATTTCGGAAACTTTTTGGCAAACCAAAATTTCATTGTCACTAGTCAAACTTGTATGCAAGTTGCCTTTTAAAACTCGACTTTGACAAATCATTTTTTCAGAGACCAACCAAAACATCATTTTTAAGCTCCCAAAATAATGAAAAGTAAAATCCAAAATCGATTTCGGAAACTTTTCGGCAAACCAAAATTTCATTGTTACTAGTCAAACTTGTATGCAAGTTGCCTTTTAAAACTCGACTTTGACAAATCATTTTTTCAGAGACCAACCAAAACATCATTTTTAAGCCCCCAAAATAATGAAAAGTGAAATCCAAAATCGATTTCGGAAACATTTTGGCAAACCAAAATTTCATTGTCACTAGTCAAACTTGTATGCAAGTTGCCTTTTAAAACTCGACTTTGACAAATCATTTTTTCAGAGACCAACCAAAATATCATTTTTAAGCCCCAAAAATAATGAAAAGTGAAATCCAAAATCGATTTCGGAAACTTTTTGGCAATCCAAAATTTCATTGTCACTAGTCAAACTTGTATGCAAGTTGCCTTTTAAAACTCGACTTTGACAAATCATTTTTTCAGAGACCAACCAAAACATCATTTTTAAGCCCCCAAAATAATGAAAAGTGAAATCCAAAATCGATTTCGGAAACTTTTTGGCAAACCAAAATTTCATTGTCACTAGTCAAACTTGTATGCAAGTTGCCTTTTAAAACTCGACTTTGGCGAATCATTTTTTTCAGAGACCCACCAAAACATCATTTTTAAGCATTTAAAATAATGAAAAGTGAAATCCAAAATCGATTTCGGAAACTTTTTGGCAAACCAAAATTTCATTGTCACTAGTCAAACTTGTATGCAAGTTGCCTTTTAAAACTCGACTTTGACAAATCATTTTTTCAGAGACCAACCAAAACATCACTTTTAAGCCCCCAAAATAATGAAAAGTGAAATCCAAAATCGATTTCGGAAACTTTTTGGCAAACCAAAATTTCATTGTCACTAGTCAAACTTGTATGCAAGTTGCCTTTTAAAACTCGACTTTGACAAATCATTTTTTCTAAGACCAACCAAACCATCATTTTTGAGCCCCCAAAATAATGAAAAGTGAAATCCAAAATCGATTTCGGAAACTTTTTGGCAAACCAAAATGTCATTGTCACTAGTCAAACTTGTATGCAAGTTGCCTTTTAAAACTCGACTTTGACAAATCATTTTTTCAGAGACCAACCAAAAGATAATTTTTAAGCCCCCAAAATAATGAAAAGTGAAATCCAAAATCGATTTCGGAAACTTTTTGGCAAACCAAAATGTCATTGTCACTAGTCAAACTTGTATGCAAGTTGCCTTTTAAAACTCGACTTTGACAAATCATTTTTTCAGAGACCAACCAAAACATAATTTTTAAGCCCCCAAAATAATGAAAAGTGAAATCCAAAATTGATTTCGGAAACTTTTTGGCAAACCAAAATGTCATTGTCACTAGTCAAACTTGTATGCAAGTTGCCTTTTAAAACTCGACTGTGACAAATCATGTTTTCAGAGACCAACCAAAACATCATTTTTAAGCTCTCAAAATAATGAAAAGTAAAATCCAAAATCGATTTCGGAAACTTTTTGGCAAACCAAAATGTCATTGTCACTAGTCAAACTTGTATGCAAGTTGCTCTTTTAAAACTCGACTTTGACAAATCATTTTTTCAGAGACCAACCAAAACATCATATTTAAGCCCCCAAAATAATGAAAAGTGCGATCCAAAATCGATTTCGGAAACTTTTTGGCAATCCAAAATTTCATTGTCACTAGTCAAACTTGTATGCAAGTTGCCTTTTAAAACTCGACTTTGACAAATCATTTTTTCAGAGACCAACCAAACCATCATTTTTAAGCCCCCAAAATAATGAAAAGTAAAATCCAAAATCGATTTCGGAAACTTTTTGGCAAACCAAAATTTCAATGTAACTAGTCAAACTTGTATGCAAGTTGCTTTTTAAAACTCGACTTTGACAAACCATTTTTTCAGAGACCAACCGAAACATCATTTCTGAGCCCCCAAAATAATGAAAAGTTCGATCCAAAATCGATTTCGGAAACTTTTTGGCAAACCAAAATTTCAATGTAACTAGTCAAACTCGTACGCAAGTTGCCTTTTAAAACTCGACTGTGACAAATCATGTTTTCAGAGACCAACCAAAACATCATTTTTGAGCCCCCAAAATAATGAAAAGTGAAATCCAAAATCGATTTCGGAAACTTTTTGGCAAACCAACATTTCAATGTAACTAGTCAAACTTGTATGCAAGTTGCCTTTTCAAACTCGACTTTGACAAATCATTTTTTCAGAGACCAACCAAAACATCATTTTTGAGCCCCCAATATAATGAAAAGTGAAATCCAAAATCGATTTCGGAAACTTTTTGGCAAACCAAAATTTCAATGTAACTAGTCAAACTCGTACGCAAGTTGCCTTTTAAAACTCGACTGTGACAAATCATGTTTTCAGAGACCAACCAAAACATCATTTTTGAGCCCCCAATATAATGAAAAGTGAAATCCAAAATCGATTTCGGAAACTTTTTGGCAAACCAAAATTTCAATGTAACTAGTCAAACTTGTATGCAAGTTGCTTTTTAAAACTCGACTTTGACAAACCATTTTTTCAGAGACCAACCGAAACATCATTTCTGAGCCCCCAAAATAATGAAAAGTTCGATCCAAAATCGATTTCGGAAACTTTTTGGCAAACCAAAATTTCAATGTAACTAGTCAAACTCGTACGCAAGTTGCCTTTTCAAACTCGACTTTGACAAATCATTTTTTCAGAGACCAACCAAACCATCATTTTTGAGCCCCCAATATAATGAAAAGTGAAATCCAAAATCGATTTCGGAAACTTTTTGGCAAACCAAAATTTCAATGAAACTAGTCAAACTCGTACGCAAGTTGCCTTTTAAAACTCGACTGTGACAAATCATGTTTTCAGAGACCAACCAAAACATCATTTTTGAGCCCCCAAAATAATGAAAAGTGAAATCCAAAATCGATTTCGGAAACTTTTTGGCAAACCAACATTTCATTGTCACTAGTCAAACTCGTATGCAAGTTGCTTTTTAAAACTCGACTTTGACAAATCATTTTTTCATAAACTCGCCAAAACATCATTTTTAAGCCCCCAAAATAAAGAAAAGTGAAATCCAAAATCGATTTCGGAAACTTTTTGGCAAACCAAAATTTCATTGTCACTAGTCAAACTTGTACGCAAGTTGCCTTTTCAAACTCGACTTTGACAAATCATTTTTTCAGAGACCAACCAAAACATTTTTAAGCCCCCAAAATAATGAAAAGTGAAATCCAAAATCGATTTCGGAAACTTTTTGGCGAACCAAAATTTCATTGTCACTTGTCAAACTTGTATGCAAGTTGCCTTTTCAAACTCGACTTTGACAAATCATTTTTTCAGAGACCAACCAAAACATTTTTAAGCCCCCAAAATAATGAAAAGTGAAATCCAAAATCGATTTCGGAAACTTTTTGGCAAACCATAATTTCATTGTCACTAGTCAAACTCGTATGCAAGTTGCTTTTTAAAACTCGACTTTGACAAATCATTTTTTCAGAGACCAACCAAAACATCATTTTTGAGCCCCCAAAATAATGAACAGTGAAATCCAAAATTGATTTCGGAAACTTTTTGGCAAACCAAAATTTCATTGTCACTAGTCAAACTTGTATGCAAGTTGCTTTTTAAAACTCGACTTTGACAAATCATTTTTTCAGAGACCAACCAAAACATCATTTTTGAGCCCCCAAAATAATGAAAAGTGAAATCCAAAATCGATTTCGGAAACTTTTTGGCGAACCAAAATTTCATTGTCACTAGTCAAACTTTTATGCAAGTTGCCTTTTCAAACTCGACTTTGACAAATCATTTTTTCAGAGACCAACCAAACCATCATTTTTGAGCCCCCAAAATAATGAAAAATGCAATCCAAGATCGATTTCGGAAACTTTTTGGCAAACCAAAATTTCATTGTCACTAGTCAAACTTGTATGCAAGTTGCCTTTTAAAACTCGACTGTGACAAATCATGTTTTCAGAGACCAACCAAAACATCATTTTTGAGCCCCCAAAATAATGAAAAATGAAATCCAAAATCGATTTCGGAAACTTTTTGGCAAACCAAAATTTCATTGTCACTAGTCAAACTTGTATGCAAGTTGCCTTTTAAAACTCGACTTTGACAAATCATTTTTTCAGAGACCAACCAAACCATCATTTTTAAGCCCCCAAAATAATTTAAAAGTAAAATCCAAAATCGATTTCGGAAACTTTTTGGCAAACCAAAATTTCAATGTAACTAGTCAAACTTGTATGCAAGTTGCTTTTTAAAACTCGACTTTGACAAACCATTTTTTCAGAGACCAACCGAAACATCATTTCTGAGCCCCCAAAATAATGAAAAGTTCGATCCAAAATCGATTTCGGAAACTTTTTGGCAAACCAAAATTTCAATGTAACTAGTCAAACTCGTACGCAAGTTGCCTTTTAAAACTCGACTGTGACAAATCATGTTTTCAGAGACCAACCAAAACATCATTTTTGAGCCCCCAAAATAATGAATAGTAAAATCCAAAATCGATTTCGGAAACTTTTTGGCAAACCAAAATGTCATTGTCACTAGTCAAACTTGTATGCAAGTTGCCTATTAAAACTCGACATTGACAAATCATTTTTCCAGAGACCAACCAAACCATCATTTTAAAGCCCCCAAAATAATGAAAAGTGAAATCCAAAATCAATTTCGGAAACTTTTTGGCAATCCAAAATTTCATTGTCACTAGTCGAACTTGTATGCAAGTTGCCTTTTAAAACTCGACTTTGACAAATCATTTTTTCAGAGACCAACCAAACCATCATTTTTAAGCCCCCAAAATAATGAAAAGTGAAATCCAAAATCAATTTCGGAAACTTTTTGGTAATCTTAAATTTCATTGTCACTAGTCAAACTTGTATGCAAGTTGCCTATTAAAACTCGACATTGACAAATCATTTTTCCAGAGACCAACCAAACCATCATTTTTAAGCCCCCAAAATAATGAAAAGTGAAATCCAAAATCGATTTCGGAAACTTTTTGGCAGTCCAAAATTTCAATGTCACTAGTCAAACTTGTATGCAAGTTGCCTTTTAAAACTCGACTTTGACAAATCATTTTTTCAGAGACCAACCAAACCATCATTTTTAAGCCCCCAAAATAATGAAAAGTGAAATCCAAAATCAATTTCGGAAACTTTTTGGTAATCTTAAATTTCATTGTCACTAGTCAAACTTGTATGCAAGTTGCCTATTAAAACTCGACATTTACAAATCATTTTTCCAGAGACCAACCAAACCATCATTTTTAAGCCCCCAAAATAATGAAAAGTGAAATCCAAAATCGATTTCGGAAACTTTTTGGCAGTCCAAAATTTCAATGTCACTAGTCAAACTTGTATGCAAGTTGCCTTTTAAAACTCGACTTTGACAAATCATTTTTTCAGAGACCAACCAAACCATCATTTTAAAGCCCCCAAAATAATGAAAAGTGAAATCCAAAATCAATTTCGGAAACTTTTTGGCAATCCAAAATTTCATTGTCACTAGTCAAACTTGTATGCAAGTTGCCTATTAAAACTCGACATTGACAAATCATTTTTCCAGAGACCAACCAAACCATCATTTTTAAGCCCCCAAAATAATGAAAAGTGAAATCCAAAATCGATTTCGGAAACTTTTTGGCAGTCCAAAATTTCATTGTCAGTAGTCAAACTTGTATGCAAGTTGCCTTTTAAAACTCGACTTTGACAAATCATTTTTTCAGAGACCAACCAAAACATCATTTTTGAGCCCCCAATATAATGAAAAGTGAAATCCAAAATCGATTTCGGAAACTTTTTGGCAAACCAAAATTTCAATGAAACTAGTCAAACTCGTACGCAAGTTGCCTTTTAAAACTCGACTGTGACAAATCATGTTTTCAGAGACCAACCAAAACATCATTTTTGAGCCCCCAAAATAATGAAAAGTGAAATCCAAAATCGATTTCGGAAACTTTTTGGCAAACCAACATTTCATTGTCACTAGTCAAACTCGTATGCAAGTTGCTTTTTAAAACTCGACTTTGACAAATCATTTTTTCAGAGACCAACCAAAACATTTTTAAGCCCCCAAAATAATGAAAAGTGAAATCCAAAATCGATTTCGGAAACTTTTTGGCGAACCAAAATTTCATTGTCACTTGTCAAACTTGTATGCAAGTTGCCTTTTCAAACTCGACTTTGACAAATCATTTTTTCAGAGACCAACCAAAACATTTTTAATCCCCCAAAATAATGAAAAGTGAAATCCAAAATCGATTTCGGAAACTTTTTGGCGAACCAAAATTTCATTGTCACTTGTCAAACTTGTATGCAAGTTGCCTTTTCAAACTCGACTTTGACAAATCATTTTTTCAGAGACCAACCAAAACATTTTTAAGCCCCCAAAATAATGAAAAGTGAAATCCAAAATCGATTTCGGAAACTTTTTGGCAAACCATAATTTCATTGTCACTAGTCAAACTCGTATGCAAGTTGCTTTTTAAAACTCGACTTTGACAAATCATTTTTTCAGAGACCAACCAAAACATCATTTTTGAGCCCCCAAAATAATGAACAGTGAAATCCAAAATTGATTTCGGAAACTTTTTGGCAAACCAAAATTTCATTGTCACTAGTCAAACTTGTATGCAAGTTGCTTTTTAAAACTCGACTTTGACAAATCATTTTTTCAGAGACCAACCAAAACATCATTTTTGAGCCCCCAAAATAATGAAAAGTGAAATCCAAAATCGATTTCGGAAACTTTTTGGCGAACCAAAATTTCATTGTCACTAGTCAAACTTTTATGCAAGTTGCCTTTTCAAACTCGACTTTGACAAATCATTTTTTCAGAGACCAACCAAACCATCATTTTTGAGCCCCCAAAATAATGAAAAATGCAATCCAAGATCGATTTCGGAAACTTTTTGGCAAACCAAAATTTCATTGTCACTAGTCAAACTTGTATGCAAGTTGCCTTTTAAAACTCGACTGTGACAAATCATTTTTTCAGAGACCAACCAAAACATCATTTTTGAGCCCCCAAAATAATGAAAAATGAAATCCAAAATCGATTTCGGAAACTTTTTGGCAAACCAAAATTTCATTGTCACTAGTCAAACTTGTATGCAAGTTGCCTTTTAAAACTCGACTTTGACAAATCATTTTTTCAGAGACCAACCAAACCATCATTTTTAAGCCCCCAAAATAATTTAAAAGTAAAATCCAAAATCGATTTCGGAAACTTTTTGGCAAACCAAAATTTCAATGTAACTAGTCAAACTTGTATGCAAGTTGCTTTTTAAAACTCGACTTTGACAAACCATTTTTTCAGAGACCAACCGAAACATCATTTCTGAGCCCCCAAAATAATGAAAAGTTCGATCCAAAATCGATTTCGGAAACTTTTTGGCAAACCAAAATTTCAATGTAACTAGTCAAACTCGTACGCAAGTTGCCTTTTAAAACTCGACTGTGACAAATCATGTTTTCAGAGACCAACCAAAACATCATTTTTGAGCCCCCAAAATAATGAATAGTAAAATCCAAAATCGATTTCGGAAACTTTTTGGCAATCCAAAATTTCATTGTCACTAGTCAAACTTGTATGCAAGTTGCCTATTAAAACTCGACATTGACAAATCATTTTTCCAGAGACCAACCAAACCATCATTTTAAAGCCCCCAAAATAATGAAAAGTGAAATCCAAAATCGATTTCGGAAACTTTTTGGCAAACCAAAATTTCATTGTCACTAGTCGAACTTGTATGCAAGTTGCCTTTTAAAACTCGACTTTGACAAATCATTTTTTCAGAGACCAACCAAACCATCATTTTTAAGCCCCCAAAATAATGAAAAGTGAAATCCAAAATCAATTTCGGAAACTTTTTGGTAATCTTAAATTTCATTGTCACTAGTCAAACTTGTATGCAAGTTGTCTATTAAAACTCGACATTGACAAATCATTTTTCCAGAGACCAACCAAACCATCATTTTTAAGCCCCCAAAATAATGAAAAGTGAAATCCAAAATCGATTTCAGAAACTATTATGCAAACCAAAATTTCAAAGTTACTAGTCAAACTTGTATGCAAGTTGCCTTTTAAAACTCGACTTTGACAAATCATTTTTTCAGAGACCAACCAAACCATCATTTTTAAGCCCCCAAAATAATGAAAAGTGAAATCCAAAATCAATTTCGGAAACTTTTTGGTAATCTTAAATTTCATTGTCACTAGTCAAACTTGTATGCAAGTTGCCTATTAAAACTCGACATTTACAAATCATTTTTCCAGAGACCAACCAAACCATCATTTTTAAGCCCCCAAAATAATGAAAAGTGAAATCCAAAATCGATTTCGGAAACTTTTTGGCAGTCCAAAATTTCAATGTCACTAGTCAAACTTGTATGCAAGTTGCCTTTTAAAACTCGACTTTGACAAATCATTTTTTCAGAGACCAACCAAACCATCATTTTAAAGCCCCCAAAATAATGAAAAGTGAAATCCAAAATCAATTTCGGAAACTTTTTGGCAATCCAAAATTTCATTGTCACTAGTCAAACTTGTATGCAAGTTGCCTATTAAAACTCGACATTGACAAATCATTTTTCCAGAGACCAACCAAACCATCATTTTTAAGCCCCCAAAATAATGAAAAGTGAAATCCAAAATCGATTTCGGAAACTTTTTGGCAGTCCAAAATTTCATTGTCAGTAGTCAAACTTGTATGCAAGTTGCCTTTTAAAACTCGACTTTGACAAATCATTTTTTCAGAGACCAACCAAAACATCATTTTTGAGCCCAGAAAAATAATGAAAAGTGAAATCCAAAATCGATTTCGGAAACTTTTTGGCAAACCAAAATTTCTTTGTCACTAGTCAAACTTGTATGCAAGTTGCCTTTTAAAACTCGACTTTGACAAATCATTTTTTCAGAGACCAACAAAAACATCATTTTTGAGCCCCCAAAATAATGAAAAGTTCGATCCAAAATCGATTTCGGAAACTTTTTGGCAAACCAAAATTTCATTGTCACTAGTCAAACTTCTATGCAAGTTGCCTTTTAAAACTCGACTTTGACAAATCATTTTTTCAGAGACCAACCAAAACATCATTTTTGAGCCCCCAAAATAATGAAAAGTAAAATCCAAAATCGATTTCGGAAACTTTTTGGCAAACCAAAATTTCAATGTAACTAGTCAAACTTGTATGCAAGTTGCCTTTTAAAACTCGACTTTGACAAATCATTTTTTCAGAGACCAACAAAAACATCATTTTTGAGCCCCCAAAATAATGAAAAGTGAAATCCAAAATCGATTTCGGAAGCTTTTTGGCAGTCCAAAATTTCATTGTCACTAGTCAAACTTGTATGCAAGTTGCCTTTTAAAACTCGACTTTGACAAATCATTTTTTCAGAGACCAACCAAAACATCATTTTTAAGCCCAGAAAAATAATGGAAAGTGAAATCCAAAATCGATTTAAGAAACTTTTTGGCAAACCAAAATTTCATTGTCACTAGTCAAACTTGTATGCAAGTTGCCTTTTAAAACTCGACTTTGACAAATCTTTTTTTCAGAGACCAACCAAACCATCATTTTTAAGTCCCCAAAATAATGGAAAGTGAAATCCAAAATCGATTTAAGAAACTTTTTGGCAAACCAAAATTTAAATGTAACTAGTCAAACTTGTATGCAAGTTGCCTTTTAAAACTCGACTTTGACAAATCATTTTTTCAGAGACCAACCAAAACATCATTTTTGAGCCCAGAAAAATAATGAAAAGTGAAATCCAAAATCGATTTCGGAAACTTTTTGGCAAACCAAAATTTCTTTGTCACTAGTCAAACTTGTATGCAAGTTGCCTTTTAAAACTCGACTTTGACAAATCATTTTTTCAGAGACCAACCAAAACATCATTTTTGAGCCCAGAAAAATAATGAAAAGTGAAATCCAAAATCGATTTCGGAAACTTTTTGGCAAACCAAAATTTCTTTGTCACTAGTCAAACTTGTATGCAAGTTGCCTTTTAAAACTCGACTTTGACAAATCATTTTTTCAGAGACCAACAAAAACATCATTTTTGAGCCCCCAAAATAATGAAAAGTTCGATCCAAAATCGATTTCGGAAACTTTTTGGCAAACCAAAATTTCATTGTCACTAGTCAAACTTCTATGCAAGTTGCCTTTTAAAACTCGACTTTGACAAATCATTTTTTCAGAGACCAACCAAAACATCATTTTTGAGCCCCCAAAATAATGAAAAGTGAAATCCAAAATCGATTTCGGAAACTTTTTGGCAAACCAAAATTTCAATGTAACTAGTCAAACTTGTATGCAAGTTGCCTTTTAAAACTCGACTTTGACAAATCATTTTTTCAGAGACCAACCAAAACATCATTTTTAAGCCCAGAAAAATAATGGAAAGTGAAATCCAAAATCGATTTCGGAAACTTTTTGGCAAACCAAAATTTCAATGTAACTAGTCAAACTTGTATGCAAGTTGCCTTTTAAAACTCGACTTTGACAAATCATTTTTTCAGAGACCAACAAAAACATCATTTTTGAGCCCCCAAAATAATGAAAAGTGAAATCCAAAATCGATTTCGGAAGCTTTTTGGCAGTCCAAAATTTCATTGTCACTAGTCAAACTTGTATGCAAGTTGCCTTTTAAAACTCGACTTTGACAAATCTTTTTTTCAGAGACCAACCAAACCATCATTTTTAAGTCCCCAAAATAATGGAAAGTGAAATCCAAAATCGATTTAAGAAACTTTTTGGCAAACCAAAATTTAAATGTAACTAGTCAAACTTGTATGCAAGTTGCCTTTTAAAACTCGACTTTGACAAATCATTTTTTCAGAGACCAACCAAAACATCATTTTTGAGCCCCCAAAATAATGAAAAGTAAAATCCAAAATCGATTTCGGAAACTTTTTGGCAAACCAAAATTTCAATGTAACTAGTCAAACTTGTATGCAAGTTGCCTTTTAAAACTCGACTTTGACAAATCATTTTTTCAGAGACCAACCAAAACATCATTTTTGAGCCCCCAAAATAATGAAAAGTGAAATCCAAAATCGATTTCGGAAGCTTTTTGGCAAACCAAAATTTCATTGTCACTAGTCAAACTTGTATGCAAGTTGCCTTTTAAAACTCGACTTTGACAAATCACTTTTTCAGAGACCAACCAAAACATCATTTTTGAGCCCCCAAAATAATGAAAAGTAAAATCCAAAATCGATTTCGGAAACTTTTTGGCAAACCAAAATTTCAATGTAACTAGTCAAACTTGTATGCAAGTTGCCTTTTAAAACTCGACTTTGACAAATCATTTTTTCAGAGACCAACCAAAACATCATTTTTGAGCCCCCAAAATAATGAAAAGTGAAATCCAAAATCGATTTCGGAAACTTTTTGGCAAACCCAAATTTCATTGTCACTAGTCAAACTTGTATGCAAGTTGCCTTTTAAAACTCGACTTTGACAAATCATTTTTTCAGAGACCAACAAAAACATCATTTTTGAGCCCCCAATATAATGAAAAGTTCGATCCAAAATCGATTTCGGAAACTTTTTGGCAAACCAAAATTTCATTGTCACTAGTCAAACTTCTATGCAAGTTGCCTTTTAAAACTCGACTTTGACAAATCATTTTTTCAGAGACCAACCAAAACATCATTTTTGAGCCCCCAAAATAATGAAAAGTAAAATCCAAAATCGATTTCGGAAACTTTTTGGCAAACCAAAATTTCAATGTAACTAGTCAAACTTGTATGCAAGTTGCCTTTTAAAACTCGACTTTGACAAATCATTTTTTCAGAGACCAACAAAAACATCATTTTTGAGCCCCCAAAATAATGAAAAGTGAAATCCAAAATCGATTTCGGAAGCTTTTTGGCAAACCAAAATTTCATTGTCACTAGTCAAACTTGTATGCAAGTTGCCTTTTAAAACTCGACTTTGACAAATCATTTTTTCAGAGACTAACCAAAACATCATTTTTAAGCCCCCAAAATAATGAAAAGTTCGATCCAAAATCGATTTCGGAAACTTTTTGGCAAACCAAAATTTGAATGTAACTAGTCAAACTTGTATGCAAGTTGCCTTTTAAAACTCGACTTTGACAAATCATTTTTTCAAAGACCAACCAAAACATCATTTTTGAGCCCCCAAAATAATGAAAAGTTCGATCCAAAATCGATTTCGGAAACTTTTTGGCAAACCAAAATTTCATTGTCACTAGTCAAACTTGTATGCAAGTTGCCTTTTAAAACTCGACTTTGACAAATCATTTTTTCAGAGACCAACCAAAACATCATTTTTGAGCCCCAAAATAATGAAAAGTGAAATCCAAAATCGATTTCGGAAACTTTTTGTCAAACCAAAATTTGAATGTAACTAGTCAAACTTGTATGCAAGTTGCCTTTTAAAACTCGACTTTGACAAATCATTTTTTCAAAGACCAACCAAAACATCATTTTTGAGCCCCCAAAATAATGAAAAGTTCGATCCAAAATCGATTTCGGAAACTTTTTGGCAAACCAAAATTTCATTGTCACTAGTCAAACTTGTATGCAAGTTGCCTTTTAAAACTCGACTTTGACAAATCATTTTTTCAGAGACTAACCAAAACATCATTTTTAAGCCCCCAAAATAATGAAAAGTTCGATCCAAAATCGATTTCGGAAACTTTTTGGCAAACCAAAATTTGAATGTAACTAGTCAAACTTGTATGCAAGTTGCCTTTTAAAACTCGACTTTGACAAATCATTTTTTCAAAGACCAACCAAAACATCATTTTTGAGCCCCCAAAATAATGAAAAGTTCGATCCAAAATCGATTTCGGAAACTTTTTGGCAAACCAAAATTTCATTGTCACTAGTCAAACTTGTATGCAAGTTGCCTTTTAAAACTCGACTTTGACAAATCATTTTTTCAGAGACCAACCAAAACATCATTTTTGAGCCCCAAAATAATGAAAAGTGAAATCCAAAATCGATTTCGGAAACTTTTTGTCAAACCAAAATTTGAATGTAACTAGTCAAACTTGTATGCAAGTTGCCTTTTAAAACTCGACTTTGACAAATCATTTTTTCAAAGACCAACCAAAACATCATTTTTGAGCCCCCAAAATAATGAAAAGTTCGATCCAAAATCGATTTCGGAAACTTTTTGGCAAACCAAAATTTCATTGTCACTAGTCAAACTTGTATGCAAGTTGCCTTTTAAAACTCGACTTTGACAAATCATTTTTTCAGAGACCAACCAAAACATCATTTTTGAGCCCCCAAAATAATGAAAAGTAAAATCCAAAATCGATTTCGGAAACTTTTTGGCAAACCAAAATTTCATTGTCACTAGTCAAACTTCTATGCAAGTTGCCTTTTAAAACTCGACTTTGACAAATCATTTTTTCAGAGACCAACCAAAACATCATTTTTGAGCCCCCAAAATAATGAAAAGTAAAATGCAAAATCGATTTCGGAAACTTTTTGGCAAACCAAAATTTCAATGTAACTAGTCAAACTTGTATGCAAGTTGCCTTTTAAAACTCGACTTTGACAAATCACTTTTTCAGAGACCAACCAAAACATCATTTTTAAGCCCCAAAATAATGAAAAGTGAAATCCAAAATCGATTTCGGAAACTTTTTGGCAAACCAAAATTTCATTGTCACTAGTCAAACTTGTATGCAAGTTGCCTTTTAAAACTCGACTTTGACAAATCATTTTTTCAGAGACCAACCAAAACATCATTTTTGAGCCCCCAAAATAATGAAAAGTAAAATCCAAAATCGATTTCGGAAACTTTTTGGCAAACCAAAATTTCAATGTAACTAGTCAAACTTGTATGCAAGTTGCCTTTTAAAACTCGACTTTGACAAATCATTTTTTCAGAGACCAACAAAAACATCATTTTTGAGCCCCCAAAATAATGAAAAGTGAAATCCAAAATCGATTTCGGAAGCTTTTTGGCAAACCAAAATTTCATTGTCACTAGTCAAACTTGTATGCAAGTTGCCTTTTAAAACTCGACTTTGACAAATCATTTTTTTAGAGACCAACCAAAACATCATTTTTGAGCCCCCAAAATAATGAAAAGTTCGATCCAAAATCGATTTCGGAAACTTTTTGGCAAACCAAAATTTCATTGTCACTAGTCAAACTTCTATGCAAGTTGCCTTTTAAAACTCGACTTTGACAAATCATTTTTTCAGAGACCAACCAAAACATCATTTTTGAGCCCCCAAAATAATGAAAAGTAAAATCCAAAATCGATTTCGGAAACTTTTTGGCAAACCAAAATTTCAATGTAACTAGTCAAACTTGTATGCAAGTTGCCTTTTAAAACTCGACTTTGACAAATCATTTTTTCAGAGACCAACAAAAACATCATTTTTGAGCCCCCAAAATAATGAAAAGTGAAATCCAAAATCGATTTCGGAAGCTTTTTGGCAAACCAAAATTTCATTGTCACTAGTCAAACTTGTATGCAAGTTGCCTTTTAAAACTCGACTTTGACAAATCATTTTTTCAGAGACTAACCAAAACATCATTTTTAAGCCCCCAAAATAATGAAAAGTTCGATCCAAAATCGATTTCGGAAACTTTTTGGCAAACCAAAATTTGAATGTAACTAGTCAAACTTGTATGCAAGTTGCCTTTTAAAACTCGACTTTGACAAATCATTTTTTCAAAGACCATCCAAAACATCATTTTTGAGCCCCCAAAATAATGAAAAGTTCGATCCAAAATCGATTTCGGAAACTTTTTGGCAAACCAAAATTTCATTGTCACTAGTCAAACTTGTATGCAAGTTGCCTTTTAAAACTCGACTTTGACAAATCATTTTTTCAGAGACCAACCAAAACATCATTTTTGAGCCCCAAAATAATGAAAAGTGAAATCCAAAATCGATTTCGGAAACTTTTTGTCAAACCAAAATTTGAATGTAACTAGTCAAACTTGTATGCAAGTTGCCTTTTAAAACTCGACTTTGACAAATCATTTTTTCAAAGACCAACCAAAACATCATTTTTGAGCCCCCAAAATAATGAAAAGTTCGATCCAAAATCGATTTCGGAAACTTTTTGGCAAACCAAAATTTCATTGTCACTAGTCAAACTTGTATGCAAGTTGCCTTTTAAAACTCGACTTTGACAAATCATTTTTTCAGAGACTAACCAAAACATCATTTTTAAGCCCCCAAAATAATGAAAAGTTCGATCCAAAATCGATTTCGGAAACTTTTTGGCAAACCAAAATTTGAATGTAACTAGTCAAACTTGTATGCAAGTTGCCTTTTAAAACTCGACTTTGACAAATCATTTTTTCAAAGACCAACCAAAACATCATTTTTGAGCCCCCAAAATAATGAAAAGTTCGATCCAAAATCGATTTCGGAAACTTTTTGGCAAACCAAAATTTCATTGTCACTAGTCAAACTTGTATGCAAGTTGCCTTTTAAAACTCGACTTTGACAAATCATTTTTTCAGAGACCAACCAAAACATCATTTTTGAGCCCCAAAATAATGAAAAGTGAAATCCAAAATCGATTTCGGAAACTTTTTGTCAAACCAAAATTTGAATGTAACTAGTCAAACTTGTATGCAAGTTGCCTTTTAAAACTCGACTTTGACAAATCATTTTTTCAAAGACCAACCAAAACATCATTTTTGAGCCCCCAAAATAATGAAAAGTAAAATCCAAAATCGATTTCGGAAACTTTTTGGCAAACCAAAATTTCATTGTCACTAGTCAAACTTGTATGCAAGTTGCCTTTTAAAACTCGACTTTGACAAATCATTTTTTCAGAGACCAACCAAAACATCATTTTTGAGCCCCCAAAATAATGAAAAGTAAAATCCAAAATCGATTTCGGAAACTTTTTGGCAAACCAAAATTTCAATGTAACTAGTCAAACTTGTATGCAAGTTGCCTTTTAAAACTCGACTTTGACAAATCACTTTTTCAGAGACCAACCAAAACATCATTTTTAAGCCCCAAAATAATGAAAAGTGAAATCCAAAATCGATTTCGGAAACTTTTTGGCAAACCCAAATTTCATTGTCACTAGTCAAACTTGTATGCAAGTTGCCTTTTAAAACTCGACTTTGACAAATCACTTTTTCAGAGACCAACCAAAACATCATTTTTAAGCCCCAAAATAATGAAAAGTGAAATCCAAAATCGATTTCGGAAACTTTTTGGCAAACCCAAATTTCATTGTCACTAGTCAAACTTGTATGCAAGTTGCCTTTTAAAACTCGACTTTGACAAATCATTTTTTCAGAGACCAACAAAAACATCATTTTTGAGCCCCCAAAATAATGAAAAGTGAAATCCAAAATCGATTTCGGAAGCTTTTTGGCAAACCAAAATTTCATTGTCACTAGTCAAACTTGTATGCAAGTTGCCTTTTAAAACTCGACTTTGACAAATCATTTTTTCAGAGACCAACCAAAACATCATTTGTGAGCCCCCAAAATAATGAAAAGTTCGATCCAAAATTGATTTCGGAAACTTTTTGTCAAACCAAAATTTCAATGTAACTAGTCAAACTTGTATGCAAGTTGCCTTTTAAAACTCGACTTTAACAAATCATTTTTTCAAAAACTCACCAAAACATCATTTTTAAGCCCCCAAAATAATGAAAAGTTCGATCCAAAATCGATTTCGGAAACTTTTTGGCAAACCAAAATTTCATTGTCACTAGTCAAACTTGTATGCAAGTTGCCTTTTAAAACTCGACTTTGACAAATCATTTTTTCAGAGACCAAAAAACATCATTTGTGAGCCCCCAAAATAATGAAAAGTAAAATCCAAAATCGATTTCGGAAACTTTTTGGCAAACCAAAATTTCAATGTAACTAGTCAAACTTGTATGCAAGTTGCCTTTTAAAACTCGACTTTAACAAATCATTTTTTCAAAAACTCACCAAAACATCATTTTTAAGCCCCCAAAATAATGAAAATTGCATTTCAAGATTGATTTTTGAAACTTTTCTGCAAACCAAAATTTCAATGTAACTAGTCAAACTTGTATGCAAGTTGCCTTTTAAAACTCGACTTTAACAAATCATTTTTTCAAAAACTCACCAAAACATCATTTTTAAGCCCCCAAAATAATGAAAAGTTCGATCCAAAATCGATTTCGGAAACTTTTTGGCAAACCAAAATTTCATTGTCACTAGTCAAACTTGTATGCAAGTTGCCTTTTAAAACTCGACTTTGACAAATCATTTTTTCAGAGACCAACCAAAACATCATTTTTGAGCCCCCAAAATAATGAAAAGTAAAATCCAAAATCGATTTCGGAAACTTTTTGGCAAACCAAAATTTCAATGTAACTAGTCAAACTTGTATGCAAGTTGCCTTTTAAAACTCGACTTTGACAAATCATTTTTTCAGAGACCAACAAAAACATCATTTTTGAGCCCCCAAAATAATGAAAAGTGAAATCCAAAATCGATTTCGGAAGCTTTTTGGCAAACCAAAATTTCATTGTCACTAGTCAAACTTGTATGCAAGTTGCCTTTTAAAACTCGACTTTGACAAATCATTTTTTCAGAGACCAACCAAAACATCATTTTTGAGCCCCCAAAATAATGAAAAGTAAAATCCAAAATCGATTTCGGAAACTTTTTGGCAAACCAAAATTTCAATGTAACTAGTCAAACTTGTATGCAAGTTGCCTTTTAAAACTCGACTTTGACAAATCATTTTTTCAGAGACCAACCAAAACATCATTTTTGAGCCCCCAAAATAATGAAAAGTGAAATCCAAAATCGATTTCGGAAGCTTTTTGGCAAACCAAAATTTCATTGTCACTAGTCAAACTTGTATGCAAGTTGCCTTTTAAAACTCGACTTTGACAAATCACTTTTTCAGAGACCAACCAAAACATCATTTTTAAGCCCCAAAATAATGAAAAGTGAAATCCAAAATCGATTTCGGAAACTTTTTGGCAAACCCAAATTTCATTGTCACTAGTCAAACTTGTATGCAAGTTGCCTTTTAAAACTCGACTTTGACAAATCATTTTTTCAGAGACCAACAAAAACATCATTTTTGAGCCCCCAAAATAATGAAAAGTGAAATCCAAAATCGATTTCGGAAGCTTTTTGGCAAACCAAAATTTCATTGTCACTAGTCAAACTTGTATGCAAGTTGCCTTTTAAAACTCGACTTTGACAAATCATTTTTTCAGAGACCAACCAAAACATCATTTGTGAGCCCCCAAAATAATGAAAAGTTCGATCCAAAATTGATTTCGGAAACTTTTTGTCAAACCAAAATTTCAATGTAACTAGTCAAACTTGTATGCAAGTTGCCTTTTAAAACTCGACTTTAACAAATCATTTTTTCGAAAACTCACCAAAACATCATTTTTAAGCCCCCAAAATAATGAAAAGTTCGATCCAAAATCGATTTCGGAAACTTTTTGGCAAACCAAAATTTCATTGTCACTAGTCAAACTTGTATGCAAGTTGCCTTTTAAAACTCGACTTTGACAAATCATTTTTTCAGAGACCAAAAAACATCATTTGTGAGCCCCCAAAATAATGGAAAGTGAAATCCAAAATCGATTTCGGAAACTTTTTGGCAAACCAAAATTTCATTGTCACTAGTCAAACTTGTATGCAAGTTGCCTTTTAAAACTCGACTTTGACAAATCATTTTTTCAGAGACCAACCAAAACATCATTTGTGAGCCCCCAAAATAATGAAAAGTTCGATCCAAAATTGATTTCGGAAACTTTTTGTCAAACCAAAATTTCAATGTAACTAGTCAAACTTGTATGCAAGTTGCCTTTTAAAACTCGACTTTAACAAATCATTTTTTCAAAAACTCACCAAAACATCATTTTTAAGCCCCCAAAATAATGAAAATTGCATTTCAAGATTGATTTTTGAAACTTTTCTGCAAACCAAAATTTCAATGTAACTAGTCAAACTTGTATGCAAGTTGCCTTTTAAAACTCGACTTTAACAAATCATTTTTTCAAAAACTCACCAAAACATCATTTTTAAGCCCCCAAAATAATGAAAAGTTCGATCCAAAATCGATTTCGGAAACTTTTTGGCAAACCAAAATTTCATTGTCACTAGTCAAACTTGTATGCAAGTTGCCTTTTAAAACTCGACTTTGACAAATCATTTTTTCAGAGACCAAAAAACATCATTTGTGAGCCCCCAAAATAATGGAAAGTGAAATCCAAAATCGATTTAAGAAACTTTTTGGCAAACCAAAATTTAAATGTAACTAGTCAAACTTGTATGCAAGTTGCCTTTTAAAACTCGACTTTGACAAATCATTTTTTCAGAGAACAACCAAAACATCATTTTTGAGCCCCCAAAATAATGAAAAATTCGATCCAAAATCGATTTCGGAAACTTTTTGGCAAACCAAAATTTCAATGTAACTAGTCAAACTTGTATGCAAGTTGCCTTTTAAAACTCGACTTTGACAAATCATTTTTTCAGAGACCAACCAAAACATCATTTTTGAGCCCCCAAAATAATGAAAAGTAAATTCCAAAATCGATTTAAGAATCTTTTTGGCAAACCAAAATTTCATTGTCACTAGTCAAACTTGTATGCAAGTTGCCTTTTAAAACTCGACTTTGACAAATCATTTTTTCAGAGACCAACCAAAACATCATTTTTGAGCCCCCAAAATAATGAAAAGTGAAATCCAAAATCGATTTCGGAAACTTTTTGGCAAACCAAAATTTCATTGTCACTAGTCAAACTTGTATGCAAGTTGCCTTTTAAAACTCGACTTTGACAAATCATTTTTTTAGAGACCAACCAAAACATCATTTTTGAGCCCCCAAAATAATGAAAAGTTCGATCCAAAATCGATTTCGGAAACTTTTTGGCAAACCAAAATTTCATTGTCACTAGTCAAACTTGTATGCAAGTTGCCTTTTAAAACTCGACTTTGACAAATCATTTTTTCAGAGACCAACAAAAACATCATTTTTGAGCCCCCAAAATAATGAAAAGTGAAATCCAAAATCGATTTCGGAAGCTTTTTGGCAAACCAAAATTTCATTGTCACTAGTCAAACTTGTATGCAAGTTGCCTTTTAAAACTCGACTTTGACAAATCATTTTTTCAGAGACCAACAAAAACATCAT
Organism: Anopheles marshallii; assembly: GCF_943734725.1. Lineage (NCBI taxonomy): Eukaryota > Metazoa > Arthropoda > Insecta > Diptera > Culicidae > Anopheles > Anopheles marshallii. The sequence continues at coordinate 481,858 of NW_026525898.1, read as the reverse complement.
TTTTGAGCCCCCAAAATAATGAAAAGTGAAATCCAAAATCGATTTCGGAAGCTTTTTGGCAAACCAAAATTTCATTGTCACTAGTCAAACTTGTATGCAAGTTGCCTTTTAAAACTCGACTTTGACAAATCATTTTTTCAGAGACCAACCAAAACATCATTTTTAAGCCCCCAAAATAATAAAAAGTTCGATCCAAAATCGATTTCGGAAACTTTTTGTCAAACCAAAATTTGAATGTAACTAGTCAAACTTGTATGCAAGTTGCCTTTTAAAACTCGACTTTGACAAATCATTTTTTCAAAGACCAACCAAAACATCATTTTTGAGCCCCCAAAATAATGAAAAGTTCGATCCAAAATCGATTTCGGAAACTTTTTGGCAAACCAAAATTTCATTGTCACTAGTCAAACTTGTATGCAAGTTGCCTTTTAAAACTCGACTTTGACAAATCATTTTTTCAGAGACCAACCAAAACATCATTTGTGAGCCCCCAAAATAATGGAAAGTTCGATCCAAAATCGATTTCGGAAACTTTTTGTCAAACCAAAATTTGAATGTAACTAGTCAAACTTGTATGCAAGTTGCCTTTTAAAACTCGACTTTGACAAATCATTTTTTCAAAGACCAACCAAAACATCATTTTTGAGCCCCCAAAATAATGAAAAGTTCGATCCAAAATCGATTTCGGAAACTTTTTGGCAAACCAAAATTTCATTGTCACTAGTCAAACTTGTATGCAAGTTGCCTTTTAAAACTCGACTTTGACAAATCATTTTTTCAGAGACCAACCAAAACATCATTTTTGAGCCCCCAAAATAATGAAAAGTGAAATCCAAAATCGATTTCGGAAACTTTTTGGCAAACCAAAATTTCATTGTCACTAGTCAAACTTGTATGCAAGTTGCCTTCTAAAACTCGACTTTGACAAATCATTTTTTCATAGACCAACCAAAACATCATTTTTAAGCCCCCAAAATAATGAAAAGTGAAATCCAAAATCGATTTCGGAAACTTTTTGGCAAACCAAAATTTCATTGTCACTAGTCAAACTTGTATGCAAGTTGCCTTTTAAAACTCGACTTTGACAAATCATTTTTTCAGAGACCAACCAAAACATCATTTTTAAGCCCCCAAAATAATGAAAAGTGAAATCCAAAATCGATTTCGGAAACTTTTTGGCAAACCAAAATTTCATTGTCACTAGTCAAACTTGTATGCAAGCTGCCTTTTAAAACTCGACTTTGACAAATCATTTTTTCAGAGACCAACCAAAACATCATTTTTGAGCCCCCAAAATAATGAAAAGTGAAATCCAAAATCGATTTCGGAAACTTTTTGGCAAACCAAAATTTCATTGTCACTAGTCAAACTTGTATGCAAGCTGCCTTTTAAAACTCGACTTTGACAAATCATTTTTTCAGAGACCAACCAAAACATCATTTTTAAGCCCCCAAAATAATGAAAAGTGAAATCCAAACTCGATTTCGGAAACTTTTTGGCAAACCAAAATTTCATTGTCACTAGTCAAACTTGTATGCAAGTTGCCTTTTAAAACTCGACTTTGACAAATCATTTTTTCAGAGACCAACCAAAACATCATTTTTAAGCCCCCAAAATAATGAAAAGTGAAATCCAAAATCGATTTCGGAAACTTTTTGGCAAACCAAAATTTCATTGTCACTAGTCAAACTTGTATGCAAGTTGCCTTTTAAAACTCGACTTTGACAAATCATTTTTTCAGAGACCAACCAAAACATCATTTTTAAGCCCCCAAAATAATGAAAAGTGAAATCCAAAATCGATTTCGGAAACTTTTTGGCAAACCAAAATTTCATTGTCACTAGTCAAACTTGTATGCAAGCTGCCTTTTAAAACTCGACTTTGACAAATCATTTTTTCAGAGACCAACCAAAACATCATTTTTAAGCCCCCAAAATAATGAAAAGTGAAATCCAAAATCGATTTCGGAAACTTTTTGGCAAACCAAAATTTCATTGTCACTAGTCAAACTTGTATGCAAGTTGCCTTTTAAAACTCGACTTTGACAAATCATTTTTTCAGAGACCAACCAAAACATCATTTTTAAGCCCCCAAAATAATGAAAAGTGAAATCCAAAATCGATTTCGGAAACTTTTTGGCAAACCAAAATTTCATTGTCACTAGTCAAACTTGTATGCAAGTTGCCTTTTAAAACTCGACTTTGACAAATCATTTTTCAGAGACCAACCAAAACATCATTTTTGAGCCCCCAAAATAATGAAAAGTGAAATCCAAAATCGATTTCGGAAACTTTTTGGCAATCCAAAATTTCATTGTCACTAGTCAAACTTGTATGCAAGCTGCCTTTTAAAACTCGACTTTGACAAATCATTTTTTCAGAGACCAACCAAACCATCATTTTTAAGCCCCCAAAATAATGAAAAGTGAAATCCAAGATCGATTTCAGAAACTATTATGCAAACCAAAATTTCAATGTAACTAGTCAAACTTGTATGCAAGTTGCCTTTTAAAACTCGACTTTGACAAATCATTTTTTCAGAGACCAACCAAAACATCATTTTTGAGCCCCCAAAATAATGAAAATTTCGATCCAAAATCGATTTCGGAAACTTTTTGGCAAATCAAAATTTCATTGTCACTAGTCAAACTTGTATGCAAGTTGCCTTTTAAAACTCGACTTTGACAAATCATTTTTTCAGAGACCAACCAAAACATCATTTTAAGTCCTCCAAAATAATAAAAAGTAAAATCCAAAATCGATTTCGGAAACTTTTTGGCAAACCAAAATTTCATTGTCACTAGTCAAACTTGTATGCAAGTTGCCTTTTAAAACTCGACTTTGACAAATCATTTTTTCAGAGACCAACCAAAACATCATTTTTGAGCCCCCAAAATAATGAAAAGTGAAATCCAAAATCGATTTCGGAAACTTTTTGGCAAACCAAAATTTCATTGTCACTAGTCAAACTAGTATGCAAGTTGCCTTTTAAAACTCGACTTTGACAAATCATTTTTTCAGAGACCAACCAAAACATCATTTTTCAGCCCCCAAAATAATGAAAAGTGAAATCCAAAATCGATTTCGGAAACTTTTTGGCAAACCAAAATTTCATTGTCACTAGTCAAACTTGTATGCAAGCTGCCTTTTAAAACTCGACTTTGACAAATCATTTTTTCAGAGACCAACCAAAACATCATTTTTGAGCCCCCAAAATAATGAAAAGTGAAATCCAAAATCGATTTCGGAAACTTTTTGGCAAACCAAAATTTCATTGTCACTAGTCAAACTAGTATGCAAGTTGCCTTTTAAAACTCGACTTTGACAAATCATTTTTTCAGAGACCAACCAAAACATCATTTTTGAGCCCCCAAAATAATGAAAAGTGAAATCCAAAATCGATTTCGGAAACTTTTTGGCAAACCAAAATTTCATTGTCACTAGTCAAACTTGTATGCAAGTTGCCTTTTAAAACTCGACTTTGACAAATCATTTTTTCAGAGACCAACCAAACCATCATTTTTAGTCCTCCAAAATAATAAAAAGTAAAATCCAAAATCGATTTCGGAAACTTTTTGGCAAACCAAAATTTCATTGTCACTAGTCAAACTTGTATGCAAGTTGCCTTTTAAAACTCGACTTTGACAAATCATTTTTTCAGAGACCAACCAAAACATCATTTTTGAGCCCCCAAAATAATGAAAAGTGAAATCCAAAATCGATTTCGGAAACTTTTTGGCAAACCAAAATTTCATTGTCACTAGTCAAACTAGTATGCAAGTTGCCTTTTAAAACTCGACTTTGACAAATCATTTTTTCAGAGACCAACCAAAACATCATTTTTAAGCCCCCAAAATAATGAAAAGTGAAATCCAAAATCGATTTCGGAAACTTTTTGGCAAACCAAAATTTCATTGTCACTAGTCAAACTTGTATGCAAGCTGCCTTTTAAAACTCGACTTTGACAAATCATTTTTTCAGAGACCAACCAAAACATCATTTTTGAGCCCCCAAAATAATGAAAAGTGAAATCCAAAATCGATTTCGGAAACTTTTTGGCAAACCAAAATTTCATTGTCACTAGTCAAACTAGTATGCAAGTTGCCTTTTAAAACTCGACTTTGACAAATCATTTTTTCAGAGACCAACCAAAACATCATTTTTGAGCCCCCAAAATAATGAAAAGTGAAATCCAAAATCGATTTCGGAAACTTTTTGGCAAACCAAAATTTCATTGTCACTAGTCAAACTTGTATGCAAGCTGCCTTTTAAAACTCGACTTTGACAAATCATTTTTTCAGAGACCAACCAAAACATCATTTTTAAGCCCCCAAAATAATGAAAAGTTCGATCCAAAATCGATTTCGGAAACTTTTTGGCAAACCAAAATTTCATTGTCACTAGTCAAACTTGTATGCAAGTTGCCTTTTAAAACTCGACTTTGACAAATCATGTTTTCAGAGACCAACCAAAACATCATTTTTGAGCCCCCAAAATAATGAAAAGTGAAATCAAAAATCGATTTCGAAAACTTTTTGGCAAACCAAAATTTCAATGTAACTAGTCAAACTTGTATGCAAGTTGCCTTTTAAAACTCGACTTTGACAAATCATTTTTTCAGAGACCAACCAAAACATCATTTTTGAGCCCCCAAAATAATGAAAAATGCAATCCAAAATCGATTTCGGAAACTTTTTGGCAAACCAAAATTTCATTGTCACTAGTCAAACTTGTATGCAAGCTGCCTTTTAAAACTCGACTTTGACAAATCATTTTTTCAGAGACCAACCAAAACATCATTTTTGAGCCCCCAAAATAATGAAAAGTGAAATCCAAAATCGATTTCGGAAACTTTTTGGCAAACCAAAATTTCATTGTCACTAGTCAAACTTGTATGCAAGTTGCCTTTTAAAACTCGACTTTGACAAATCGTTTTTTCAGAGACCAACCAAAACATCATTTTTAAGCCCCCAAAATAATGAAAAGTTCGATCCAAAATCGATTTCAGAAACTTTTTGGCAAACTAAAATTTCATTGTCACTAGTCAAACTTGTATGCAAGCTGCCTTTTAAAACTCGACTTTGACAAATCATTTTTTCAGAGACCAACCAAAACATCATTTTTGAGCCCCCAAAATAATGAAAAGTGAAATCCAAAATCGATTTCGGAAACTTTTTGGCAAACCAAAATTTCATTGTCACTAGTCAAACTTGTATGCAAGTTGCCTTTTAAAACTCGACTTTGACAAATCATTTTTTCAGAGACCAACCAAAACATCATTTTTAAGCCCCCAAAATAATGAAAAATGCAATCCAAAATCGATTTCGGAAACTTTTTGGCAAACCAAAATCTCATTGTCACTAGTCAAACTTGTATGCAAGTTGCCTTTTAAAACTCGACTTTGACAAATCATTTTTTCAGAGACCAACCAAAACATCATTTCTAAGCCCCCAAAATAATGAAAAATGCAATCCAAAATCGATTTCGGAAACTTTTTGGCAAACCAAAATTTCATTGTCACTAGTCAAACTTGTATGCAAGTTGCCTTTTAAAACTCGACTTTGACCAATCATTTTTTCAGAGAACAACCAAAACATCATTTTTAAGCCCCCAAAATAATGAAAAGTGAAATCCAAAATCGATTTCGGAAACTTTTTGGCAAACCAAAATTTCATTGTCACTAGTCAAACTCGTACGCAAGTTGCCTTTTAAAACTCGACTTTGACAAATCATTTTTTTCAGAGACCCACCAAAACATCATTTTTGAGCCCCCAAAATAATGAAAAGTGAAATCCAAAATCGATTTCGGAAACTTTTTGGCAAACCAAAATTTCATTGTCACTATTCAAACTTGTATGCAAGTTGCCTTTTAAAACTCGACTTTGACAAATCATTTTTTCAGAGACCAACCAAAACATCATTTTTAAGCCCCCAAAATAATGAAAAGTGAAATCCAAAATCGATTTCGGAAACTTTTTGGCAAACCCAAATTTCATTGTCACTAGTCAAACTTGTATGCAAGTTGCCTTTGAAAACTCGACTTTGACAAATCATTTTTTCAGAGACCAACAAAAACATCATTTTTAAGCCCCCAAAATAATGAAAAGGGAAATCCAAAATCGATTTCGGAAACTTTTTGGCAATCCAAAATTTCATTGTCACTAGTCAAAGTTGTATGCAAGTTGCCTTTTAAAACTCGACTTTGACAAATCATTTTTTCAGAGACCAACCAAAACATCATTTTTGAGCCCCCAAAATAATGAAGAGTTAAATCCAAAATCGATTTCGGAAACTTTTTGGCAAACCAAAATTTCATTGTCACTATTAAAACTTGTATGCAAGTTGCCTTTTTAAACTCGACTTTGACAAATCATTTTTTCAGAGACCAACCAAAATATCATTTTTGAGCCCCCAAAATAATGAAAAGGGAAATCCAAAATCGATTTCGGAAACTTTTTGGCAAACCAAAATTTCATTGTCACTAGTCAAACTTGTATGCAAGTTGCCTTTGAAAACTCGACTTTGACAAATCATTTTTTCAGAGACCAACAAAAACATCATTTTTAAGCCCCCAAAATAATGAAAAGGGAAATCCAAAATCGATTTCGGAAACTTTTTGGCAATCCAAAATTTCATTGTCACTAGTCAAAGTTGTATGCAAGTTGCCTTTTAAAACTCGACTTTGACAAATCATTTTTTCAGAGACCAACCAAAACATCATTTTTGAGCCCCCAAAATAATGAAGAGTTAAATCCAAAATCGATTTCGGAAACTTTTTGGCAAACCAAAATTTCATTGTCACTATTAAAACTTGTATGCAAGTTGCCTTTTAAAATTCGACTTTGACAAATCATTTTTTCAGAGACCAACCAAAACATTATTTTTAAGCCCCCAAAATAATGAAAAGTGAAATCCAAAATCGATTTCGGAAACTTTTTGGCAAACCAAAATTTCATTGTCACTAGTCAAACTTGTATGCAAGTTGCCTTTTAAAACTCGACTTTGACAAATCATTTTTTCAGAGACCAACCAAAACATCATTTTTAAGCCCCCAAAATAATGAAAAGTGAAATCCAAAATCGATTTCGGAAACTTTTTGGCAAACCCAAATTTCATTGTCACTAGTCAAACTTGTATGCAAGTTGCCTTTGAAAACTCGACTTTGACAAATCATTTTTTCAGAGACCAACAAAAACATCATTTTTAAGCCCCCAAAATAATGAAAAGTTCGATCCAAAATCGATTTCGGAAACTTTTTGGCAATCCAAAATTTCATTGTCACTAGTCAAACTTGTATGCAAGTTTCCTTTTTTAAACTCAACTTTGACAAATCATTTTTTCAGAGACCAACCAAAACATCATTTTTAAGCGCCCAAAAAAATGAAAAGTGAAATCCAAAATCGATTTCGGAAACTTTTTGGCAATCCAAAATTTCATTGTCACTAGTCAAACTTGTATGCAAGTTGCCTTTTAAAACTCAACTTTGACAAATCATTTTTTCAGAGACCAACCAAAACATCATTTTTAAGCCCCCAAAATAATGAAAAGTGAAATCCAAACTCGATTTCGGAAACTTTTTGGCAAACCAAAATTTCATTGTCACTAGTCAAACTTGTATGCAAGTTGCCTTTTAAAACTCGACTTTGACAAATCATTTTTTCAGAGACCAACCAAAACATCATTTTTAAGCCCCCAAAATAATGAAAAGTGAAATCCAAAATCGATTTCGGAAACTTTTTGGCAATCCCAAATTTCATTGTCACTAGTCAAACTTGTATGCAAGTTGCCTTTTAAAACTCAACTTTGACAAATCATTTTTTCAGAGACCAACCAAAACATCATTTTTAAGCCCCCAAAATAATGAAAAGTGAAATCCAAAATCGATTTCGGAAACTTTTTGGCAAACCAAAATTTCATTGTCACTAGTCAAACTTGTATGCAAGTTGCCTTTTAAAACTCGACTTTGACAAATCATTTTTTCAGAGACCAACCAAAACATCATTTTTAAGCCCCCAAAATAATGAAAAGTGAAATCCAAAATCGATTTCGGCAACTTTTTGGCAAACCAAAATTTCATTGTCATTAGTCAAACTTGTAATCAAGTTGCCTTTTAAAACTCGACTTTGACAAATCATTTTTTCAGAGACCAACCAAAACATCATTTTTGAGCCCCCAAAATAATGAAGAGTTAAATCCAAAATCGATTTCGGAAACTTTTTGGCAAACCAAAATTTCATTGTCACTAGTCAAACTTGTATGCAAGTTGCCTTTTAAAACTCGACTTTGACAAATCATTTTTTCAGAGACCAACCAAAACATCATTTTTGAGCCCCCAAAATAATGAAGAGTTAAATCCAAAATCGATTTCGGAAACTTTTTGGCAAACCAAAATTTCATTGTCACTAGTCAAACTTGTATGCAAGTTGCCTTTTAAAACTCGACTTTGACAAATCATTTTTTCAGAGACCAACCAAAACATCATTTTTAAGCTCCAAAAATAGTGAAAAATTCGATCCAAAATCGATTTCGGGAACTTTTTGGCAAACCAAAATTTCATTGTCACTTCAACCAAACAATTCAATTCAACCAAAACATCATTTTTGAGCCCCCAAAATAATGAAGAGTTAAATCCAAAATCGATTTCGGAAACTTTTTGGCAAACCAAAATTTCATTGTCACTAGTCAAACTTGTATGCAAGTTGCCTTTTAAAACTCGACTTTGACAAATCATTTTTTCAGAGACCAACCAAAACATCATTTTTGAGCCCCCAAAATAATGAAGAGTTAAATCCAAAATCGATTTCGGAAACTTTTTGGCAAACCAAAATTTCATTGTCACTAGTCAAACTTGTATGCAAGTTGCCTTTTAAAACTCGACTTTGACAAATCATTTTTTCAGAGACCAACCAAAACATCATTTTTGAGCCCCCAAAATAATGAAAAGTGAAATCCAAACTCGATTTCGGAAACTTTTTGGCAAACCAAAATTTCATTGTCACTAGTCAAACTTGTATGCAAGTTGCCTTTTAAAACTCGACTTTGACAAATCATTTTTTCAGAGACCAACCAGAACATCATTTTTGAGCCCCCAAAATAATGAAAAGTGAAATCCAAAATCGATTTCGGAAACTTTTTGGCAATCCAAAATTTCATTGTCACTAGTCAAACTTGTATGCACGTTGCCTTTTAAAACTCGACTTTGACAAATCATTTTTTCAGAGACCAACCAAAACATCATTTTTAAGCTCCCAAAATAATGAAAAATTCGATCCAAAATCGATTTCGGAAACTTTTTGGCAAACCCAAATTTCATTGTCACTAGTCAAACTTGTATGCAAAATGCCTTTTAAAACTCGACTTTGACAAATCATTTTTTCAGAGACCAACCAAAACATCATTTTTAAGCTCCCAAAATAATGAAAAATTCGATCCAAAATCGATTTCGGGAACTTTTTGGCAAACCAAAATTTCATTGTCACTAGTCAAACTTGTATGCAAAATGCCTTTTAAAACTCGACTTTGACAAATCATTTTTTCAGAGACCAACCAAAACATCATTTTTAAGCTCCCAAAATAATGAAAAATTCGATCCAAAATCGATTTCGGAAACTTTTTGGCAAACCCAAATTTCATTGTCACTAGTCAAACTTGTATGCAAGTTGCCTTTTAAAACTCGACTTTGACAAATCATTTTTTCAGAGACCAACCAAAACATCATTTTTAAGCCCCCAAAATAATGAAAAGTGAAATCCAAAATCGATTTCGGAAACTTTTTGGCAAACCCAAATTTCATTGTCACTAGTCAAACTTGTATGCAAAATGCCTTTTAAAACTCGACTTTGACAAATCATTTTTTCAGAGACCAACCAAAACATCATTTTTAAGCTCCCAAAATAATGAAAAGATCGATCCAAAATCGATTTCGGGAACTTTTTGGCAAACCCAAATTTCATTGTCACTAGTCAAACTTGTATGCAAAATGCCTTTTAAAACTCGACTTTGACAAATCATTTTTTCAGAGACCAACCAAAACATCATTTTTAAGCTCCCAAAATAATGAAAAATTCGATCCAAAATCGATTTCGGAAACTTTTTGGCAAACCCAAATTTCATTGTCACTAGTCAAACTTGTATGCAAGTTGCCTTTTAAAACTCGACTTTGACAAATCATTTTTTCAGAGACCAACCAAAACATCATTTTTAAGCCCCCAAAATAATGAAAAGTGAAATCCAAAATCGATTTCGGAAACTTTTTGGCAAACCCAAATTTCATTGTCACTAGTCAAACTTGTATGCAAAATGCCTTTTAAAACTCGACTTTGACAAATCATTTTTTCAGAGACCAACCAAAACATCATTTTTAAGCTCCCAAAATAATGAAAAGATCGATCCAAAATCGATTTCGGGAACTTTTTGGCAAACCCAAATTTCATTGTCACTAGTCAAACTTGTATGCAAGTTGCCTTTTAAAACTCGACTTTGACAAATCATTTTTTCAGAGACCAACCAAAACATCATTTTTAAGCCCCCAAAATAATGAAAAGTGAAATCCAAAATCGATTTCGGAAACTTTTTGGCAAACCCAAATTTCATTGTCACTAGTCAAACTTGTATGCAAAATGCCTTTTAAAACTCGACTTTGACAAATCATTTTTTCAGAGACCAACCAAAACATCATTTTTAAGCTCCCAAAATAATGAAAAGATCGATCCAAAATCGATTTCGGGAACTTTTTGGCAAACCCAAATTTCATTGTCACTAGTCAAACTTGTATGCAAAATGCCTTTTAAAACTCGACTTTGACAAATCATTTTTTCAGAGACCAACCAAAACATCATTTTTAAGCTCCCAAAATAATGAAAAATTCGATCCAAAATCGATTTCGGGAACTTTTTGGCAAACCAAAATTTCATTGTCACTAGTCAAACTTGTATGCAAAATGCCTTTTAAAACTCGACTTTGACAAATCATTTTTTCAGAGACCAACCAAAACATCATTTTTAAGCTCCCAAAATAATGAAAAATTCGATCCAAAATCGATTTCGGAAACTTTTTGGCAAACCCAAATTTCATTGTCACTAGTCAAACTTGTATGCAAAATGCCTTTTAAAACTCGACTTTGACAAATCATTTTTTCAGAGACCAACCAAAACATCATTTTTAAGCTCCCAAAATATTGTCACTAGTCAAACTTGTATGCAAGTTGCCTTTTAAAACTCGACTTTGACAAATCATTTTTTCAGAGACCAACCAAAACATCATTTTTAAGCCCCCAAAATAATGAAAAGTGAAATCCAAAATCGATTTCGGAAACTTTTTGGCAAACCAAAATTTCATTGTCACTAGTCAAACTTGTATGCAAGTTGCCTTTTAAAACTCGACTTTGACAAATCATTTTTTCAGAGACCAACCAAAACATCATTTTTAAGCTCCCAAAATAATGAAAAGATCGATCCAAAATCGATTTCGGGAACTTTTTGGCAAACCCAAATTTCATTGTCACTAGTCAAACTTGTATGCAAAATGCCTTTTAAAACTCGACTTTGACAAATCATTTTTTCAGAGACCAACCAAAACATCATTTTTAAGCTCCCAAAATAATGAAAAATTCGATCCAAAATCGATTTCGGAAACTTTTTGGCAAACCCAAATTTCATTGTCACTAGTCAAACTTGTATGCAAGTTGCCTTTTAAAACTCGACTTTGACAAATCATTTTTTCAGAGACCAACCAAAACATCATTTTTAAGCCCCCAAAATAATGAAAAGTGAAATCCAAAATCGATTTCGGCAACTTTTTGGCAAACCAAAATTTCATTGTCACTAGTCAAACTTGTATGCAAGTTGCCTTTTAAAACTCGACTTTGACAAATCATTTTTTCAGAGACCAACCAAAACATCATTTTTGAGCCACCAAAATAATGAAAAGTGAAATCCAAAATCGATTTCGGAAACTTTTTGGCAAACCAAAATTTCATTGTCACTAGTCAAACTTGTAAGCAAGTTGCCTTTTAAAACTCGACTTTGACAAATCATTTTTTCAGAGACCAACCAAAACATCATTTTTAAGCCCCCAAAATAATGAAAAGTGAAATCCAAAATCGATTTCGGAAACTTTTTGGCAAACCAAAATTTCATTGTCACTAGTCAAACTTGTATGCAAGTTGCCTTTTAAAACTCAACTTTGACAAATCATTTTTTCAGAGACCAACCAAAACATCATTTTTAAGCTCCCAAAATAATGAAAAGATCGATCCAAAATCGATTTCGGGAACTTTTTGGCAAACCAAAATTTCATTGTCACTAGTCAAACTTGTATGCAAGTTGCCTTTTAAAACTCGACTTTGACAAATCATTTTTTCAGAGACCAACCAAAACATCATTTTTAAGCTCCCAAAATAATGAAAAGATCGATCCAAAATCGATTTCGGGAACTTTTTGGCAAACCAAAATTTCATTGTCACTAGTCAAACTTGTATGCAAAATGCCTTTTAAAACTCGACTTTGACAAATCATTTTTTCAGAGACCAACCAAAACATCATTTTTGAGCCCCCAAAATAATGAAAAGTGAAATCCAAAATCGATTTCGGAAACTTTTTGGCAAACCAAAATTTCATTGTCACTAGTCAAACTTGTATGCAAGTTGCCTTTTAAAACTCGACTTTGACAAATCATTTTTTCAGAGACCAACCAAAACATCATTTTTGAGCCACCAAAATAATGAAAAGTGAAATCCAAAATCGATTTCGGAAACTTTTTGGCAAACCAAAATTTCATTGTCACTAGTCAAACTTGTAAGCAAGTTGCCTTTTAAAACTCGACTTTGACAAATCATTTTTTCAGAGACCAACCAAAACATCATTTTTGAGCCCCCAAAATAATGAAGAGTTAAATCCAAAATCGATTTCGGCAACTTTTTGGCAAACCAAAATTTCATTGTCACTAGTCAAACTTGTATGCAAGTGGCCTTTTAAAACTCGACTTTGACAAATCATTTTTTCAGAGACCAACCAAAACATCATTTTTGAGCCCCCAATATAATGAAGAGTTAAATCCAAAATCGATTTCGGAAACTTTTTGGCAAACCAAAATTTCATTGTCACTAGTCAAACTTGTATGCAAGTTGCCTTTTAAAACTCGACTTTGACAAATCATTTTTTCAGAGACCAACCAAAACATCATTTTTAAGCCCCCAAAATAATGAAGAGTTAAATCCAAAATCGATTTCGGAAACTTTTTGGCAAACCCAAATTTCATTGTCACTAGTCAAACTTGTATGCAAGTTGCCTTTTAAAACTCGACTTTGACAAATCATTTTTTCAGAGACCAACCAAAACATCATTTTTAAGCCCCCAAAATAATGAAAAGTGAAATCCAAAATCGATTTCGGCAACTTTTTGGCAAACCAAAATTTCATTGTCACTAGTCAAACTTGTATGCAAGTTGCCTTTTAAAACTCGACTTTGACAAATCATTTTTTCAGAGACCAACCAAAACATCATTTTTGAGCCACCAAAATAATGAAAAGTGAAATCCAAAATCGATTTCGGAAACTTTTTGGCAAACCAAAATTTCAAAGAAACTAAACAAACTTGTATGCAAGTTGCCTTTTAAAACTCGACTTTGACAAATCATTTTTTCAGAGACCAACCAAAACATCATTTTTGAGCCACCAAAATAATGAAAAGTGAAATCCAAAATCGATTTCGGAAACTTTTTGGCAAACCAAAATTTCATTGTCACTAGTCAAACTTGTATGCAAGTTGCCTTTTAAAACTCGACTTTGACAAATCATTTTTTCAGAGACCAACCAAAACATCATTTTTGAGCCACCAAAATAATGAAAAGTGAAATCCAAAATCGATTTCGGAAACTTTTTGGCAAACCAAAATTTCATTGTCACTAGTCAAACTTGTATGCAAGTTGCCTTTTAAAACTCGACTTTGACAAATCATTTTTTCAGAGACCAACCAAAACATCATTTTTGAGCCACCAAAATAATGAAAAGTGAAATCCAAAATCGATTTCGGAAACTTTTTGGCAAACCAAAATTTCATTGTCACTAGTCAAACTTGTATGCAAGTTGCCTTTTAAAACTCGACTTTGACAAATCATTTTTTCAGAGACCAACCAAAACATCATTTTTGAGCCACCAAAATAATGAAAAGTGAAATCCAAAATCGATTTCGGAAACTTTTTGGCAAACCAAAATTTCATTGTCACTAGTCAAACTTGTAAGCAAGTTGCCTTTTAAAACTCGACTTTGACAAATCATTTTTTCAGAGACCAACCAAAACATCATTTTTGAGCCCCCAAAATAATGAAGAGTTAAATCCAAAATCGATTTCGGCAACTTTTTGGCAAACCAAAATTTCATTGTCACTAGTCAAACTTGTATGCAAGTTGCCTTTTAAAACTCGACTTTGACAAATCATTTTTTCAGAGACCAACCAAAACATCATTTTTGAGCCACCAAAATAATGAAAAGTGAAATCCAAAATCGATTTCGGAAACTTTTTGGCAAACCAAAATTTCATTGTCACTAGTCAAACTTGTATGCAAGTTGCCTTTTAAAACTCGACTTTGACAAATCATTTTTTCAGAGACCAACCAAAACATCATTTTTGAGCCACCAAAATAATGAAAAGTGAAATCCAAAATCGATTTCGGAAACTTTTTGGCAAACCAAAATTTCATTGTCACTAGTCAAACTTGTATGCAAGTTGCCTTTTAAAACTCGACTTTGACAAATCATTTTTTCAGAGACCAACCAAAACATCATTTTTGAGCCACCAAAATAATGAAAAGTGAAATCCAAAATCGATTTCGGAAACTTTTTGGCAAACCAAAATTTCATTGTCACTAGTCAAACTTGTATGCAAGTTGCCTTTTAAAACTCGACTTTGACAAATCATTTTTTCAGAGACCAACCAAAACATCATTTTTGAGCCACCAAAATAATGAAAAGTGAAATCCAAAATCGATTTCGGAAACTTTTTGGCAAACCAAAATTTCATTGTCACTAGTCAAACTTGTATGCAAGTTGCCTTTTAAAACTCGACTTTGACAAATCATTTTTTCAGAGACCAACCAAAACATCATTTTTGAGCCACCAAAATAATGAAAAGTGAAATCCAAAATCGATTTCGGAAACTTTTTGGCAATTTAAAATTTCATTGTCACTAGTCAAACTTGTAAGCAAGTTGCCTTTTAAAACTCGACTTTGACAAATCATTTTTTCAGAGACCAACCAAAACATCATTTTTGAGCCCCCAAAATAATGAAGAGTTAAATCCAAAATCGATTTCGGCAACTTTTTGGCAAACCAAAATTTCATTGTCACTAGTCAAACTTGTATGCAAGTGGCCTTTTAAAACTCGACTTTGACAAATCATTTTTTCAGAGACCAACCAAAACATCATTTTTGAGCCCCCAATATAATGAAGAGTTAAATCCAAAATCGATTTCGGAAACTTTTTGGCAAACCAAAATTTCATTGTCACTAGTCAAACTTGTATGCAAGTTGCCTTTTAAAACTCGACTTTGACAAATCATTTTTTCAGAGACCAACCAAAACATCATTTTTAAGCCCCCAAAATAATGAAGAGTTAAATCCAAAATCGATTTCGGAAACTTTTTGGCAAACCCAAATTTCATTGTCACTAGTCAAACTTGTATGCAAGTTGCCTTTTAAAACTCGACTTTGACAAATCATTTTTTCAGAGACCAACCAAAACATCATTTTTAAGCCCCCAAAATAATGAAAAGTGAAATCCAAAATCGATTTCGGCAACTTTTTGGCAAACCAAAATTTCATTGTCACTAGTCAAACTTGTATGCAAGTTGCCTTTTAAAACTCGACTTTGACAAATCATTTTTTCAGAGACCAACCAAAACATCATTTTTAAGCCCCCAAAATAATGAAAAGTGAAATCCAAAATCGATTTCGGAAACTTTTTGGCAAACCAAAATTTCATTGTCACTAGTCAAACTTGTATGCAAGTTGCCTTTTAAAACTCGACTTTGACAAATCATTTTTTCAGAGACCAACCAAACCATCATTTTTAAGCCCCCAAAATAATGAAAAGTAAAATCCAAAATCGATTTCGGAAACTTTTTGGCAAACCAAAATTTCATTGTCACTAGTCAAACTTGTATGCAAGTTGCCTTTTAAAACTCGACTTTGACAAATCATTTTTTCAGAGACCAACCATACCATCATTTTTAAGCCCCCAAAATAATGAACAGTAAAATCCAAAATCGATTTCGGAAACTTTTTGGCAAACCAAAATTTCATTGTCACTAGTCGAACTTGTATGCAAATTGCCTTTTAAAACTCGACTTTGAAAAATCATTTTTCAGAGACCAACCAAAACATCATTTTTAAGCCCCCAAAATAATGAAAAATGCAATCCAAAATCGATTTGGGAAACTTTTTTGCAAATCATAATTTCATTGTAACTAGTCAAACTTGTATGCAAGTTGCCGTTTAAAACTCGAATTTGACAAATCATTTTTTCAGAGACCAACCAAAACATCATTTTTTAGCTCCCAAAATAATGAAAAGTTCGATCCAAAATCGATTTCGGAAACTTTTTGGCAATCCAAAATTTCATTGTCACTAGTCAAACTTGTATGCAAGTTGCCTTTTAAAACTCGACTTTGACAAATCATTTTTTCAGAGACCAACCATACCATCATTTTTAAGCCCCCAAAATAATGAACAGTAAAATCCAAAATCGATTTCGGAAACTTTTTGGCAAACCAAAATTTCATTGTCACTAGTCGAACTTGTATGCAAGTTGCCTTTTAAAACTCGACTTTGACAAATCATTTTTCAGAGACCAACCAAAACATCATTTTTGAGCCCCCAAAATAATGAACAGTAAAATCCAAAATCGATTTCGGAAACTTTTTGGCAAACCAAAATTTCATTGTCACTAGTCGAACTTGTATGCAAATTGCCTTTTAAAACTCGACTTTGAAAAATCATTTTTTCAGAGACCAACCAAAACATCATTTTTAAGCTCCCAAAATAATGAAAAATGCAATCCAAAATCGATTTGGGAAACTTTTTTGCAAATCATAATTTCATTGTAACTAGTCAAACTTGTATGCAAGTTGCCGTTTAAAACTCGAATTTGACAAATCATTTTTTCAGAGACCAACCAAAACATCATTTTTTAGCTCCCAAACTAATGAAAAGTTCGATCCAAAATCGATTTCGGAAACTTTTTGGCAAACCAAAATTTCATTGTCACTAGTCAAACTTGTATGCAAGTTGCCTTTTAAAACTCGACTTTGACAAATCATTTTTCAGAGACCAACCAAAACATCATTTTTGAGCCCCCAAAATAATGAACAGTAAAATCCAAAATCGATTTCGGAAACTTTTTGGCAAACCAAAATTTCATTGTCACTAGTCGAACTTGTATGCAAATTGCCTTTTAAAACTCGACTTTGAAAAATCATTTTTTCAGAGACCAACCAAAACATCATTTTTAAGCTCCCAAAATAATGAAAAATGCAATCCAAAATCGATTTGGGAAACTTTTTTGCAAATCATAATTTCATTGTAACTAGTCAAACTTGTATGCAAGTTGCCGTTTAAAACTCGAATTTGACAAATCATTTTTTCAGAGACCAACCAAAACATCATTTTTTAGCTCCCAAAATAATGAAAAGTTCGATCCAAAATCGATTTCGGAAACTTTTTGGCAATCCAAAATTTCATTGTCACTAGTCAAACTTGTATGCAAGTTGCCTTTTAAAACTCGACTTTGACAAATCATTTTTCAGAGACCAACCAAAACATCATTTTTGAGCCCCCAAAATAATGAAAAGTAAAATCCAAATTCGATTTCGGAAACTTTTTGGCAATCCAAAATTTCATTGTCAGTAGTCGAACTTGTATGCAAGTTGCCTTTTAAAACTCGACTTTGACAAATAATTTTTTCAGAGACCAACCAAAACATCATTTTTGAGCTCCCAAAATAATGAAAAGTTCGATCCAAAATCGATTTCGGAAACTTTTTGGCAAACCAAAATTTCATTGTCAGTAGTCAAACTTGTATGCAAGTTGCCTTTTAAAACTCGACTTTGACAAATCATTTTTCAGAGACCAACCAAAACATCATTTTTGAGCCCCCAAAATAATGAAAAGTAAAATCCAAATTCGATTTCGGAAACTTTTTGGCAATCCAAAATTTCATTGTCAGTAGTCGAACTTGTATGCAAGTTGCCTTTTAAAACTCGACTTTGACAAATAATTTTTTCAGAGACCAACCAAAACATCATTTTTGAGCTCCCAAAATAATGAAAAGTTCGATCCAAAATCGATTTCGGAAACTTTTTGGCAAACCAAAATTTCATTGTCACTAGTCAAACTTGTATGCAAGTTGCCTTTTAAAACTCGACTTTGACAAATCATTTTTTCAGAGACCAACCAAACCATCATTTTTAAGCCCCCGAAATAATGAAAAGTAAAATCCAAAATCGATTTCGGAAACTTTTTGGCAAACCAAAATTTCATTTTCACTAGTCAAACTTGTATGCAAGTTGCCTTTTAAAACTCGACTTTGACAAATCATTTTTTCAGAGACCAACCAAACCATCATTTTTAAGCCCCCGAAATAATGAAAATTAAAATCCAAAATCGATTTCGAAAACTTTTTGGCAAACCAAAATTTCATTGTAACTAGTCAAACTTGTATGCAAGTTGCCGTTTAAAACTCGAATTTGACAAATCATTTTTTCATAGACCAACCAAAACATCATTTTTTAGCTCCCAAAATAATGAAAAGTTCGATCCAAAATCGATTTCGGAAACTTTTTGGCAAACCAAAATTTCATTGTCACTAGTCAAACTTGTATACAAGTTGCCTTTTAAAACTTGACTTTGACAAATCATTTTTTCAGAGACCAACCAAACCATCATTTTTAAGCCCCCAAAATAATGAAAAGTGAAATCCAAAATCGATTTCGGAAACTTTTTGGCAATCCAAAATTTCATTGTCACTTGTCAAACTTGTATGCAAGTTGCCTTTTAAAACTCGACTTTGACAAATCATTTTTTCAGAGACCAACCAAAACATGATTTTTGAGCCCCCAAAATAATGAAAAGTTCGATCCAAAATCGATTTCGGAAACTTTTTGGCAAACCAAAATTTCATTGTCACTAGTCAAACTTGTATGCAAGTTGCCTTTTAAAACTCGACTTTGACAAATCATTTTTTCAGAGACCAACCAAACCATCATTTTTAAGCCCCCGAAATAATGAAAATTAAAATCCAAAATCGATTTCGAAAACTTTTTGGCAAACCAAAATTTCATTGTAACTAGTCAAACTTGTATGCAAGTTGCCGTTTAAAACTCGAATTTGACAAATCATTTTTTCATAGACCAACCAAAACATCATTTTTTAGCTCCCAAAATAATGAAAAGTTCGATCCAAAATTGATTTCGGAAACTTTTTGGCAAACCAAAATTTCATTGTCACTAGTCAAACTTGTATACAAGTTGCCTTTTAAAACTCGACTTTGACAAATCATTTTTTCAGAGACCAACCAAACCATCATTTTTGAGCCCCCAAAATAATGAAAAGTAAAATCCAAATTCGATTTCGGAAACTTTTTGGCAATCCAAAATTTCATTGTCAGTAGTCGAACTTGTATGCAAGTTGCCTTTTAAAACTCGACTTTGACAAATAATTTTTTCAGAGACCAACCAAAACATCATTTTTGAGCTCCCAAAATAATGAAAAGTTCGATCCCAAATCGATTTCGGAAACTTTTTGGCAAACCAAAATTTCATTGTCACTAGTCAAACTTGTATGCAAGTTGCCTTTTAAAACTCGACTTTGACAAATCATTTTTTCAGAGACCAACCAAACCATCATTTTTAAGCCCCCAAAATAATGAAAATTAATATCCAAAATCGATTTCGGAAACTTTTTTGCAAATCAAAATTTCATTGTAACTAGTCAAACTTGTATGCAAGTTGCCGTTTAAAACTCGAATTTGACAAATCATTTTTTCATAGACCAACCAAAACATCATTTTTTAGCTCCCAAAATAATGAAAAGTTCGATCCAAAATCGATTTCGGAAACTTTTTGGCAAACCAAAATTTCATTGTCACTAGTCAAACTTGCATACAAGTTGCCTTTTAAAACTCGACTTTGACAAATCATTTTTTCAGAGACCAACCAAACCATCATTTTTAAGCCCCCAAAATAATGAAAAGTGAAATCCAAAATCGATTTCGGAAACTTTTTGGCAATCCAAAATTTCATTGTCACTAGTCAAACTTGTATGCAAGTTGCCTTTTAAAACTCGACTTTGACAAATCATTTTTTCAGAGACCAACCAAAACATCATTTTTGAGCCCCCAAAATAATGAAAAGTTCGATCCAAAATCGATTTCGGAAACTTTTTGGCAAACCAAAATTTCATTGTCACTAGTCAAACTTGTATGCAAGTTGCCTTTTAAAACTCGACTTTGACAAATCATTTTTTCAGAGACCAACCAAACCATCATTTTTGAGCCCCCAAAATAATGAAAAGTGAAATCCAAAATCGATTTCGGAAACTTTTTGGCAATCCAATATTTCATTGTCATTAGTCAAACTTGTATGCAAGTTGCCTTTCAAAACTCGACTTTGACAAATCATTTTTTCAGAGACCAACCAAAACATCATTTTTGAGCCCCCAAAATAATGAAAAGTAAAATCCAAAATCGATTTCGGAAACTTTTTGGCAAACCAAAATTTCATTGTCATTAGTCAAACTTGTATGCAAGTTGCCTTTCAAAACTTGACTTTGACAAATCATTTTTTCAGAGACCAATCAAAACATCATTTTTGAGCCCCCAAAATAATGAAAAGTGAAATCCAAAATCGATTTCGGAAACTTTTTGGCAAACCAAAATTTCATTGTCACTAGTCAAACTTGTATGCAAGTTGCCTTTCAAAACTCGATTTTGACAAATCAATTTTTCAGAGACCAACCAAAACAACATTTTTGAGCCCCCAAAATAATGAAAAGTGAAATCCAAAATCGATTTCGGAAACTTTTTGGCAAACCAAAATTTCATTGTCACTAGTCAAACTTGTATGCAAGTTGCCTTTCAAAACTCGATTTTGACAAATCATTTTTTCAGAGACCAACCAAAACATCATTTTTGAGCCCCCAAAATAATGAAAAGTAAAATCCAAAATCGATTTCGGAAACTTTTTGGCAATCCAATATTTCATTGTCATTAGTCAAACTTGTATGCAAGTTGCCTTTCAAAACTCGACTTTGACAAATCATTTTTTCAGAGACCAACCAAAACATCATTTTTGAGCCCCCAAAATAATGAAAAGTAAAATCCAAAATCGATTTCGGAAACTTTTTGGCAAACCAAAATTTCATTGTCACTAGTCAAACTTGTATGCAAGTTGCCTTTCAAAACTCGATTTTGACAAATCATTTTTTCAGAGACCAACCAAAACATCATTTTTGAGCCCCCAAAATAATGAAAAGTGAAATCCAAAATCGATTTCGGAAACTTTTTGGCAAACCAATATTTCATTGTCATTAGTCAAACTTGTATGCAAGTTGCCTTTCAAAACTCGACTTTGACAAATCATTTTTTCAGAGACCAACAAAAACATCATTTTTGAGCCCCCAAAATAATGAAAAGTAAAATCCAAAATCGATTTCGGAAACTTTTTGGCAAACCAATATTTCATTGTCATTAGTCAAACTTGTATGCAAGTTGCCTTTCAAAACTCGACTTTGACAAATCATTTTTTCAGAGACCAACCAAAACATCATTTTTGAGCCCCCAAAATAATGAAAAGTAAAATCCAAAATCGATTTCGGAAACTTTTTGGCAAACCAAAATTTCATTGTCACTAGTCAAACTTGTATGCAAGTTGCCTTTCAAAACTCGATTTTGACAAATCATTTTTTCAGAGACCAACAAAAACATCATTTTTGAGCCCCCAAAATAATGAAAAGTAAAATCCAAAATCGATTTCGGAAACTTTTTGGCAAACCAATATTTCATTGTCATTAGTCAAACTTGTATGCAAGTTGCCTTTCAAAACTCGACTTTGACAAATCATTTTTTCAGAGACCAACCAAAACATCATTTTTGAGCCCCCAAAATAATGAAAAGTAAAATCCAAAATCGATTTCGGAAACTTTTTGGCAAACCAAAATTTCATTGTCACTAGTCAAACTTGTATGCAAGTTGCCTTTCAAAACTCGATTTTGACAAATCATTTTTTCAGAGACCAACCAAAACATCATTTTTGAGCCCCCAAAATAATGAAAAGTGAAATCCAAAATCGATTTCGGAAACTTTTTGGCAAACCAAAATTTCATTGTCACTAGTCAAACTTGTATGCAAGTTGCCTTTCAAAACTCGATTTTGACAAATCATTTTTTCAGAGACCAACCAAAACATCATTTTTGAGCCCCCAAAATAATGAAAAGTAAAATCCAAAATCGATTTCGGAAACTTTTTGGCAATCCAATATTTCATTGTCATTAGTCAAACTTGTATGCAAGTTGCCTTTCAAAACTCGACTTTAACAAATCATTTTTTCAGAGACCAACCAAAACATCATTTTTGAGCCCCCAAAATAATGAAAAGTAAAATCCAAAATCGATTTCGGAAACTTTTTGGCAAACCAAAATTTCATTGTCATTAGTCAAACTTGTATGCAAGTTGCCTTTCAAAACTCGATTTTGACAAATCATTTTTTCAGAGACCAACCAAAACATCATTTTTGAGCCCCCAAAATAATGAAAAGTGAAATCCAAAATCGATTTCGGA
Organism: Anopheles marshallii; assembly: GCF_943734725.1. Taxonomy (NCBI): domain Eukaryota; kingdom Metazoa; phylum Arthropoda; class Insecta; order Diptera; family Culicidae; genus Anopheles; species Anopheles marshallii. The sequence goes on along the minus strand of NW_026525898.1, from coordinate 459,033 downwards.
AACTTTTTGGCAAACCAAAATTTCATTGTCACTAGTCAAACTTGTATGCAAGTTGCCTTTCAAAACTCGATTTTGACAAATAATTTTTTCAGAGACCAACCAAAACATCATTTTTGAGCCCCCAAAATAATGAAAAGTAAAATCCAAAATCGATTTCGGAAACTTTTTGGCAATCCAATATTTCATTGTCATTAGTCAAACTTGTATGCAAGTTGCCTTTCAAAACTCGACTTTAACAAATCATTTTTTCAGAGACCAACCAAAACATCATTTTTGAGCCCCCAAAATAATGAAAAGTAAAATCCAAAATCGATTTCGGAAACTTTTTGGCAAACCAAAATTTCATTGTCATTAGTCAAACTTGTATGCAAGTTGCCTTTCAAAACTCGATTTTGACAAATCATTTTTTCAGAGACCAACCAAAACATCATTTTTGAGCCCCCAAAATAATGAAAAGTGAAATCCAAAATCGATTTCGGAAACTTTTTGGCAAACCAAAATTTCATTGTCATTAGTCAAACTTGTATGCAAGTTGCCTTTCAAAACTCGATTTTGACAAATCATTTTTTCAGAGACCAACCAAAACATCATTTTTGAGCCCCCAAAATAATGAAAAGTGAAATCCAAAATCGATTTCGGAAACTTTTTGGCAATCCAATATTTCATTGTCATTAGTCAAACTTGTATGCAAGTTGCCTTTCAAAACTCGACTTTAACAAATCATTTTTTCAGAGACCAACCAAAACATCATTTTTGAGCCCCCAAAATAATGAAAATTAAAATCCAAAATCGATTTCGGAAACTTTTTGGCAAACCAAAATTTCATTGTCATTAGTCAAACTTGTATGCAAGTTGCCTTTTAAAACTCGATTTTGACAAATCATTTTTTCAGAGACCAACCAAACCATCATTTGTAAGCCCCCAAAATAATGAAAATTGAAATCCAAAATCGATTTCGGAAACTTTTTGGCAAACCAAAATTTCATTGTCACTAGTCAAACTTGTATGCAAGTTGCCTTTTAAAACTCGACTTTGACAAATCATTTTTGCAGAGACCAACCAAAACATCATTTTTGAGCCCCCAAAATAATGAAAACTGAAATCCAAAATCGATTTCGGAAACTTTTTGGCAAACCAAAATTTCAATGTAACTAGTCAAACTTGTATGCAAGTTGCCTTTTAAAACTCGACTTTGACAAATCATTTTTGCAGAGACCAACCAAAACATCATTTTTGAGCCCCCAAAATAATGAAAACTGAAATCCAAAATCGATTTCGGAAACTTTTTGGCAAACCAAAATTTCATTGGCACTAGTCAAACTTGTATGCAAGTTGCCTTTTAAAACTCGACTTTGACAAATCAATTTTTCAGAGACCCACCTAAACATCATTTTAAAGCCCCCAAAATAATGAAAAGTGAAATCCAAAATCGATTTCGGAAACTTTTTGGCAATCCAAAATCTCATTGTCACTAGTCAAACTTGTATGCAAGTTGCCTTTCAAAACTCGATTTTGACAAATCATTTTTTCAGAGACCAACCAAAACATCATTTTTGAGCCCCCAAAATAATGAAAAGTGAAATCCAAAATCGATTTCGGAAACTTTTTGGCAAACCAAAATTTCATTGTCACTAGTCAAACTTGTATGCAAGTTGCCTTTCAAAACTCGATTTTGACAAATCATTTTTTCAGAGACCAACCAAAACATCATTTTTGAGCCCCCAAAATAATGAAAAGTAAAATCCAAAATCGATTTCGGAAACTTTTTGGCAATCCAATATTTCATTGTCATTAGTCAAACTTGTATGCAAGTTGCCTTTCAAAACTCGACTTTGACAAATCATTTTTTCAGAGACCAACCAAAACATCATTTTTGAGCCCCCAAAATAATGAAAAGTGAAATCCAAAATCGATTTCGGAAACTTTTTGGCAAACCAAAATTTCATTGTCACTAGTCAAACTTGTATGCAAGTTGCCTTTCAAAACTCGATTTTGACAAATCATTTTTTCAGAGACCAACCAAAACATCATTTTTGAGCCCCCAAAATAATGAAAAGTGAAATCCAAAATCGATTTCGGAAACTTTTTGGCAAACCAAAATTTCATTGTCACTAGTCAAACTTGTATGCAAGTTGCCTTTCAAAACTCGATTTTGACAAATCATTTTTTCAGAGACCAACCAAAACATCATTTTTGAGCCCCCAAAATAATGAAAAGTAAAATCCAAAATCGATTTCGGAAACTTTTTGGCAATCCAATATTTCATTGTCATTAGTCAAACTTGTATGCAAGTTGCCTTTCAAAACTCGACTTTGACAAATCATTTTTTCAGAGACCAACCAAAACATCATTTTTGAGCCCCCAAAATAATGAAAAGTAAAATCCAAAATCGATTTCGGAAACTTTTTGGCAAACCAATATTTCATTGTCATTAGTCAAACTTGTATGCAAGTTGCCTTTCAAAACTCGACTTTAACAAATCATTTTTTCAGAGACCAACCAAAACATCAATTTTGAGCCCCCAAAATAATGAAAAGTAAAATCCAAAATCGATTTCGGAAACTTTTTGGCAAACCAAAATTTCATTGGCACTAGTCAAACTTGTATGCAAGTTGCCTTTTAAAACTCGACTTTGACAAATCATTTTTTCAGAGACCAACCAAAACATCATTTTTGAGCCCCCAAAATAATGAAAAGTAAAATCCAAAATCGATTTCGGAAACTTTTTGGCAATCCAATATTTCATTGTCATTAGTCAAACTTGTATGCAAGTTGCCTTTCAAAACTCGACTTTGACAAATCATTTTTTCAGAGACCAACCAAAACATCATTTTTGAGCCCCCAAAATAATGAAAAGTAAAATCCAAAATCGATTTCGGAAACTTTTTGGCAAACCAATATTTCATTGTCATTAGTCAAACTTGTATGCAAGTTGCCTTTCAAAACTCGACTTTAACAAATCATTTTTTCAGAGACCAACCAAAACATCAATTTTGAGCCCCCAAAATAATGAAAAGTAAAATCCAAAATCGATTTCGGAAACTTTTTGGCAAACCAAAATTTCATTGGCACTAGTCAAACTTGTATGCAAGTTGCCTTTTAAAACTCGACTTTGACAAATCAATTTTTCAGAGACCCACCTAAACATCATTTTAAAGCCCCCAAAATAATGAAAAGTGAAATCCAAAATCGATTTCGGAAACTTTTTGGCAATCCAAAATCTCATTGTCACTAGTCAAACTTGTATGCAAGTTGCCTTTCAAAACTCGATTTTGACAAATCATTTTTTCAGAGACCAACCAAAACATCATTTTTGAGCCCCCAAAATAATGAAAAGTGAAATCCAAAATCGATTTCGGAAACTTTTTGGCAAACCAAAATTTCATTGTCACTAGTCAAACTTGTATGCAAGTTGCCTATTAAAACTCGACTTTGACAAATCATTTTTTCAGAGACCAACCAAAACATCATTTTTGAGCCCCCAAAATAATGAAAAGTGAAATCCAAAATCGATTTCGGAAATTTTTGGCAAACCAAACTTTCATTGTCACTAGTCAAACTTGTATGCAAGTTGCCTTTTAAAACTCGACTTTGACTAATCATTTTTTCAGAGACCAACCAAACCATCATTTTTAAGCCCCCAAAATAATGAAAAGTGAAATCCAAAATCGATTTCGGAAACTTTTTGGCAATCCAAAATTTCATTGTCACTAGTCAAACTTGTATGCAAGTTGCCTTTTAAAACTCGACTTTGACAAATCCTTTTTTCAGAGACCAACCAAAACATCATTTTTAAGCCCCCAAAATAATGAAAAGTTTGATCCAAAATCGATTTCGGAAACTTTTTGGCAAACCAAAATTTCATTGTCACTAGTCAAACTTGTATGCAAGTTGCCTTTCAAAACTCGATTTTGACAAATCATTTTTTCAGAGACCAACCAAAACATCATTTTTGAGCCCCCAAAATAATGAAAAGTAAAATCCAAAATCGATTTCGGAAACTTTTTGGCAATCCAATATTTCATTGTCATTAGTCAAACTTGTATGCAAGTTGCCTTTCAAAACTCGACTTTGACAAATCATTTTTTCAGAGACCAACCAAAACATCATTTTTGAGCCCCCAAAATAATGAAAAGTGAAATCCAAAATCGATTTCGGAAACTTTTTGGCAAACCAAAATTTCATTGTCACTAGTCAAACTTGTATGCAAGTTGCCTTTCAAAACTCGATTTTGACAAATCATTTTTTCAGAGACCAACCAAAACATCATTTTTGAGCCCCCAAAATAATGAAAAGTAAAATCCAAAATCGATTTCGGAAACTTTTTGGCAAACCAATATTTCATTGTCATTAGTCAAACTTGTATGCAAGTTGCCTTTCAAAACTCGACTTTAACAAATCATTTTTTCAGAGACCAACCAAAACATCATTTTTGAGCCCCCAAAATAATGAAAAGTGAAATCCAAAATCGATTTCGGAAACTTTTTGGCAAACCAAAATTTCATTGTCACTAGTCAAACTTGTATGCAAGTTGCCTTTCAAAACTCGATTTTGACAAATCATTTTTTCAGAGACCAACCAAAACATCATTTTTGAGCCCCCAAAATAATGAAAAGTAAAATCCAAAATCGATTTCGGAAACTTTTTGGCAATCCAATATTTCATTGTCATTAGTCAAACTTGTATGCAAGTTGCCTTTCAAAACTCGACTTTGACAAATCATTTTTTCAGAGACCAACCAAAACATCATTTTTGAGCCCCCAAAATAATGAAAAGTAAAATCCAAAATCGATTTCGGAAACTTTTTGGCAAACCAATATTTCATTGTCATTAGTCAAACTTGTATGCAAGTTGCCTTTCAAAACTCGACTTTAACAAATCATTTTTTCAGAGACCAACCAAAACATCAATTTTGAGCCCCCAAAATAATGAAAAGTAAAATCCAAAATCGATTTCGGAAACTTTTTGGCAAACCAAAATTTCATTGTCACTAGTCAAACTTGTATGCAAGTTGCCTTTTAAAACTCGACTTTGACAAATCAATTTTTCAGAGACCCACCTAAACATCATTTTAAAGCCCCCAAAATAATGAAAAGTGAAATCCAAAATCGATTTCGGAAACTTTTTGGCAATCCAAAATCTCATTGTCACTAGTCAAACTTGTATGCAAGTTGCCTTTCAAAACTCGATTTTGACAAATCATTTTTTCAGAGACCAACCAAAACATCATTTTTGAGCCCCCAAAATAATGAAAAGTGAAATCCAAAATCGATTTCGGAAACTTTTTGGCAAACCAAAATTTCATTGTCACTAGTCAAACTTGTATGCAAGTTGCCTTTCAAAACTCGATTTTGACAAATCATTTTTTCAGAGACCAACCAAAACATCATTTTTGAGCCCCCAAAATAATGAAAAGTAAAATCCAAAATCGATTTCGGAAACTTTTTGGCAATCCAATATTTCATTGTCATTAGTCAAACTTGTATGCAAGTTGCCTTTCAAAACTCGACTTTGACAAATCATTTTTTCAGAGACCAACCAAAACATCATTTTTGAGCCCCCAAAATAATGAAAAGTGAAATCCAAAATCGATTTCGGAAACTTTTTGGCAAACCAAAATTTCATTGTCACTAGTCAAACTTGTATGCAAGTTGCCTTTCAAAACTCGATTTTGACAAATCATTTTTTCAGAGACCAACCAAAACATCATTTTTGAGCCCCCAAAATAATGAAAAGTGAAATCCAAAATCGATTTCGGAAACTTTTTGGCAAACCAAAATTTCATTGTCACTAGTCAAACTTGTATGCAAGTTGCCTTTCAAAACTCGATTTTGACAAATCATTTTTTCAGAGACCAACCAAAACATCATTTTTGAGCCCCCAAAATAATGAAAAGTAAAATCCAAAATCGATTTCGGAAACTTTTTGGCAATCCAATATTTCATTGTCATTAGTCAAACTTGTATGCAAGTTGCCTTTCAAAACTCGACTTTGACAAATCATTTTTTCAGAGACCAACCAAAACATCATTTTTGAGCCCCCAAAATAATGAAAAGTAAAATCCAAAATCGATTTCGGAAACTTTTTGGCAAACCAATATTTCATTGTCATTAGTCAAACTTGTATGCAAGTTGCCTTTCAAAACTCGACTTTGACAAATCATTTTTTCAGAGACCAACCAAAACATCATTTTTGAGCCCCCAAAATAATGAAAAGTAAAATCCAAAATCGATTTCGGAAACTTTTTGGCAAACCAAAATTTCATTGTCACTAGTCAAACTTGTATGCAAGTTGCCTTTCAAAACTCGATTTTGACAAATCATTTTTTCAGAGACCAACCAAAACATCATTTTTGAGCCCCCAAAATAATGAAAAGTAAAATCCAAAATCGATTTCGGAAACTTTTTGGCAATCCAATATTTCATTGTCATTAGTCAAACTTGTATGCAAGTTGCCTTTCAAAACTCGACTTTAACAAATCATTTTTTCAGAGACCAACCAAAACATCAATTTTGAGCCCCCAAAATAATGAAAAGTAAAATCCAAAATCGATTTCGGAAACTTTTTGGCAAACCAAAATTTCATTGTCACTAGTCAAACTTGTATGCAAGTTGCCTTTCAAAACTCGATTTTGACAAATCATTTTTTCAGAGACCAACCAAAACATCATTTTTGAGCCCCCAAAATAATGAAAAGTAAAATCCAAAATCGATTTCGGAAACTTTTTGGCAATCCAATATTTCATTGTCATTAGTCAAACTTGTATGCAAGTTGCCTTTCAAAACTCGACTTTGACAAATCATTTTTTCAGAGACCAACCAAAACATCATTTTTGAGCCCCCAAAATAATGAAAAGTAAAATCCAAAATCGATTTCGGAAACTTTTTGGCAAACCAATATTTCATTGTCATTAGTCAAACTTGTATGCAAGTTGCCTTTCAAAACTCGACTTTGACAAATCATTTTTTCAGAGACCAACCAAAACATCATTTTTGAGCCCCCAAAATAATGAAAAGTAAAATCCAAAATCGATTTCGGAAACTTTTTGGCAAACCAAAATTTCATTGTCACTAGTCAAACTTGTATGCAAGTTGCCTTTCAAAACTCGATTTTGACAAATCATTTTTTCAGAGACCAACCAAAACATCATTTTTGAGCCCCCAAAATAATGAAAAGTAAAATCCAAAATCGATTTCGGAAACTTTTTGGCAAACCAAAATTTCATTGTCACTAGTCAAACTTGTATGCAAGTTGCCTTTCAAAACTCGATTTTGACAAATCATTTTTTCAGAGACCAACCAAAACATCAGTTTTGAGCCCCCAAAATAATGAAAAGTGAAATCCAAAATCGATTTCGGAAACTTTTTGGCAAACCAAAATTTCATTGTCACTAGTCAAACTTGTATGCAAGTTGCCTTTCAAAACTCGATTTTGACAAATCATTTTTTCAGAGACCAACCAAAACATCATTTTTGAGCCCCCAAAATAATGAAAAGTAAAATCCAAAATCGATTTCGGAAACTTTTTGGCAATCCAATATTTCATTGTCATTAGTCAAACTTGTATGCAAGTTGCCTTTCAAAACTCGACTTTGACAAATCATTTTTTCAGAGACCAACCAAAACATCATTTTTGAGCCCCCAAAATAATGAAAAGTAAAATCCAAAATCGATTTCGGAAACTTTTTGGCAAACCAAAATTTCATTGTCACTAGTCAAACTTGTATGCAAGTTGCCTTTCAAAACTCGATTTTGACAAATCATTTTTTCAGAGACCAACCAAAACATCATTTTTGAGCCCCCAAAATAATGAAAAGTAAAATCCAAAATCGATTTCGGAAACTTTTTGGCAATCCAATATTTCATTGTCATTAGTCAAACTTGTATGCAAGTTGCCTTTCAAAACTCGACTTTAACAAATCATTTTTTCAGAGACCAACCAAAACATCATTTTTGAGCCCCCAAAATAATGAAAAGTAAAATCCAAAATCGATTTCGGAAACTTTTTGGCAAACCAAAATTTCATTGTCATTAGTCAAACTTGTATGCAAGTTGCCTTTCAAAACTCGATTTTGACAAATCATTTTTTCAGAGACCAACCAAAACATCATTTTTGAGCCCCCAAAATAATGAAAAGTGAAATCCAAAATCGATTTCGGAAACTTTTTGGCAAACCAAAATTTCATTGTCACTAGTCAAACTTGTATGCAAGTTGCCTTTTAAAACTCGACTTTGACAAATCATTTTTTCAGAGACCAACCAAAACATTATTTTTAAGCCCCCAAAATAATGAAAAGTTCGATCCAAAATCGATTTCGGAAACTTTTTGGCAAACCAAAATTTCATTGTCACTAGTCAAACTTGTATGCAAGTTGCCTTTTAAAACTCGACTTTGACAAATCATTTTTTCAGAGACCAACCAAAACATCATTTTTAAGCCCCCAAAATAATGAAAAGTTCGATCCAAAATCGATTTCGGAAACTTTTTGGCAAACCTAAATTTCATTGTCACTAGTCAAACTTGTATGCAAGTTGCCTTTTAAAACTCGACTTTGACAAATCATTTTTTCAGAGACCAACCAAAACATCATTTTAAAGCCCCCAAAAATAATGAAAAGTGAAATCCAAAATCGATTTCGGAAACTTTTTGGCAAACCAAAATTTCATTGTCACTAGTCAAACTTGTATGCAAGTTGCCTTTCAAAACTCGATTTTGACATATCATTTTTTCAGAGACCAACCAAAACATCATTTTTGAGCCCCCAAAATAATGAAAAGTAAAATCCAAAATCGATTTCGGAAACTTTTTGGCAATCCAATATTTCATTGTCATTAGTCAAACTTGTATGCAAGTTGCCTTTCAAAACTCGACTTTGACAAATCATTTTTTCAGAGACCAACCAAAACATCATTTTTGAGCCCCCAAAATAATGAAAAGTAAAATCCAAAATCGATTTCGGAAACTTTTTGGCAAACCAATATTTCATTGTCACTAGTCAAACTTGTATGCAAGTTGCCTTTCAAAACTCGATTTTGACAAATCATTTTTTCAGAGACCAACCAAAACATCATTTTTGAGCCCCCAAAATAATGAAAAGTAAAATCCAAAATCGATTTCGGAAACTTTTTGGCAAACCAAAATTTCATTGTCATTAGTCAAACTTGTATGCAAGTTGCCTTTCAAAACTCGATTTTGACAAATCATTTTTTCAGAGACCAACCAAAACATCATTTTTGAGCCCCCAAAATAATGAAAAGTAAAATCCAAAATCGATTTCGGAAACTTTTTGGCAATCCAATATTTCATTGTCATTAGTCAAACTTGTATGCAAGTTGCCTTTCAAAACTCGACTTTGACAAATCATTTTTTCAGAGACCAACCAAAACATCATTTTTGAGCCCCCAAAATAATGAAAAGTAAAATCCAAAATCGATTTCGGAAACTTTTTGGCAAACCAATATTTCATTGTCACTAGTCAAACTTGTATGCAAGTTGCCTTTCAAAACTCGATTTTGACAAATCATTTTTTCAGAGACCAACCAAAACATCATTTTTGAGCCCCCAAAATAATGAAAAGTAAAATCCAAAATCGATTTCGGAAACTTTTTGGCAAACCAAAATTTCATTGTCATTAGTCAAACTTGTATGCAAGTTGCCTTTCAAAACTCGATTTTGACAAATCATTTTTTCAGAGACCAACCAAAACATCATTTTTGAGCCCCCAAAATAATGAAAAGTAAAATCCAAAATCGATTTCGGAAACTTTTTGGCAATCCAATATTTCATTGTCATTAGTCAAACTTGTATGCAAGTTGCCTTTCAAAACTCGACTTTGACAAATCATTTTTTCAGAGACCAACCAAAACATCATTTTTGAGCCCCCAAAATAATGAAAAGTGAAATCCAAAATCGATTTCGGAAACTTTTTGGCAAACCAAAATTTCATTGTCACTAGTCAAACTTGTATGCAAGTTGCCTTTCAAAACTCGACTTTGACAAATCATTTTTTCAGAGACCAACCAAAACATCATTTTTGAGCCCCCAAAATAATGAAAAGTGAAATCCAAACTCGATTTCGGAAACTTTTTGGCAAACCAAAATTTCATTGTCACTAGTCAAACTTGTATGCAAGTTGCCTTTCAAAACTCGATTTTGACAAATCATTTTTTCAGAGACCAACCAAAACATCATTTTTGAGCCCCCAAAATAATGAAAAGTAAAATCCAAAATCGATTTCGGAAACTTTTTGGCAATCCAATATTTCATTGTCATTAGTCAAACTTGTATGCAAGTTGCCTTTCAAAACTCGACTTTGACAAATCATTTTTTCAGAGACCAACCAAAACATCATTTTTGAGCCCCCAAAATAATGAAAAGTGAAATCCAAAATCGATTTCGGAAACTTTTTGGCAAACCAAAATTTCATTGTCACTAGTCAAACTTGTATGCAAGTTGCCTTTCAAAACTCGATTTTGACAAATCATTTTTTCAGAGACCAACCAAAACATCATTTTTGAGCCCCCAAAATAATGAAAAGTAAAATCCAAAATCGATTTCGGAAACTTTTTGGCAATCCAATATTTCATTGTCATTAGTCAAACTTGTATGCAAGTTGCCTTTCAAAACTCGACTTTAACAAATCATTTTTTCAGAGACCAACCAAAACATCATTTTTGAGCCCCCAAAATAATGAAAAGTAAAATCCAAAATCGATTTCGGAAACTTTTTGGCAAACCAAAATTTCATTGTCATTAGTCAAACTTGTATGCAAGTTGCCTTTCAAAACTCGACTTTGACAAATCATTTTTTCAGAGACCAACCAAAACATCATTTTTGAGCCCCCAAAATAATGAAAAGTGAAATCCAAAATCGATTTCGAAAACTTTTTTGCAAACCAAAATTTCATTGTCATTGGTCAAACTTGTATGCAAGTTGCCTTTCAAAACTCGACTTTAACAAATCATTTTTTCAGAGACCAACCAAAACATCATTTTTGAGCCCCCAAAATAATGAAAAGTAAAATCCAAAATCGATTTCGGAAACTTTTTGGCAATCCAATATTTCATTGTCATTAGTCAAACTTGTATGCAAGTTGCCTTTCAAAACTCGACTTAGACAAATCATTTTTTCAGAGACCAACCAAAACATCATTTTTGAGCCCCCAAAATAATGAAAAGTGAAATCCAAAATCGAATTCGGAAACTTTTTGGCAAACCAAAATTTCATTGTCACTAGTCAAACTTGTATGCAAGTTGCCTTTTAAAACTCGATTTTGACAAATCATTTTTTCAGAGACCAACCAAAACATCATTTTTGAGCCCCCAAAATAATGAAAAGTAAAATCCAAAATCGATTTCGGAAACTTTTTGGCAATCCAATATTTCATTGTCATTAGTCAAACTTGTATGCAAGTTGCCTTTCAAAACTCGACTTTAACAAATCATTTTTTCAGAGACCAACCAAAACATCATTTTTGAGCCCCCAAAATAATGAAAAGTAAAATCCAAAATCGATTTCGGAAACTTTTTGGCAAACCAAAATTTCATTGTCATTAGTCAAACTTGTATGCAAGTTGCCTTTCAAAACTCGATTTTGACAAATCATTTTTTCAGAGACCAACCAAAACATCATTTTTGAGCCCCCAAAATAATGAAAAGTGAAATCCAAAATCGATTTCGGAAACTTTTTGGCAAACCAAAATTTCATTGTCACTAGTCAAACTTGTATGCAAGTTGCCTTTCAAAACTCGATTTTGACAAATCATTTTTTCAGAGACCAACCAAAACATCATTTTTGAGCCCCCAAAATAATGAAAAGTAAAATCCAAAATCGATTTCGGAAACTTTTTGGCAATCCAATATTTCATTGCCATTAGTCAAACTTGTATGCAAGTTGCCTTTCAAAACTCGACTTTGACAAATCATTTTTTCAGAGACCAACCAAAACATCATTTTTGAGCCCCCAAAATAATGAAAAGTAAAATCCAAAATCGATTTCGGAAACTTTTTGGCAAACCAAAATTTCATTGTCATTAGTCAAACTTGTATGCAAGTTGCCTTTCAAAACTTGACTTTGACAAATCATTTTTTCAGAGACCAATCAAAACATCATTTTTGAGCCCCCAAAATAATGAAAAGTGAAATCCAAAATCGATTTCGGAAACTTTTTGGCAAACCAAAATTTCATTGTCACTAGTCAAACTTGTATGCAAGTTGCCTTTCAAAACTCGATTTTGACAAATCATTTTTTCAGAGACCAACCAAAACATCATTTTTGAGCCCCCAAAATAATGAAAAGTGAAATCCAAAATCGATTTCGGAAACTTTTTGGCAAACCAAAATTTCATTGTCACTAGTCAAACTTGTATGCAAGTTGCCTTTCAAAACTCGATTTTGACAAATCATTTTTTCAGAGACCAACCAAAACATCATTTTTGAGCCCCCAAAATAATGAAAAGTAAAATCCAAAATCGATTTCGGAAACTTTTTGGCAATCCAATATTTCATTGTCATTAGTCAAACTTGTATGCAAGTTGCCTTTCAAAACTCGACTTTGACAAATCATTTTTTCAGAGACCAACCAAAACATCATTTTTGAGCCCCCAAAATAATGAAAAGTAAAATCCAAAATCGATTTCGGAAACTTTTTGGCAATCCAATATATCATTGTCATTAGTCAAACTTGTATGCAAGTTGCCTTTCAAAACTCGACTTTAACAAATCATTTTTTCAGAGACCAACCAAAACATCATTTTTGAGCCCCCAAAATAATGAAAAGTAAAATCCAAAATCGATTTCGGAAACTTTTTGGCAAACCAAAATTTCATTGTCATTAGTCAAACTTGTATGCAAGTTGCCTTTCAAAACTCGACTTTGACAAATCATTTTTTCAGAGACCAACCAAAACATCATTTTTGAGCCCCCAAAATAATGAAAAGTAAAATCCAAAATCGATTTCGGAAACTTTTTGGCAAACCAAAATTTCATTGTCATTAGTCAAACTTGTATGCAAGTTGCCTTTCAAAACTCGACTTTAACAAATCATTTTTTGAGAGACCAACCAAAACATCATTTTTGAGCCCCCAAAATAATGAAAAGTGAAATCCAAAATCGATTTCGGAAACTTTTTGGCAATCCAATATTTCATTGTCATTAGTCAAACTTGTATGCAAGTTGCCTTTCAAAACTCGATTTTGACAAATCATTTTTTCAGAGACCAACCAAAACATCATTTTTGAGCCCCCAAAATAATGAAAAGTGAAATCCAAAATCGATTTCGGAAACTTTTTGGCAATCCAATATTTCATTGTCACTAGTCAAACTTGTATGCAAGTTGCCTTTCAAAACTCGATTTTGACAAATCATTTTTTCAGAGACCAACCAAAACATCACTTTTGAGCCCCCAAAATAATGAAAAGTAAAATCCAAAATCGATTTCGGAAACTTTTTGGCAATCCAATATTTCATTGTCATTAGTCAAACTTGTATGCAAGTTGCCTTTCAAAACTCGACTTTGACAAATCATTTTTTCAGAGACCAACCAAAACATCATTTTTGAGCCCCCAAAATAATGAAAAGTAAAATCCAAAATCGATTTCGGAAACTTTTTGGCAAACCAAAATTTCATTGTCATTAGTCAAACTTGTATGCAAGTTGCCTTTCAAAACTCGACTTTGACAGATCATTTTTTCAGAGACCAACCAAAACATCATTTTTGAGCCCCCAAAATAATGAAAAGTGAAATCCAAAATCGATTTCGGAAACTTTTTGGCAAACCAAAATTTCATTGTCACTAGTCAAACTTGTATGCAAGTTGCCTATTAAAATTCGACTTTGACAAATCATTTTTTCAGAGACCAACAAAAACATCATTTTTGAGCCCCCAAAATAATGAAAGGTTCGATCCAAAATCGATTTCGGAAACTTTTTGGCAAACCAAAACTTCATTGTCACTAGTCAAACTTGTATGCAAGTTGCCTTTTAAAACTCGACTTTGACAAATCATTTTTTCAGAGACCAACAAAAACATCATTTTTGAGCCCCCAAAATAATGAAAAGTAAAATCCAAAATCGATTTCGGAAACTTTTTGGCAAACCAAAATTTCATTGTCATTAGTCAAACTTGTATGCAAGTTGCCTTTCAAAACTCGATTTTGACAAATCATTTTTTCAGAGACCAACCAAAACATCATTTTTGAGCCCCCAAAATAATGAAAAGTGAAATCCAAAATCGATTTCGGAAACTTTTTGGCAAACCAAAATTTCATTGTCACTAGTCAAACTTGTATGCAAGTTGCCTTTCAAAACTCGATTTTGACAAATCATTTTTTCAGAGACCAACCAAACCATCATTTTTAAGCCCCCAAAATAATGAAAAGTTCGGTCCAAAATCGATTTCAGAAACTTTTTGGCAAACCAAAATTTCATTGTCACTAGTCAAACTTGTATGCAAGTTGCCTTTTAAAACTCGACTTTGACAAATCATTTTTTCAGAGACCGACCAAAACATCATTTTTGAGCCCCCAAAATAATGAAAAGTGAAATCCAAAATCGATTTCGGAAACTTTTTGGCAAACCAAAATTTCATTGTCACTAGTCGAACTTGTATGCAAGTTGCCTTTTAAAACTCGACTTTGACAAATCATTTTTTCAGAGACCAACCAAACCATCATTTTTAAGCCCCCAAAATAATGAAAAGTGAAATCCAAAATCGATTTCGGAAACTTTTTGGCAAACCAAAATTTCATTGTCACTAGTCAAACTTGTATGCAAGTTGCCTTTTAAAACTCGACTTTGACAAATCATTTTTTCAGAGACCAACCAAAACTTCATTTTTAAGCCCCCAAAATAATGAAAAGTTCGATCCAAAATCGATTTCGGAAACTTTTTGGCAAACCAAAATTTCATTGTCACTAGTCAAACTTGTATGCAAGTTGGCTTTTAAAACTCGACTTTGACAAATCATTTTTTCAGAGACCAACCAAAACATCATTTTAAAGCCCCCAAAATAATGAAAAGTTCGATCCAAAATCGATTTCGGAAACTTTTTGGCAAACCAAAATTTCATTGTCACTAGTCAAACTTGTATGCAAGTTGCCTTTTAAAACTCGACTTTGACAAATCATTTTTTCAGAGACCAACCAAAACATCATTTTTGAGCCCCCAAAATAATGAAAAGTTAAATCCAAAATCGATTTCGGAAACTTTTTGGCAAACCAAAATTTCATTGTCACTAGTCAAACTTGTATGCAAGTTGCCTTTTAAAACTCGACTTTGACAAATCATTTTTTCAGAGACCAACCAAAACATCATTTTTAAGCCCCCAAAATAATGAAAAGTGAAATCCAAAATCGATTTCGGAAACTTTTTGGCAAACCAAAATTTCATTGTCACTAGTCAAACTTTTATGCAAGTTGCCTTTTAAAACTCGACTTTGACTAATCATTTTTTCAGAGACCAACCAAACCATCATTTTTAAGCCCCCAAAATAATGAAAAGTAAAATCCAAAATCGATTTCGGAAACTTTTTGGCAAACCAAAATTTCATTGTCATTAGTCAAACTTGTATGCAAGTTGCCTTTTAAAACTCGACTTTGACAAATCATTTTTTCAGAGACCAACCAAAACTTCATTTTTAAGCCCCCAAAATAATGAAAAGTTCGATCCAAAATCGATTTCGGAAACTTTTTGGCAAACCAAAATTTCATTGTCACTAGTCAAACTTGTATGCAAGTTGCCTTTTAAAACTCGACTTTGACAAATCATTTTTTCAGAGACCAACCAAAACATCATTTTTAAGCCCCCAAAATAATGAAAAGTGAAATCCAAAATCGATTTCGGAAACTTTTTGGCAAACCAAAATTTCATTGTCACTAGTCAAACTTGTATGCAAGTTGCCTTTTAAAACTCGACTTTGACAAATCATTTTTTCAGAGACCAACCAAAACTTCATTTTTAAGCCCCCAAAATAATGAAAAGTTCGATCCAAAATCGATTTCGGAAACTTTTTGGCAAACCAAAATTTCATTGTCACTAGTCAAACTTGTATGCAAGTTGCCTTTTAAAACTCGACTTTGACAAATCATTTTTTCAGAGACCAACCAAAACATCATTTTTAAGCCCCCAAAATAATGAAAAGTGAAATCCAAAATCGATTTCGGAAACTTTTTGGCAAACCAAAATTTCATTGTCATTAGTCAAACTTGTATGCAAGTTGCCTTTTAAAACTCGACTTTGACAAATCATTTTTTCAGAGACCAACCAAAACTTCATTTTTAAGCCCTCAAAATAATGAAAAGTTCGATCCAAAATCGATTTCGGAAACTTTTTGGCAAACCAAAATTTCATTGTCACTAGTCAAACTTGTATGCAAGTTGCCTTTTAAAACTCGACTTTGACAAATCATTTTTTCAGAGACCAACCAAAACATCATTTTTAAGCCCCCAAAATAATGAAAAGTAAAATCCATAATCGATTTCGGAAACTTTTTGGCAAACCAAAATTTCATTGTCACTAGTCAAACTTGTATGCAAGTTGCCTTTTAAAACTCGACTTTGACAAATCATTTTTTCAGAGACCAACCAAAACATCATTTTTAAGCCCCCAAAATAATGAAAAGTGAAATCCAAAATCGATTTCGGAAACTTTTTGGCAAACCAAAATTTCATTGTCATTAGTCAAACTTGTATGCAAGTTGCCTTTTAAAACTCGACTTTGACAAATCATTTTTTCAGAGACCAACCAAAACTTCATTTTTAAGCCCCCAAAATAATGAAAAGTTCGATCCAAAATCGATTTCGGAAACTTTTTGGCAAACCAAAATTTCATTGTCACTAGTCAAACTTGTATGCAAGTTGCCTTTTAAAACTCGACTTTGACAAATCATTTTTTCAGAGACCAACCAAAACATCATTTTTAAGCCCCCAAAATAATGAAAAGTAAAATCCAAAATCGATTTCGGAAACTTTTTGGCAAACCAAAATTTCATTGTCATTAGTCAAACTTGTATGCAAGTTGCCTTTCAAAACTCGATTTTGACAAATCATTTTTTCAGAGACCAACCAAAACATCATTTTTGAGCCCCCAAAATAATGAAAAGTTCGATCCAAAATCGATTTCGGAAACTTTTTGGCAAACCAAAATTTCATTGTCACTAGTCAAACTTGTATGCAAGTTGCCTTTTAAAACTCGACTTTGACAAATCATTTTTTCAGAGACCAACCAAAACATCATTTTTAAGCCCCCAAAATAATGAAAAGTGAAATCCAAAATCGATTTCGGAAACTTTTTGGCAAACCAAAATTTCATTGTCACTAGTCAAACTTGTATGCAAGTTGCCTTTTAAAACTCGACTTTGACAAATCATTTTTTCAGAGACCAACCAAAACATCATTTTTGAGCCCCCAAAATAATGAAAAGTGAAATCCAAAATCGATTTCGGAAACTTTTTGGCAAACCAAAATTTCATTGTCACTAGTCAAACTTGTATGCAAGTTGCCTTTTAAAACTCGACTTTGACAAATCATTTTTTCAGAGACCAACCAAAACATCATTTTTAAGCCCCCAAAATAATGAAAAGTGAAATCCAAAATCGATTTCGGAAACTTTTTGGCAAACCAAAATTTCATTGTCACTAGTCAAACTTGTATGCAAGTTGCCTTTTAAAACTCGACTTTGACAAATCATTTTTTCAGAGACCAACCAAAACATCATTTTTGAGCCCCCAAAATAATGAAAAGTGCATTCCGAGATCGATTTCAGAAACTATTATGCAAACCAAAATTTCATTGTCACTAGTCAAACTTGTATGCAAGTTGCCTTTTAAAACTCGACTTTGACAAATCATTTTTTCAGAGACCAACCAAAACATCATTTTTAAGCCCCCAAAATAATGAAAAGTTCGATCCAAAACCGAATTCGGAAACTTTTTGGCAATCCAAAATTTCATTGTCACTAGTCAAACTTGTATGCAAGTTGCCTTTTAAAACTCAACTTTGACAAATCATTTTTTCAGAGACCAACCAAACCATCATTTTTAAGCCCCCAAAATAATGAAAAGTAAAATCCAAAATCGATTTCGGAAACTTTTTGGCAATCCAAAATTTCATTGTCACTAGTCAAACTTGTATGCAAGTTGCCTTTTAAAACTCGACTTTGACAAATGATTTTTTCAGAGACCAACCAAAACATCATTTTCGAGCCCCCGAAACAATGAAAAGTTCGATCCAAAATCGATTTCGGAAACTTTTTGGCAAACCAAAATTTCATTGTCACTAGTCAAACTTGTATGCAAGTTGCCTTTTAAAACTCGACTTTGACAAATGATTTTTTCAGAGACCAACCAAAACATCATTTTTGAGCCCCCAAAATAATGAAAAGTGAAATCCAAAATCGATTTCGGAAACTTTTTGGCAAACCAAAATTTCATTGTCACTAGTCAAACTTGTATGCAAGCTGCCTTTTAAAACTCGACTTTGACAAATCATTTTTCAGAGACCCACCTAAACATCATTTTTAAGCCCCCAAAATAATGATAAGTGAAATCCAAAATCGATTTCGGAAACTTTTTGGCAAACCAAAATTTCATTGTCACTAGTCAAACTTGTATGCAAGCTGCCTTTTAAAACTCGACTTTGACAAATCATTTTTTCAGAGACCAACCAAAACATCATTTTTAAGCCCCCAAAATAATGATAAGTGAAATCCAAAATCGATTTCGGAAACTTTTTGGCAAACCAAAATTTCATTGTCACTAGTCAAACTTGTATGCAAGCTGCCTTTTAAAACTCGAATTTGACAAATCATTTTTTCAGAGACCAACCAAAACATCATTTTTGAGCCCCCAAAATAATGAAAAGTGAAATCCAAAATCAATTTCAGAAACTTTTTGGCAAACCAAAACTTCATTTTCACTAGTCGAACTTGTATGCAAGTTGCCTTTTAAAACTCGACTTTGACAAATCATTTTTTCAGAGACCAACCAAAACAACATTTTTGAGCCCCCAAAATAATGAAAAGTGAAATCCAAAATCGATTTCGGAAACTTTTTGGCAATCCAAAATTTCATTGTCACTAGCCAAACTTGTATGCAAGTTGCCTTTTAAAACTCGACTTTGACAAATCATTTTTTCAGAGACCAACCAAACCATCATTTTTAAGCCCCCAAAATAATGAAAAGTTCGGTCCAAAATCGATTTCAGAAACTTTTTGGCAAACCAAAATTTCATTGTCACTAGTCAAACTTGTATGCAAGTTGCCTTTTAAAACTCGACTTTGACAAATCATTTTTTCAGAGACCGACCAAAACATCATTTTTGAGCCCCCAAAATAATGAAAAGTGAAATCCAAAATCGATTTCGGAAACTTTTTGGCAAACCAAAATTTCATTGTCACTAGTTAAACTTGGATGCAAGTGGCCTTTTAAAACTCGACTTTGACAAATCATTTTTTCAGAGACCAACCAAAACATCATTTTTAAGCCCCCAAAATAATGAAAAGTGAAATCCAAAATCGATTTCGGAAACTTTTTGGCAAACCAAAATTTCATTGTCACTAGTCAAACTTGTATGCAAGTTGCCTTTTAAAACTCGACTTTGACAAATCATTTTTTCAGAGACCAACCAAAACATCATTTTTGAGCCCCCAAAATAATGAAAAGTGAAATCCAAAATCGATTTCGGAAACTTTTTGGCAAACCAAAATTTCATTGTCACTAGTCAAACTTGTATGCAAGTTGCCTTTTAAAACTCGACTTTGACAAATCATTTTTTCAGAGACCAACCAAACCATCATTTTTAAGCCCCCAAAATAATGAAAAGTTCGGTCCAAAATCGATTTCAGAAACTTTTTGGCAAACCAAAATTTCATTGTCACTAGTCAAACTTGTATGCAAGTTGCCTTTTAAAACTCGACTTTGACAAATCATTTTTTCAGAGACCGACCAAAACATCATTTTTGAGCCCCCAAAATAATGAAAAGTGAAATCCAAAATCGATTTCGGAAACTTTTTGGCAAACCAAAATTTCATTGTCACTAGTTAAACTTGGATGCAAGTTGCCTTTTAAAACTCGACTTTGACAAATCATTTTTTCAGAGACCAACCAAAACATCATTTTAAGCCCCCAAAATAATGAAAAGTGAAATCCAAAATCGATTTCGGAAACTTTTTGGCAAACCAAAATTTCATTGTCACTAGTCAAACTTGTATGCAAGTTGCCTTTTAAAACTCGACTTTGACAAATAATTTTTTCAGAGACCCACCTAAACATCATTTTTAAGCCCCCAAAATAATGAAAACTGAAATCCAAAATCGATTTCGGAAACTTTTTGGCAAACCAAAATTTCATTGTCACTAGTCAAACTTGTATGCAAGTTGCCTTTAAAACTCGACTTTGACAAATCATTTTTTCAGAGACCAACCAAAACTTCATTTTTAAGCCCCCAAAATAATGAAAAGTTCGATCCAAAATCGATTTCGGAAACTTTTTGGCAAACCAAAATTTCATTGTCACTAGTCAAACTTGTATGCAAGTTGGCTTTTAAAACTCGACTTTGACAAATCATTTTTTCAGAGACCAACCAAAACATCATTTTAAAGCCCCCAAAATAATGAAAAGTGAAATCCAAAATCGATTTCGGAAACTTTTTGGCAAACCAAAATTTCATTGTCACTAGTCAAACTTGTATGCAAGTTGCCTTTTAAAACTCGACTTTGACAAATCATTTTTTCAGAGACCAACCAAACCATCACTTTTAGGCCCCCAAAATAATGAAACGTGCAATCCACGATCGATTTCGGAAACTTTTTGGCAAACCAAAATGTCATTGTCACTAGTCAAACTTGTATGCAAGTTGCCTTTTAAAACTCGACTTTGACAAATCATTTTTTCAGAGACCAACCAAAACATCATTTTTAGGCCCCCAAAATAATGAAAAGTAAAATCCAAAATCGATTTCGGAAACTTTTTGGCAAACCAAAATTTCATTGTCACTAGTCAAACTTGTATGCAAGTTGCCTTTTAAAACTCGACTTTGACAAATCATTTTTTCAGAGACTCACCAAACCATCATTCTTAAGCCCCCAAAATAATGAAAAGTTCGATCCAAAATCGATTTCGGAAACTTTTTGGCAAACCAAAATTTCATTGTCACTAGTCAAACTTGTATGCAAGTTGCCTTTTAAAACTCGACTTTGACAAATCATTTTTTCAGAGACCAACCAAACCATCATTTTTAGGCCCCCAAAATAATGAAAAGTAAAATCCAAAATCGATTTCGGAAACTTTTTGGCAAACTAAAATTTCATTGTCACTAGTCAAACTTGTATGCAAGTTGCCTTTTAAAACTCGACTTTGACAAATCATTTTTTCAGAGACTAACCAAACCATCATTCTTAAGCCCCCAAAATAATGAAAAGTTCGATCCAAAATCGATTTCGGAAACTTTTTGGCAAACCAAAATTTCATTGTCACTAGTCAAACTTGTATGCAAGTTGCCTTTTAAAACTCGACTTTAACAAATCATTTTTTTCAGAGACCAACCAAAACATCATTTTTGAGCCCCAAAAATAATGAAAAGTTCGATCCAAAATCGAATTCGGAAACTTTTTGGCAAACCAAAATTTCATTGTCACTAGTCAAACTTGTATGCAAGTTGCCTTTTAAAACTCGACTTTGACAAATCATTTTTTCAGAGACCAACCAAAACATCATTTTCGAGCCCCCGAAACAATGAAAAGTTCGATCCAAAATCGATTTCGGAAACTTTTTGGCAAACCAAAATTTCATTGTCACTAGTCAAACTTGTATGCAAGTTGCCTTTTAAAACTCGACTTTGACAAATCATTTTTTCAGAGACCAACCAAAACATCATTTTTAAGCCCCCAAAATAATGAAAAGTTCGATCCAAAACCGAATTCGGAAACTTTTTGGCAATCCAAAATTTCATTGTCACTAGTCAAACTTGTATGCAAGTTGCCTTTTAAAACTCAACTTTGACAAATCATTTTTTCAGAGACCAACCAAAACATCATTTTTAAGCCCCCAAAATAATGAAAAGTGAAATCCAAAATCGATTTCGGAAACTTTTTGGCAAACCAAAATTTCATTGTCACTAGTCAAACTTGTTTGCAAGTTGCCTTTTAAAACTCGACTTTGACAAATCATTTTTTCAGAGACCAACCAAAACATCATTTTTAAGCCCCCAAAATAATGAAAAGTTCGATCCAAAACCGAATTCGGAAACTTTTTGTTAATCCAAAATTTCATTGTCACTAGTCAAACTTGTATGCAAGTTGCCTTTTAAAACTCGACTTTGACAAATCATTTTTTCAGAGACCAACCAAAACATAATTTTTAAGCCCCCAAAATAATGAAAAGTGAAATCCAAAATCGATTTCGGAAACTTTTTGGCAAACCAAAATTTCATTGTCACTAGTCAAACTTGTATGCAAGTTGCCTTTTAAAACTCGACTTTAACAACTCATTTTTCAGAGACCCACCTAAACATCATTTTTAAGCCCCCAAAATAATGAAAAGTTCGATCCAAAATCGATTTCGGAAACTTTTTGGCAAACCAAAATTTCATTGTCACTAGTCAAACTTGTATGCAAGTTGCCTTTTAAAACTCGACTTTGACAAATCATTTTTTCAGAGACCAACCAAAACATCATTTTTGAGCCCCCAAAATAATGAAAAGTGCATTCCGAGATCAATTTCAGAAACTATTATGCAAACCAAAATTTCATTGTCACTAGTCAAACTTGTATGCAAGTTGCCTTTTAAAACTCGACTTTGACAAATCATTTTTTCAGAGACCAACCAAAACATCATTTTTAGGCCCCCAAAATAATGAAAAGTGAAATCCAAAATCGATTTCGGAAACTTTTTGGCAAACCAAAATTTCATTGTCACTAGTCAAACTTGTATGCAAGTTGCCTTTTAAAACTCGACTTTGACAAATCATTTTTTCAGAGACTCACCAAACCATCATTCTTAAGCCCCCAAAATAATGAAAAGTTCGATCCAAAATCGATTTCGGAAACTTTTTGGCAAACCAAAATTTCATTGTCACTAGTCAAACTTGTATGCAAGTTGCCTTTTAAAACTCGACTTTGACAAATCATTTTTTCAGAGACCAACCAAACCATCATTTTTAGGCCCCCAAAATAATGAAAAGTAAAATCCAAAATCGATTTCGGAAACTTTTTGGCAAACTAAAATTTCATTGTCACTAGTCAAACTTGTATGCAAGTTGCCTTTTAAAACTCGACTTTGACAAATCATTTTTTCAGAGACTAACCAAACCATCATTCTTAAGCCCCCAAAATAATGAAAAGTTCGATCCAAAATCGATTTCGGAAACTTTTTGGCAAACCAAAATTTCATTGTCACTAGTCAAACTTGTATGCAAGTTGCCTTTTAAAACTCGACTTTAACAAATCATTTTTTTCAGAGACCAACCAAAACATCATTTTTGAGCCCCAAAAATAATGAAAAGTTCGATCCAAAATCGAATTCGGAAACTTTTTGGCAAACCAAAATTTCATTGTCACTAGTCAAACTTGTATGCAAGTTGCCTTTTAAAACTCGACTTTGACAAATCATTTTTTCAGAGACCAACCAAAACATCATTTTCGAGCCCCCGAAACAATGAAAAGTTCGATCCAAAATCGATTTCGGAAACTTTTTGGCAAACCAAAATTTCATTGTCACTAGTCAAACTTGTATGCAAGTTGCCTTTTAAAACTCGACTTTGACAAATCATTTTTTCAGAGACCAACCAAAACATCATTTTTAAGCCCCCAAAATAATGAAAAGTTCGATCCAAAACCGAATTCGGAAACTTTTTGGCAATCCAAAATTTCATTGTCACTAGTCAAACTTGTATGCAAGTTGCCTTTTAAAACTCAACTTTGACAAATCATTTTTTCAGAGACCAACCAAAACATCATTTTTAAGCCCCCAAAATAATGAAAAGTGAAATCCAAAATCGATTTCGGAAACTTTTTGGCAAACCAAAATTTCATTGTCACTAGTCAAACTTGTTTGCAAGTTGCCTTTTAAAACTCGACTTTGACAAATCATTTTTTCAGAGACCAACCAAAACATCATTTTTAAGCCCCCAAAATAATGAAAAGTTCGATCCAAAACCGAATTCGGAAACTTTTTGTTAATCCAAAATTTCATTGTCACTAGTCAAACTTGTATGCAAGTTGCCTTTTAAAACTCGACTTTGACAAATCATTTTTTCAGAGACCAACCAAAACATAATTTTTAAGCCCCCAAAATAATGAAAAGTGAAATCCAAAATCGATTTCGGAAACTTTTTGGCAAACCAAAATTTCATTGTCACTAGTCAAACTTGTATGCAAGTTGCCTTTTAAAACTCGACTTTAACAACTCATTTTTCAGAGACCCACCTAAACATCATTTTTAAGCCCCCAAAATAATGAAAAGTTCGATCCAAAATCGATTTCGGAAACTTTTTGGCAAACCAAAATTTCATTGTCACTAGTCAAACTTGTATGCAAGTTGCCTTTTAAAACTCGACTTTGACAAATCATTTTTTCAGAGACCAACCAAAACATCATTTTTGAGCCCCCAAAATAATGAAAAGTGCATTCCGAGATCAATTTCAGAAACTATTATGCAAACCAAAATTTCATTGTCACTAGTCAAACTTGTATGCAAGTTGCCTTTTAAAACTCGACTTTGACAAATCATTTTTTCAGAGACCAACCAAAACATCATTTTTAAGCCCCCAAAATAATGAAAAGTTCGATCCAAAACCGAATTCGGAAACTTTTTGGCAATCCAAAATTTCATTGTCACTAGTCAAACTTGTATGCAAGTTGCCTTTTAAAACTCAACTTTGACAAATCATTTTTTCAGAGACCAACCAAACCATCATTTTTAAGCCCCCAAAATAATGAAAAGTAAAATCCAAAATCGATTTCGGAAACTTTTTGGCAATCCAAAATTTCATTGTCACTAGTCAAACTTGTATGCAAGTTGCCTTTTAAAACTCGACTTTGACAAATCATTTTTTCAGAGACCAACCAAAACATCATTTTAAAGCCCCCAAAATAATGAAAAGTGAAATCCAAAATCGGTTTCGGAAACTTTTTGGCAAACCAAAATTTCATTGTCACTAGTCAAACTTGTATGCAAGTTGCCTTTCAAAACTCAACTTTGACAAATCATTTTTTCAGAGACCAACCAAACCATCATTTTTAAGCCCCCAAAATAATGAAAAGTAAAATCCAAAATCGATTTCGGAAACTTTTTGGCAATCCAAAATTTCATTGTCACTAGTCAAACTTGTATGCAAGTTGCCTTTTAAAACTCGACTTTGACAAATCATTTTTTCAGAGACCAACCAAAACATCATTTTAAAGCCCCCAAAATAATGAAAAGTGAAATCCAAAATCGGTTTCGGAAACTTTTTGGCAAACCAAAATTTCATTGTCACTAGTCAAACTTGTATGCAAGTTGCCTTTTAAAACTCGACTTTGACAAATCATTTTTTCAGAGACCAACCAAAACATCATTTTAAAGCCCCCAAAATAATGAAAAGTGAAATCCAAAATCGATTTCGGAAACTTTTTGGCAAATCAAAATTTCATTGTCACTAGTCAAACTTGTATGCAAGTTGCCTTTTAAAACTCGACTTTGACAAATCATTTTTTCAGAGACCAACCAAAACATCATTTTTGAGCCCCCAAAATAATGAAAAGTGCATTCCGAGATCGATTTCGGAAACTATTATGCAAACCAAAATTTCATTGTCACTAGTCAAACTTGTATGCAAGTTGCCTTTTAAAACTCGACTTTGACAAATCATTTTTTCAGAGACCAACCAAAACATCATTTTTGAGCCCCCAAAATAATGAAAAGTTCGATCCAAAACCGAATTCGGAAACTTTTTGGCAATCCAAAATTTCATTGTCACTAGTCAAACTTGTATGCAAGTTGCCTTTTAAAACTCAACTTTGACAAATCATTTTTTCAGAGACCAACCAAACCATCATTTTTAAGCCCCCAAAATAATGAAAAGTAAAATCCAAAATCGATTTCGGAAACTTTTTGGCAATCCAAAATTTCATTGTCACTAGTCAAACTTGTATGCAAGTTGCCTTTTAAAACTCGACTTTGACAAATCATTTTTTCAGAGACCAACCAAAACATCATTTTAAAGCCCCCAAAATAATGAAAAGTGAAATCCAAAATCGGTTTCGGAAACTTTTTGGCAAACCAAAATTTCATTGTCACTAGTCAAACTTGTATGCAAGTTGCCTTTTAAAACTCGACTTTGACAAATCATTTTTTCAGAGACCAACCAAAACATCATTTTTAAGCCCCCAAAATAATGAAAAGTGAAATCCAAAATCGATTTCGGAAACTTTTTGGCAAACCAAAATTTCATTGTCACTAGTCAAACTTGTATGCAAGTTGCCTTTTAAAACTCGACTTTGACAAATCATTTTTTCAGAGACCAACCAAAACATCATTTTAAAGCCCCCAAAATAATGAAAAGTGAAATCCAAAATCGGTTTCGGAAACTTTTTGGCAAACCAAAATTTCATTGTCACTAGTCAAACTTGTATGCAAGTTGCCTTTTAAAACTCGACTTTGACAAATCATTTTTTCAGAGACCAACCAAAACATCATTTTAAAGCCCCCAAAATAATGAAAAGTGAAATCCAAAATCGATTTCGGAAACTTTTTGGCAAATCAAAATTTCATTGTCACTAGTCAAACTTGTATGCAAGTTGCCTTTTAAAACTCGACTTTGACAAATCATTTTTTCAGAGACCAACCAAAACATCATTTTTAAGCCCCCAAAATAATGAAAACTGAAATCCAAAATCGATTTCGGAAACTTTTTGGCAAACCAAAATTTCATTGTCACTAGTCAAACTTGTATGCAAGTTGCCTTTTAAAACTCGACTTTGACAAATAATTTTTTCAGAGACCAACCAAAACATCATTTTTGAGCCCCCAAAATAATGAAAAGTAAAATCCAAAATCGATTTCGGAAACTTTTTGGCAAACCAAAATTTCATTGTCACTAGTCAAACTTGTATGCAAGTTGCCTTTTAAAACTCGACTTTGACAAATCATTTTTTCAGAGACCAACCAAAACATCATTTTTGAGCCCCCAAAATAATGAAAAGTAAAATCCAAAATCGATTTCGGAAACTTTTTGGCAATCCAAAATTTCATTGTCACTAGTCAAACTCGTATGCAAGTTGCCTTTTAAAACTCGACTTTGACAAATCATTTTTTCAGAGACCAACCAAAACATCATTTTTGAGCCCCCAAAATAATGAAAAGTAAAATCCAAAATCGATTTCGGAAACTTTTTGGCAATCCAAAATTTCATTGTCACTAGTCAAACTTGTATGCAAGTTGCCTTTTAAAACTCGACTTTGACAAATCATTTTTTCAGAGACCAACCAAAACATCATTTTTAAGCCCCCAAAATAATGAAAAGTGAAATCCAAAATCGATTTCAGAAACTATTATGCAAACCAAAATTTCAATGTAACTAGTCAAACTTGTATGCAAGTTGCCTTTTAAAACTCGACTTTGACAAATCATTTTTTCAGAGACCAACCAAAACATCATTTTTAAGCCCCCAAAATAATGAAAAGTGCAATCCACGATAGATTTCGGAAACTTTTTGGCAAACCAAAATTTCATTGTCACTAGTCAAACTAGTATGCAAGTTGCCTTTTCAAACTCGACTTTGACAAATCATTTTTTCAGAGAACCACCAAAACATCATTTTAAGCCCCCAAAATAATGAACAATGCAATCCAAGATCGATTAAAGAAACTATTTTGCAAACCAAAATTTCAAAGTTACTAGTCAAACTTGCATGCAAGCTGCATATTAAAACTCGACTTTGATAAATCATTTTTTCAGAGAACTACCAAAACATCATTTTAAGCCCCCAAAATAATGAAAACTGAAATCCAAAATCGATTTCGGAAACTTTTTGGCAAACCAAAATTTCATTGTCACTAGTCAAACTTGTATGCAAGTTGGCTTTTAAAACTCGACTTTGACAAATCATTTTTTCAGAGACCAACCAAAACATCATTTTTGAGCCTCCAAAATAATGAAAAGTAAAATCCAAAATCGATTTCGGAAACTTTTTGGCAAACCAAAATTTCATTGTCACTAGTCAAATTTGTATGCAAGTTGCCTTTTAAAACTCGACTTTGACAAATCATTTTTTCAGAGACCAACCAAAACATCATTTTTAAGCTCCCAAAATAATGAAAAGTTCGATCCAAAATCGATTTCGGAAACTTTTTGGCAAACCAAAATTTCATTGTCACTAGTCAAACTTGTATGCAAGTTGCCTTTTAAAACTCGACTTTGACAAATCATTTTTTCAGAGACCAACCAAAACATCATTTTTAAGCCCCCAAAACAATGAAAAGTTCGATCCAAAATCGATTTCGGAAACTTTTTGGCAAACCAAAATTTCATTGTCACTAGTCAAACTTGTATGCAAGTTGCCTTTTAAAACTCGACTTTGACAAATCATTTTTTCAGAGACCAACCAAAACATCATTTTTAAGCCCCCAAAATAATGAAAAGTTCGATCCAAAATCGATTTCGGAAACTTTTTGGCAAACCAAAATTTCATTGTCACTTGTCAAACTTGTATGCAAGTTGCCTTTTAAAACTCGACTTTGACAAATCATTTTTTCAGAGACCAACCAAAACATCATTTTTAAGCTCCCAAAATAATGAAAAGTTCGATCCAAAATCGATTTCGGAAACTTTTTGGCAAACCAAAATTTCATTGTCACTAGTCAAACTTGTATGCAAGTTGCCTTTTAAAACTCGACTTTGACAAATCATTTTTTCAGAGACCAACCAAAACATCATTTTTAAGCCCCCAAAACAATGAAAAGTTCGATCCAAAATCGATTTCGGAAACTTTTTGGCAAACCAAAATTTCATTGTCACTAGTCAAACTTGTATGCAAGTTGCCTTTTAAAACTCGACTTTGACAAATCATTTTTTCAGAGACCAACCAAAACATCATTTTTAAGCCCCCAAAATAATGAAAAGTTCGATCCAAAATCGATTTCGGAAACTTTTTGGCAAACCAAAATTTCATTGTCACTTGTCAAACTTGTATGCAAGTTGCCTTTTAAAACTCGACTTTGACAAATCATTTTTTCAGAGACCAACCAAAACATCATTTTTAAGCCCCCAAAACAATGAAAAGTTCGATCCAAAATCGATTTCGGAAACTTTTTGGCAAACCAAAATTTCATTGTCACTAGTCAAACTTGTATGCAAGTTGCCTTTTAAAACTCGACTTTGACAAATCATTTTTTCAGAGACCAACCAAAACATCATTTTTAAGCCCCCAAAATAATGAAAAGTTCGATCCAAAACCGAATTCGGAAACTTTTTGGCAATCCAAAATTTCATTGTCACTAGTCAAACTTGTATGCAAGTTGCCTTTTAAAACTCAACTTTGACAAATCATTTTTTCAGAGACCAACCAAAACATCATTTTTAAGCCCCCAAAATAATGAAAAGTGAAATCCAAAATCGATTTCGGAAACTTTTTGGCAAACCAAAATTTCATTGTCACTAGTCAAACTTGTATGCAAGTTGCCTTTTAAAACTCGACTTTGACAAATCATTTTTTCAGAGACCAACCAAAACATCATTTTTAAGCCCCCAAAATAATGAAAAGTTCGATCCAAAATCGATTTCGGAAACTTTTTGGCAAACCAAAATTTCATTGTCACTAGTCAAACTTGTATGCAAGTTGCCTTTTAAAACTCGACTTTGACAAATCATTTTTTCAGAGACCAACCAAAACATCATTTTTAAGCCCCCAAAATAATGAAAAGTTCGATCCAAAACCGAATTCGGAAACTTTTTGGCAAACCAAAATTTCATTGTCACTAGTCAAACTTGTATGCAAGTTGCCTTTTAAAACTCGACTTTGACAAATCATTTTTTCAGAGACCAACCAAAACATCATTTTTAAGCCCCCAAAATAATGAAAAGTGAAATCCACAATCGATTTCGGAAACTTTTTGGCAAACCAAAATTTCATTGTCACTAGTCAAACTTGTATGCAAGTTGCCTTTTAAAACTCGACTTTGACAACTCATTTTTCAGAGACCAACCAAAACATCATTTTTAAGCCCCCTAAATAATGAAAAGTTAAATCCAAAATCGATTTCGGAAACTTTTTGGCAAACCAAAATTTCATTGTCACTTGTCAAACTTGTATGCAAGTTGCCTTTTAAAACTCGACTTTGACAAATCATTTTTTCAGAGACCAACCAAAACATCATTTTTAAGCCCCCAAAATAATGAAAAGTTCGATCCAAAACCGAATTCGGAAACTTTTTGGCAAACCAAAATTTCATTGTCACTAGTCAAACTTGTATGCAAGTTGCCTTTTAAAACTCGACTTTGACAAATCATTTTTTCAGAGACCAACCAAAACATCATTTTTAAGCCCCCAAAATAATGAAAAGTGAAATCCACAATCGATTTCGGAAACTTTTTGGCAAACCAAAATTTCATTGTCACTAGTCAAACTTGTATGCAAGTTGCCTTTTAAAACTCGACTTTGACAAATCATTTTTTCAGAGACCAACCAAAACATCATTTTTAAGCCCCCAAAATAATGAAAACTGAAATCCAAAATCGATTTCGGAAACTTTTTGGCAAACCAAAATTTCATTGTCACTAGTCAAACTTGTATGCAAGTTGCCTTTTAAAACTCGACTTTGACAAATCATTTTTTCAGAGACCAACCAAAACATCATTTTTAAGCCCCCAAAATAATGAAAAGTGAAATCCACAATCGATTTCGGAAACTTTTTGGCAAACCAAAATTTCATTGTCACTAGTCAAACTTGTATGCAAGTTGCCTTTTAAAACTCGACTTTGACAAATAATTTTTTCAGAGACCAACCAAAACATCATTTTTAAGCCCCCAAAATAATGAAAAGTTCGATCCAAAATCGATTTCGGAAACTTTTTGGCAAACCAAAATTTCATTGTCACTAGTCAAACTTGTATGCAAGTTGCCTTTTAAAACTCGACTTTGACAAATCATTTTTTCAGAGACCAACCAAAACATCATTTTTGAGCCCCAAAAATAATGAAAAGT
Source organism: Anopheles marshallii (assembly GCF_943734725.1). Lineage (NCBI taxonomy): Eukaryota > Metazoa > Arthropoda > Insecta > Diptera > Culicidae > Anopheles > Anopheles marshallii. Next base: position 427,861 of record NW_026525898.1, on the reverse strand, counting down.
GAAATCCAAAATCGATTTCGGAAACTTTTTGGCAAACCAAAATTTCATTGTCACTAGTCAAACTTGTATGCAAGTTGCCTTTTAAAACTCGACTTTGACAAATCATTTTTTCAGAGACCAACCAAAACATCATTTTTAAGCCCCCAAAATAATGAAAAGTTCGATCCAAAATCGATTTCGGAAACTTTTTGGCAAACCAAAATTTCATTGTCACTAGTCAAACTTGTATGCAAGTTGCCTTTTAAAACTCGACTTTGACAAATCATTTTTTCAGAGACCAACCAAAACATCATTTTTAAGCCCCCAAAATAATGAAAAGTGAAATCCAAAATCGATTTCGGAAACTTTTTGGCAAACCAAAATTTCATTGTCACTAGTCAAACTTGTATGCAAGTTGCCTTTTAAAACTCGACTTTGACAAATCAGTTTTTCAGAGACCAACCAAAACATCATTTTTGAGCCCCCAAAATAATGAAAAGTGAAATCCAAAATCGATTTCTGAAACTTTTTGGCAAACCAAAATTTCATTGTCACTAGTCAAACTTGTATGCAAGTTGCCTTTTAAAACTCGACTTTGACAAATCATTTTTTCAGAGACCAACAAAAACATCATTTTTAAGCCCCCAAAATAATGAAAAGGGAAATCCAAAATCGATTTCGGAAACTTTTTGGCAAACCAAAATTTCATTGTCACTAGTCAAACTTGTATGCAAGTTGCCTTTTAAAACTCGACTTTGACAAATCATTTTTTCAGAGACCAACCAAAACATCATTTTTAAGCCCCCAAAATAATGAAAAGTGAAATCCAAAATCGATTTCGGAAACTTTTTGGCAAACCAAAATTTCATTGTCACTAGTCAAACTTGTATGCAAGTTGCCTTTTAAAACTCGACTTTGACAAATCATTTTTTCAGAGACCAACCAAAACATCATTTTTAAGCCCCCAAAATAATGAAAAGGGAAATCCAAAATCGATTTCGGAAACTTTTTGGCAAACCAAAATTTCATTGTCACTAGTCAAACTTGTATGCAAGTTGCCTTTTAAAACTCGACTTTGACAAATCATTTTTTCAGAGACCAACCAAAACATCATTTTTAAGCCCCCAAAATAATGAAAAGTGAAATCCAAAATCGATTTCGGAAACTTTTTGGCAAACCAAAATTTCATTGTCACTAGTCAAACTTGTATGCAAGTTGCCTTTTAAAACTCGACTTTGACAAATCATTTTTTCAGAGACCAACCAAAACATCATTTTTAAGCCCCCAAAATAATGAAAAGGGAAATCCAAAATCGATTTCGGAAACGTTTTGGCAAACCAAAATTTCATTGTCACTAGTCAAACTTGTATGCAAGTTGCCTTTTAAAACTCGACTTTGACAAATCATTTTTTCAGAGACCAACAAAAACATCATTTTTAAGCCCCCAAAATAATGAAAAGGGAAATCCAAAATCGATTTCGGAAACTTTTTGGCAAACCAAAATTTCATTGTCACTAGTCAAACTTGTATGCAAGTTGCCTTTTAAAACTCGACTTTGACAAATCATTTTTTCAGAGACCAACCAAAACATCATTTTTAAGCCCCCAAAATAATGAAAAGTGAAATCCAAAATCGATTTCGGAAACTTTTTGGCAAACCAAAATTTCAATGTAACTAGTCAAACTTGTATGCAAGTTGCCTTTTAAAACTCGACTTTGACAAATCATTTTTTCAGAGACAAACCAAAACATCGTTTTTAAGCCCCCAAAATAATGAAAAGTTCGATCCAAAATCGATTTCGGAAACTTTTTGGCAAACCAAAATTTCATTGTCACTAGTCAAACTTGTATGCAAGTTGCCTTTTAAAACTCGACTTTGACAAATCATTTTTTCAGAGACCAACCAAAACATCATTTTTAAGCCCCCAAAATAATGAAAAGTGAAATCCAAAATCGATTTCGGAAACTTTTTGGCAAACCAAAATTTCATTGTCACTAGTCAAACTTGTATGCAAGTTGCCTTTTAAAACTCGACTTTGACAAATCATTTTTTCAGAGACCAACCAAAACATCATTTTTAAGCCCCCAAAATAATGAAAAGGGAAATCCAAAATCGATTTCGGAAACTTTTTGGCAAACCAAAATGTCATTGTCACTAGTCAAACTTGTATGCAAGTTGCCTTTTAAAACTCGACTTTGACAAATCATTTTTTCAGAGACCAACCAAACCATCCTTTTTAAGCCCCCAAAATAATGAAAAGTGAAATCTAAAATCGATTTCGGAAACTTTTTGGCAAACCAAAATTTCATTGTCACTAGTCAAACTTGTATGCAAGTTGCCTTTTAAAACTCGACTTTGAATAATCATTTTTTCAGAGACCAACCAAAACATCATTTTTAAGCCCCCAAAATAATGAAAAGGGAAATCCAAAATCGATTTCGGAAACTTTTTGGCAAACCAAAATGTCCATGTCACTAGTCAAACTTGTATGCAAGTTGCCTTTTAAAACTCGACTTTGACAAATCATTTTTTCAGAGACCAACCAAAACATCATTTTTAAGCCCCCAAAATAATGAAAAGTGAAATCCAAAATCGATTTCGGAAACTTTTTGGCAAACCAAAATTTCATTGTCACTAGTCAAACTTGTATGCAAGTTGCCTTTTAAAACTCGACTTTGACAAATCATTTTTTCAGAGACCAACAAAAACATCATTTTTAAGCCCCCAAAATAATGAAAAGGGAAATCCAAAATCGATTTCGGAAACTTTTTGGCAAACCAAAATTTCATTGTCACTAGTCAAACTTGTATGCAAGTTGCCTTTTAAAACTCGACTTTGACAAATCATTTTTTCAGAGACCAACCAAAACATCATTTTTAAGCCCCCAAAATAATGAAAAGTGAAATCCAAAATCGATTTCGGAAACTTTTTGGCAAACCAAAATTTCAATGTAACTAGTCAAACTTGTATGCAAGTTGCCTTTTAAAACTCGACTTTGACAAATCATTTTTTCAGAGACAAACCAAAACATCGTTTTTAAGCCCCCAAACTAATGAAAAGTTCGATCCAAAATCGATTTCGGAAACTTTTTGGCAAACCAAAATTTCATTGTCACTAGTCAAACTTGTATGCAAGTTGCCTTTTAAAACTCGACTTTGACAAATCATTTTTTCAGAGACCAACCAAAACATCATTTTTAAGCCCCCAAAATAATGAAAAGTGAAATCCAAAATCGATTTCGGAAACTTTTTGGCAAACCAAAATTTCATTGTCACTAGTCAAACTTGTATGCAAGTTGCCTTTTAAAACTCGACTTTGAATAATCATTTTTTCAGAGACCAACCAAAACATCATTTTTAAGCCCCCAAAATAATGAAAAGGGAAATCCAAAATCGATTTCGGAAACTTTTTGGCAAACCAAAATGTCCATGTCACTAGTCAAACTTGTATGCAAGTTGCCTTTTAAAACTCGACTTTGACAAATCATTTTTTCAGAGACCAACCAAAACATCATTTTTAAGCCCCCAAAATAATGAAAAGTGAAATCCAAAATCGATTTCGGAAACTTTTTGGCAAACCAAAATTTCATTGTCACTAGTCAAACTTGTATGCAAGTTGCCTTTTAAAACTCGACTTTGACAAATCATTTTTTCAGAGACCAACAAAAACATCATTTTTAAGCCCCCAAAATAATGAAAAGGGAAATCCAAAATCGATTTCGGAAACTTTTTGGCAAACCAAAATTTCATTGTCACTAGTCAAACTTGTATGCAAGTTGCCTTTTAAAACTCGACTTTGACAAATCATTTTTTCAGAGACCAACCAAAACATCATTTTTAAGCCCCCAAAATAATGAAAAGTGAAATCCAAAATCGATTTCGGAAACTTTTTGGCAAACCAAAATTTCAATGTAACTAGTCAAACTTGTATGCAAGTTGCCTTTTAAAACTCGACTTTGACAAATCATTTTTTCAGAGACAAACCAAAACATCGTTTTTAAGCCCCCAAACTAATGAAAAGTTCGATCCAAAATCGATTTCGGAAACTTTTTGGCAAACCAAAATTTCATTGTCACTAGTCAAACTTGTATGCAAGTTGCCTTTTAAAACTCGACTTTGACAAATCATTTTTTCAGAGACCAACCAAAACATCATTTTTAAGCCCCCAAAATAATGAAAAGTGAAATCCAAAATCGATTTCGGAAACTTTTTGGCAAACCAAAATTTCATTGTCACTAGTCAAACTTGTATGCAAGTTGCCTTTTAAAACTCGACTTTGACAAATCATTTTTTCAGAGACCAACCAAAACATCATTTTTAAGCCCCCAAAATAATGAAAAGTTCGATCCAAAATCGATTTCGGAAACTTTTTGGCAAACCAAAATTTCATTGTCACTAGTCAAACTTGTATGCAAGTTGCCTTTTAAAACTCGACTTTGACGAATCATTTTTTCAGAGACCAACCAAAACATCATTTTTAAGCCCCCAAAATAATGAAAAGTTCGATCCAAAATCGATTTCGGAAACTTTTTGGCAAACCAAAATTTCATTGTCACTAGTCAAACTTGTATGCAAGTTGCCTTTTAAAACTCGACTTTGACAAATCATTTTTTCAGAGACCAACCAAAACATCATTTTTGAGCCCCCAAAATAATGAAAAGGGAAATCCAAAATCGATTTCGGAAACTTTTTGGCAAACCAAAATTTCATTGTCACTAGTCAAACTTGTATGCAAGTTGCCTTTTAAAACTCGACTTTGACAAATCATTTTTTCAGAGACCAACCAAACCATCATTTTTAAGCGCCCAAAATAATGAAAAGTGAAATCCAAAATCGATTTCGGAAACTTTTTGGCAAACCAAAATTTCATTGTCACTAGTCAAACTTGTATGCAAGTTGCCTTTTAAAACTCGACTTTGACAAATCATTTTTTCAGAGACCAACCAAACCATCATTTTTAAGCCCCCAAAATAATGAAAAGTTCGATCCAAAATCGATTTCGGAAACTTTTTGGCAATCCAAAATTTCATTGTCACTAGTCAAACTTGTATGCAAGTTGCCTTTTAAAACTCGACTTTGACAAATCATTTTTTCAGAGACCAACCAAAACATCATTTTTAAGCCCCCAAAATAATGAAAAGGGAAATCCGAAATCGATTTCGGAAACTTTTTGGCAATCCAAAATTTCATTGTCACTAGTCAAACTTGTATGCAAGTTGCCTTTTAAAACTCGACTTTGACAAATCATTTTTTCAGAGACCAACCAAAACATCATTTTTAAGCCCCCAAAATAATGAAAAGTTCGATCCAAAATCGATTTCGGAAACTTTTTGGCAAACCAAAATTTCATTGTCACTAGTCAAACTTGTATGCAAGTTGCCTTTTAAAACTCGACTTTGACAAATCATTTTTTCAGAGACCAACCAAAACATCATTTTTGAGCCCCCAAAGTAATGAAAAATTCGATCCAAAATCGATTTCGGAAACTTTTTGGCAAACCAAAATTTCATTGTCACTAGTCAAACTTGTATGCAAGTTGCCTTTTAAAACTCGACTTTGACAAATCATTTTTTCAGAGACCAACCAAAACATCATTTTTAAGCCCCCAAAATAATGAAAAGTTCGATCCAAAATCGATTTCGGAAACTTTTTGGCAATCCAAAATTTCATTGTCACAAGTCAAACTTGTATGCAAGTTGCCTTTTAAAACTCGACTTTGACAAATCATTTTTTCAGAGACCAACCAAAACATCATTTTTAAGCCCCCAAAATAATGAAAAGTGAAATCCAAAATCGATTTCCGAAACTTTTTGGCAAACCAAAATTTCATTGTCACTAGTCAAACTTGTATGCAAGTTGCCTTTTAAAACTCGACTTTGACAAATCATTTTTTCAGAGACCAACCAAAACATCATTTTTAAGCCCCCAAAATAATGGAAAGTTCGATCCAAAATCGATTTCGGAAACTTTTTGGCAAACCAAAATTTCATTGTCATTAGTCAAACTTGTATGCAAGTTGCCTTTTAAAACTCGACTTTGACAAATCATTTTTTCAGAGACCAACCAAAACATCATTTTTAAGCCCCCAAAATAATGGAAAGTTCGATCCAAAATCGATTTCGGAAACTTTTTGGCAAACCAAAATTTCATTGTCACTAGTCAAACTTGTATGCAAGTTGCCTTTTAAAACTCGACTTTGACAAATCATTTTTTCAGAGACCAACCAAAACATCATTTTTAAGCCCCCAAAATAATGAAAAGTTCGATCCAAAATCGATTTCGGAAACTTTTTGGCAAACCAAAATTTCATTGTCATTAGTCAAACTTGTATGCAAGTTGCCTTTTAAAACTCGACTTTGACAAATCATTTTTTCAGAGACCAACCAAAACATCATTTTTAAGCCCCCAAAATAATGGAAAGTTCGATCCAAAATCGATTTCGGAAACTTTTTGGCAAACCAAAATTTCATTGTCACTAGTCAAACTTGTATGCAAGTTGCCTTTTAAAACTCGACTTTGACAAATCATTTTTTCAGAGACCAACCAAAACATCATTTTTAAGCCCCCAAAATAATGAAAAGTTCGATCCAAAATCGATTTCGGAAACTTTTTGGCAAACCAAAATTTCATTGTCATTAGTCAAACTTGTATGCAAGTTGCCTTTTAAAACTCGACTTTGACAAATCATTTTTTCAGAGACCAACCAAAACATCATTTTTAAGCCCCCAAAATAATGGAAAGTTCGATCCAAAATCGATTTCGGAAACTTTTTGGCAAACCAAAATTTCATTGTCACTAGTCAAACTTGTATGCAAGTTGCCTTTTAAAACTCGACTTTGACAAATCATTTTTTCAGAGACCAACCAAAACATCATTTTTAAGCCCCCAAAATAATGAAAAGTTCGATCCAAAATCGATTTCGGAAACTTTTTGGCAAACCAAAATTTCATTGTCATTAGTCAAACTTGTATGCAAGTTGCCTTTTAAAACTCGACTTTGACAAATCATTTTTTCAGAGACCAACCAAAACATCATTTTTAAGCCCCCAAAATAATGAAAAGTGCATTCCAAGATCGATTTCAGAAACTATTATGCAAACCGAAATTTCATTGACACTAGTCAAACTCGTATGCAAGTTGCTTTTTAAAACTCGACTTTGACAAATCATTTTTTCAATGACCAACCAAAACATCATTTTTGAGCCCCCAAAATAATGAAAAATGCAATCCAAGATCGATTTCGGAAACTTTTTGGCAAACCAAAATTTCATTGTCACTAGTCAAATTTGTATGCAAGTTGCCTTTTAAAACTCGACTTTGACAAATCATTTTTTCAGAGACCAACCAAACCATCATTTTTAAGCCCCCAAAATAATGGAAAGTTCGATCCAAAATCGATTTCGGAAACTTTTTGGCAAACCAAAATTTCATTGTCATTAGTCAAACTTGTATGCAAGTTGCCTTTTAAAACTCGACTTTGACAAATCAGTTTTTCAGAGACCAACCAAACCATCACTTTTAGGCCCCCAAAATAATGAAAAGTGAAATCCAAAATCGATTTCGGAAACTTTTTGGCAATCCAAAATTTCATTGTCACTAGTCAAACTTGTATGCAAGTTGCCTTTTAAAACTCGACTTTGACAAATCATTTTTTCAGAGACCAACCAAAACATCATTTTTAAGCCCCCAAAATAATGAAAAGTTCGATCCAAAATCGATTTCGGAAACTTTTTGGCAAACCAAAATTTCATTGTCACTAGTCAAACTTGTATGCAAGTTGCCTTTTAAAACTCGACTTTGACGAATCATTTTTTCAGAGACCAACCAAAACATCATTTTTAAGCCCCCAAAATAATGAAAAGTTCGATCCAAAATCGATTTCGGAAACTTTTTGGCAAACCAAAATTTCATTGTCACTAGTCAAACTTGTATGCAAGTTGCCTTTTAAAACTCGACTTTGACAAATCATTTTTTCAGAGACCAACCAAAACATCATTTTTAAGCCCCCAAAATAATGGAAAGTTCGATCCAAAATCGATTTCGGAAACTTTTTGGCAAACCAAAATTTCATTGTCATTAGTCAAACTTGTATGCAAGTTGCCTTTTAAAACTCGACTTTGACAAATCATTTTTTCAGAGACCAACCAAAACATCATTTTTAAGCCCCCAAAATAATGGAAAGTTCGATCCAAAATCGATTTCGGAAACTTTTTGGCAAACCAAAATTTCATTGTCACTAGTCAAACTTGTATGCAAGTTGCCTTTTAAAACTCGACTTTGACAAATCATTTTTTCAGAGACCAACCAAAACATCATTTTTAAGCCCCCAAAATAATGAAAAGTTCGATCCAAAATCGATTTCGGAAACTTTTTGGCAAACCAAAATTTCATTGTCATTAGTCAAACTTGTATGCAAGTTGCCTTTTAAAACTCGACTTTGACAAATCATTTTTTCAGAGACCAACCAAAACATCATTTTTAAGCCCCCAAAATAATGAAAAGTGCATTCCAAGATCGATTTCAGAAACTATTATGCAAACCGAAATTTCATTGACACTAGTCAAACTTGTATGCAAGTTGCCTTTTAAAACTCGACTTTGACGAATCATTTTTTCAGAGACCAACCAAAACATCATTTTTAAGCCCCCAAAATAATGAAAAGTTCGATCCAAAATCGATTTCGGAAACTTTTTGGCAAACCAAAATTTCATTGTCACTAGTTAAACTTGTATGCAAGTTGCCTTTTAAAACTCGACTTTGACAAATCATTTTTTCAGAGACCAACCAAACCATCATTTTTAAGCCCCCAAAATAATGGAAAGTTCGATCCAAAATCGATTTCGGAAACTTTTTGGCAAACCAAAATTTCATTGTCATTAGTCAAACTTGTATGCAAGTTGCCTTTTAAAACTCGACTTTGACAAATCATTTTTTCAGAGACCAACCAAAACATCATTTTTAAGCCCCCAAAATAATGGAAAGTTCGATCCAAAATCGATTTCGGAAACTTTTTGGCAAACCAAAATTTCATTGTCACTAGTCAAACTTGTATGCAAGTTGCCTTTTAAAACTCGACTTTGACGAATCATTTTTTCAGAGACCAACCAAAACATCATTTTTAAGCCCCCAAAATAATGAAAAGTTCGATCCAAAATCGATTTCGGAAACTTTTTGGCAAACCAAAATTTCATTGTCACTAGTCAAACTTGTATGCAAGTTGCCTTTTAAAACTCGACTTTGACAAATCATTTTTTCAGAGACCAACCAAAACATCATTTTTAAGCCCCCAAAATAATGGAAAGTTCGATCCAAAATCGATTTCGGAAACTTTTTGGCAAACCAAAATTTCATTGTCATTAGTCAAACTTGTATGCAAGTTGCCTTTTAAAACTCGACTTTGACAAATCATTTTTTCAGAGACCAACCAAAACATCATTTTTAAGCCCCCAAAATAATGGAAAGTTCGATCCAAAATCGATTTCGGAAACTTTTTGGCAAACCAAAATTTCATTGTCACTAGTCAAACTTGTATGCAAGTTGCCTTTTAAAACTCGACTTTGACAAATCATTTTTTCAGAGACCAACCAAAACATCATTTTTAAGCCCCCAAAATAATGAAAAGTTCGATCCAAAATCGATTTCGGAAACTTTTTGGCAAACCAAAATTTCATTGTCATTAGTCAAACTTGTATGCAAGTTGCCTTTTAAAACTCGACTTTGACAAATCATTTTTTCAGAGACCAACCAAAACATCATTTTTAAGCCCCCAAAATAATGGAAAGTTCGATCCAAAATCGATTTCGGAAACTTTTTGGCAAACCAAAATTTCATTGTCACTAGTCAAACTTGTATGCAAGTTGCCTTTTAAAACTCGACTTTGACAAATCATTTTTTCAGAGACCAACCAAAACATCATTTTTAAGCCCCCAAAATAATGAAAAGTTCGATCCAAAATCGATTTCGGAAACTTTTTGGCAAACCAAAATTTCATTGTCATTAGTCAAACTTGTATGCAAGTTGCCTTTTAAAACTCGACTTTGACAAATCATTTTTTCAGAGACCAACCAAAACATCATTTTTAAGCCCCCAAAATAATGGAAAGTTCGATCCAAAATCGATTTCGGAAACTTTTTGGCAAACCAAAATTTCATTGTCACTAGTCAAACTTGTATGCAAGTTGCCTTTTAAAACTCGACTTTGACAAATCATTTTTTCAGAGACCAACCAAAACATCATTTTTAAGCCCCCAAAATAATGAAAAGTTCGATCCAAAATCGATTTCGGAAACTTTTTGGCAAACCAAAATTTCATTGTCATTAGTCAAACTTGTATGCAAGTTGCCTTTTAAAACTCGACTTTGACAAATCATTTTTTCAGAGACCAACCAAAACATCATTTTTAAGCCCCCAAAATAATGAAAAGTGCATTCCAAGATCGATTTCAGAAACTATTATGCAAACCGAAATTTCATTGACACTAGTCAAACTCGTATGCAAGTTGCTTTTTAAAACTCGACTTTGACAAATCATTTTTTCAATGACCAACCAAAACATCATTTTTGAGCCCCCAAAATAATGAAAAATGCAATCCAAGATCGATTTCGGAAACTTTTTGGCAAACCAAAATTTCATTGTCACTAGTCAAATTTGTATGCAAGTTGCCTTTTAAAACTCGACTTTGACAAATCATTTTTTCAGAGACCAACCAAACCATCATTTTTAAGCCCCCAAAATAATGGAAAGTTCGATCCAAAATCGATTTCGGAAACTTTTTGGCAAACCAAAATTTCATTGTCATTAGTCAAACTTGTATGCAAGTTGCCTTTTAAAACTCGACTTTGACAAATCAGTTTTTCAGAGACCAACCAAACCATCACTTTTAGGCCCCCAAAATAATGAAAAGTGAAATCCAAAATCGATTTCGGAAACTTTTTGGCAATCCAAAATTTCATTGTCACTAGTCAAACTTGTATGCAAGTTGCCTTTTAAAACTCGACTTTGACAAATCATTTTTTCAGAGACCAACCAAAACATCATTTTTAAGCCCCCAAAATAATGAAAAGTTCGATCCAAAATCGATTTCGGAAACTTTTTGGCAAACCAAAATTTCATTGTCACTAGTCAAACTTGTATGCAAGTTGCCTTTTAAAACTCGACTTTGACGAATCATTTTTTCAGAGACCAACCAAAACATCATTTTTAAGCCCCCAAAATAATGAAAAGTTCGATCCAAAATCGATTTCGGAAACTTTTTGGCAAACCAAAATTTCATTGTCACTAGTCAAACTTGTATGCAAGTTGCCTTTTAAAACTCGACTTTGACAAATCATTTTTTCAGAGACCAACCAAAACATCATTTTTAAGCCCCCAAAATAATGGAAAGTTCGATCCAAAATCGATTTCGGAAACTTTTTGGCAAACCAAAATTTCATTGTCATTAGTCAAACTTGTATGCAAGTTGCCTTTTAAAACTCGACTTTGACAAATCATTTTTTCAGAGACCAACCAAAACATCATTTTTAAGCCCCCAAAATAATGGAAAGTTCGATCCAAAATCGATTTCGGAAACTTTTTGGCAAACCAAAATTTCATTGTCACTAGTCAAACTTGTATGCAAGTTGCCTTTTAAAACTCGACTTTGACAAATCATTTTTTCAGAGACCAACCAAAACATCATTTTTAAGCCCCCAAAATAATGAAAAGTTCGATCCAAAATCGATTTCGGAAACTTTTTGGCAAACCAAAATTTCATTGTCATTAGTCAAACTTGTATGCAAGTTGCCTTTTAAAACTCGACTTTGACAAATCATTTTTTCAGAGACCAACCAAAACATCATTTTTAAGCCCCCAAAATAATGAAAAGTGCATTCCAAGATCGATTTCAGAAACTATTATGCAAACCGAAATTTCATTGACACTAGTCAAACTTGTATGCAAGTTGCCTTTTAAAACTCGACTTTGACGAATCATTTTTTCAGAGACCAACCAAAACATCATTTTTAAGCCCCCAAAATAATGAAAAGTTCGATCCAAAATCGATTTCGGAAACTTTTTGGCAAACCAAAATTTCATTGTCACTAGTCAAACTTGTATGCAAGTTGCCTTTTAAAACTCGACTTTGACAAATCATTTTTTCAGAGACCAACCAAACCATCATTTTTAAGCCCCCAAAATAATGGAAAGTTCGATCCAAAATCGATTTCGGAAACTTTTTGGCAAACCAAAATTTCATTGTCATTAGTCAAACTTGTATGCAAGTTGCCTTTTAAAACTCGACTTTGACAAATCAGTTTTTCAGAGACCAACCAAACCATCACTTTTAGGCCCCCAAAATAATGAAAAGTGAAATCCAAAATCGATTTCGGAAACTTTTTGGCAATCCAAAATTTCATTGTCACTAGTCAAACTTGTATGCAAGTTGCCTTTTAAAACTCGACTTTGACAAATCATTTTTTCAGAGACCAACCAAAACATCATTTTTAAGCCCCCAAAATAATGAAAAGTTCGATCCAAAATCGATTTCGGAAACTTTTTGGCAAACCAAAATTTCATTGTCACTAGTCAAACTTGTATGCAAGTTGCCTTTTAAAACTCGACTTTGACGAATCATTTTTTCAGAGACCAACCAAAACATCATTTTTAAGCCCCCAAAATAATGAAAAGTTCGATCCAAAATCGATTTCGGAAACTTTTTGGCAAACCAAAATTTCATTGTCACTAGTCAAACTTGTATGCAAGTTGCCTTTTAAAACTCGACTTTGACAAATCATTTTTTCAGAGACCAACCAAAACATCATTTTTAAGCCCCCAAAATAATGGAAAGTTCGATCCAAAATCGATTTCGGAAACTTTTTGGCAAACCAAAATTTCATTGTCATTAGTCAAACTTGTATGCAAGTTGCCTTTTAAAACTCGACTTTGACAAATCATTTTTTCAGAGACCAACCAAAACATCATTTTTAAGCCCCCAAAATAATGGAAAGTTCGATCCAAAATCGATTTCGGAAACTTTTTGGCAAACCAAAATTTCATTGTCACTAGTCAAACTTGTATGCAAGTTGCCTTTTAAAACTCGACTTTGACAAATCATTTTTTCAGAGACCAACCAAAACATCATTTTTAAGCCCCCAAAATAATGAAAAGTTCGATCCAAAATCGATTTCGGAAACTTTTTGGCAAACCAAAATTTCATTGTCACTAGTCAAACTTGTATGCAAGTTGCCTTTTAAAACTCGACTTTGACAAATCATTTTTTCAGAGACCAACCAAAACATCATTTTTAAGCCCCCAAAATAATGAAAAGTTCGATCCAAAATCGATTTCGGAAACTTTTTGGCAAACCAAAATTTCATTGTCATTAGTCAAACTTGTATGCAAGTTGCCTTTTAAAACTCGACTTTGACAAATCATTTTTTCAGAGACCAACCAAACCATCACTTTTAGGCCCCCAAAATAATGAAAAGTGAAATCCAAAATCGATTTCGGAAACTTTTTGGCAATCCAAAATTTCATTGTCACTAGTCAAACTTGTATGCAAGTTGCCTTTTAAAACTCGACTTTGACAAATCATTTTTTCAGAGACCAACCAAACCATCATTTTTAAGCCCCCAAAATAATGGAAAGTTCGATCCAAAATCGATTTCGGAAACTTTTTGGCAAACCAAAATTTCATTGTCATTAGTCAAACTTGTATGCAAGTTGCCTTTTAAAACTCGACTTTGACAAATCAGTTTTTCAGAGACCAACCAAACCATCACTTTTAGGCCCCCAAAATAATGAAAAGTGAAATCCAAAATCGATTTCAGAAACTATTATGCAAACCGAAATTTCATTGACACTAGTCAAACTCGTATGCAAGTTGCTTTTTAAAACTCGACTTTGACAAATCATTTTTTCAATGACCAACCAAAACATCATTTTTGAGCCCCCAAAATAATGAAAAATGCAATCCAAGATCGATTTCGGAAACTTTTTGGCAAACCAAAATTTCATTGTCACTAGTCAAATTTGTATGCAAGTTGCCTTTTAAAACTCGACTTTGACAAATCATTTTTTCAGAGACCAACCAAACCATCATTTTTAAGCCCCCAAAATAATGGAAAGTTCGATCCAAAATCGATTTCGGAAACTTTTTGGCAAACCAAAATTTCATTGTCATTAGTCAAACTTGTATGCAAGTTGCCTTTTAAAACTCGACTTTGACAAATCATTTTTTCAGAGACCAACCAAAACATCATTTTTAAGCCCCCAAAATAATGGAAAGTTCGATCCAAAATCGATTTCGGAAACTTTTTGGCAAACCAAAATTTCATTGTCACTAGTCAAACTTGTATGCAAGTTGCCTTTTAAAACTCGACTTTGACAAATCATTTTTTCAGAGACCAACCAAAACATCATTTTTAAGCCCCCAAAATAATGAAAAGTTCGATCCAAAATCGATTTCGGAAACTTTTTGGCAAACCAAAATTTCATTGTCACTAGTCAAACTTGTATGCAAGTTGCCTTTTAAAACTCGACTTTGACAAATCATTTTTTCAGAGACCAACCAAAACATCATTTTTAAGCCCCCAAAATAATGAAAAGTTCGATCCAAAATCGATTTCGGAAACTTTTTGGCAAACCAAAATTTCATTGTCATTAGTCAAACTTGTATGCAAGTTGCCTTTTAAAACTCGACTTTGACAAATCATTTTTTCAGAGACCAACCAAACCATCACTTTTAGGCCCCCAAAATAATGAAAAGTGAAATCCAAAATCGATTTCGGAAACTTTTTGGCAATCCAAAATTTCATTGTCACTAGTCAAACTTGTATGCAAGTTGCCTTTTAAAACTCGACTTTGACAAATCATTTTTTCAGAGACCAACCAAACCATCATTTTTAAGCCCCCAAAATAATGGAAAGTTCGATCCAAAATCGATTTCGGAAACTTTTTGGCAAACCAAAATTTCATTGTCATTAGTCAAACTTGTATGCAAGTTGCCTTTTAAAACTCGACTTTGACAAATCAGTTTTTCAGAGACCAACCAAACCATCACTTTTAGGCCCCCAAAATAATGAAAAGTGAAATCCAAAATCGATTTCAGAAACTATTATGCAAACCGAAATTTCATTGACACTAGTCAAACTCGTATGCAAGTTGCTTTTTAAAACTCGACTTTGACAAATCATTTTTTCAATGACCAACCAAAACATCATTTTTGAGCCCCCAAAATAATGAAAAATGCAATCCAAGATCGATTTCGGAAACTTTTTGGCAAACCAAAATTTCATTGTCACTAGTCAAATTTGTATGCAAGTTGCCTTTTAAAACTCGACTTTGACAAATCATTTTTTCAGAGACCAACCAAACCATCATTTTTAAGCCCCCAAAATAATGGAAAGTTCGATCCAAAATCGATTTCGGAAACTTTTTGGCAAACCAAAATTTCATTGTCATTAGTCAAACTTGTATGCAAGTTGCCTTTTAAAACTCGACTTTGACAAATCAGTTTTTCAGAGACCAACCAAACCATCACTTTTAGGCCCCCAAAATAATGAAAAGTGAAATCCAAAATCGATTTCGGAAACTTTTTGGCAATCCAAAATTTCATTGTCACTAGTCAAACTTGTATGCAAGTTGCCTTTTAAAACTCGACTTTGACAAATCATTTTTTCAGAGACCAACCAAAACATCATTTTTAAGCCCCCAAAATAATGAAAAGTTCGATCCAAAATCGATTTCGGAAACTTTTTGGCAAACCAAAATTTCATTGTCACTAGTCAAACTTGTATGCAAGTTGCCTTTTAAAACTCGACTTTGACGAATCATTTTTTCAGAGACCAACCAAAACATCATTTTTAAGCCCCCAAAATAATGAAAAGTTCGATCCAAAATCGATTTCGGAAACTTTTTGGCAAACCAAAATTTCATTGTCACTAGTCAAACTTGTATGCAAGTTGCCTTTTAAAACTCGACTTTGACAAATCATTTTTTCAGAGACCAACCAAAACATCATTTTTAAGCCCCCAAAATAATGGAAAGTTCGATCCAAAATCGATTTCGGAAACTTTTTGGCAAACCAAAATTTCATTGTCATTAGTCAAACTTGTATGCAAGTTGCCTTTTAAAACTCGACTTTGACAAATCATTTTTTCAGAGACCAACCAAAACATCATTTTTAAGCCCCCAAAATAATGGAAAGTTCGATCCAAAATCGATTTCGGAAACTTTTTGGCAAACCAAAATTTCATTGTCACTAGTCAAACTTGTATGCAAGTTGCCTTTTAAAACTCGACTTTGACAAATCATTTTTTCAGAGACCAACCAAAACATCATTTTTAAGCCCCCAAAATAATGAAAAGTTCGATCCAAAATCGATTTCGGAAACTTTTTGGCAAACCAAAATTTCATTGTCATTAGTCAAACTTGTATGCAAGTTGCCTTTTAAAACTCGACTTTGACAAATCATTTTTTCAGAGACCAACCAAAACATCATTTTTAAGCCCCCAAAATAATGAAAAGTGCATTCCAAGATCGATTTCAGAAACTATTATGCAAACCGAAATTTCATTGACACTAGTCAAACTCGTATGCAAGTTGCTTTTTAAAACTCGACTTTGACAAATCATTTTTTCAATGACCAACCAAAACATCATTTTTGAGCCCCCAAAATAATGAAAAATGCAATCCAAGATCGATTTCGGAAACTTTTTGGCAAACCAAAATTTCATTGTCACTAGTCAAATTTGTATGCAAGTTGCCTTTTAAAACTCGACTTTGACAAATCATTTTTTCAGAGACCAACCAAACCATCATTTTTAAGCCCCCAAAATAATGGAAAGTTCGATCCAAAATCGATTTCGGAAACTTTTTGGCAAACCAAAATTTCATTGTCATTAGTCAAACTTGTATGCAAGTTGCCTTTTAAAACTCGACTTTGACAAATCAGTTTTTCAGAGACCAACCAAACCATCACTTTTAGGCCCCCAAAATAATGAAAAGTGAAATCCAAAATCGATTTCGGAAACTTTTTGGCAATCCAAAATTTCATTGTCACTAGTCAAACTTGTATGCAAGTTGCCTTTTAAAACTCGACTTTGACAAATCATTTTTTCAGAGACCAACCAAAACATCATTTTTAAGCCCCCAAAATAATGAAAAGTTCGATCCAAAATCGATTTCGGAAACTTTTTGGCAAACCAAAATTTCATTGTCACTAGTCAAACTTGTATGCAAGTTGCCTTTTAAAACTCGACTTTGACGAATCATTTTTTCAGAGACCAACCAAAACATCATTTTTAAGCCCCCAAAATAATGAAAAGTTCGATCCAAAATCGATTTCGGAAACTTTTTGGCAAACCAAAATTTCATTGTCACTAGTCAAACTTGTATGCAAGTTGCCTTTTAAAACTCGACTTTGACAAATCATTTTTTCAGAGACCAACCAAAACATCATTTTTAAGCCCCCAAAATAATGGAAAGTTCGATCCAAAATCGATTTCGGAAACTTTTTGGCAAACCAAAATTTCATTGTCATTAGTCAAACTTGTATGCAAGTTGCCTTTTAAAACTCGACTTTGACAAATCATTTTTTCAGAGACCAACCAAAACATCATTTTTAAGCCCCCAAAATAATGGAAAGTTCGATCCAAAATCGATTTCGGAAACTTTTTGGCAAACCAAAATTTCATTGTCACTAGTCAAACTTGTATGCAAGTTGCCTTTTAAAACTCGACTTTGACAAATCATTTTTTCAGAGACCAACCAAAACATCATTTTTAAGCCCCCAAAATAATGAAAAGTTCGATCCAAAATCGATTTCGGAAACTTTTTGGCAAACCAAAATTTCATTGTCATTAGTCAAACTTGTATGCAAGTTGCCTTTTAAAACTCGACTTTGACAAATCATTTTTTCAGAGACCAACCAAAACATCATTTTTAAGCCCCCAAAATAATGAAAAGTGCATTCCAAGATCGATTTCAGAAACTATTATGCAAACCGAAATTTCATTGACACTAGTCAAACTCGTATGCAAGTTGCTTTTTAAAACTCGACTTTGACAAATCATTTTTTCAATGACCAACCAAAACATCATTTTTGAGCCCCCAAAATAATGAAAAATGCATTCCAAGATCGATTTCAGAAACTATTATGCAAACCGAAATTTCATTGACACTAGTCAAACTCGTATGCAAGTTGCTTTTTAAAACTCGACTTTGACAAATCATTTTTTCAGAGACCAACCAAAACATCATTTTTAAGCCCCCAAAATAATGAAAAGTTCGATCCAAAATCGATTTCGGAAACTTTTTGGCAAACCAAAATTTCATTGTCATTAGTCAAACTTGTATGCAAGTTGCCTTTTAAAACTCGACTTTGACAAATCATTTTTTCAGAGACCAACCAAAACATCATTTTTAAGCCCCCAAAATAATGAAAAGTGCATTCCAAGATCGATTTCAGAAACTATTATGCAAACCGAAATTTCATTGACACTAGTCAAACTCGTATGCAAGTTGCTTTTTAAAACTCGACTTTGACAAATCATTTTTTCAGAGACCAACCAAAACATCATTTTTAAGCCCCCAAAATAATGAAAAGTTCGATCCAAAATCGATTTCGGAAACTTTTTGGCAAACCAAAATTTCATTGTCACTAGTCAAACTTGTATGCAAGTTGCCTTTTAAAACTCGACTTTGACAAATCATTTTTTCAGAGACCAACCAAAACATCATTTTTAAGCCCCCAAAATAATGAAAAGTGCATTCCAAGATCGATTTCAGAAACTATTATGCAAACCGAAATTTCATTGACACTAGTCAAACTCGTATGCAAGTTGCTTTTTAAAACTCGACTTTGACAAATCATTTTTTCAATGACCAACCAAAACATCATTTTTGAGCCCCCAAAATAATGAAAAATGCATTCCAAGATCGATTTCAGAAACTATTATGCAAACCGAAATTTCATTGTCACTAGTCAAACTTGTATGCAAGTTGCCTTTTAAAACTCGACTTTGACAAATCATTTTTTCAGAGACCAACCAAAACATCATTTTTAAGCCCCCAAAATAATGAAAAGTTCGATCCAAAATCGATTTCGGAAACTTTTTGGCAAACCAAAATTTCATTGTCATTAGTCAAACTTGTATGCAAGTTGCCTTTTAAAACTCGACTTTGACAAATCATTTTTTCAGAGACCAACCAAAACATCATTTTTAAGCCCCCAAAATAATGAAAAGTGCATTCCAAGATCGATTTCAGAAACTATTATGCAAACCGAAATTTCATTGACACTAGTCAAACTCGTATGCAAGTTGCTTTTTAAAACTCGACTTTGACAAATCATTTTTTCAGAGACCAACCAAAACATCATTTTTAAGCCCCCAAAATAATGAAAAGTTCGATCCAAAATCGATTTCGGAAACTTTTTGGCAAACCAAAATTTCATTGTCACTAGTCAAACTTGTATGCAAGTTGCCTTTTAAAACTCGACTTTGACAAATCATTTTTTCAGAGACCAACCAAAACATCATTTTTAAGCCCCCAAAATAATGAAAAGTTCGATCCAAAATCGATTTCGGAAACTTTTTGGCAAACCAAAATTTCATTGTCACTAGTCAAACTTGTATGCAAGTTGCCTTTTAAAACTCGACTTTGACAAATCATTTTTTCAGAGACCAACCAAAACATCATTTTTAAGCCCCCAAAATAATGAAAAGTTCGATCCAAAATCGATTTCGGAAACTTTTTGGCAAACCAAAATTTCATTGTCATTAGTCAAACTTGTATGCAAGTTGCCTTTTAAAACTCGACTTTGACAAATCATTTTTTCAGAGACCAACCAAAACATCATTTTTAAGCCCCCAAAATAATGAAAAGTTCGATCCAAAATCGATTTCGGAAACTTTTTGGCAAACCAAAATTTCATTGTCATTAGTCAAACTTGTATGCAAGTTGCCTTTTAAAACTCGACTTTGACAAATCATTTTTTCAGAGACCAACCAAAACATCATTTTTAAGCCCCCAAAATAATGGAAAGTTCGATCCAAAATCGATTTCGGAAACTTTTTGGCAAACCAAAATTTCATTGTCACTAGTCAAACTTGTATGCAAGTTGCCTTTTAAAACTCGACTTTGACAAATCATTTTTTCAGAGACCAACCAAAACATCATTTTTAAGCCCCCAAAATAATGAAAAGTTCGATCCAAAATCGATTTCGGAAACTTTTTGGCAAACCAAAATTTCATTGTCACTAGTCAAACTTGTATGCAAGTTGCCTTTTAAAACTCGACTTTGACAAATCATTTTTTCAGAGACCAACCAAAACATCATTTTTAAGCCCCCAAAATAATGAAAAGTTCGATCCAAAATCGATTTCGGAAACTTTTTGGCAAACCAAAATTTCATTGTCATTAGTCAAACTTGTATGCAAGTTGCCTTTTAAAACTCGACTTTGACAAATCATTTTTTCAGAGACCAACCAAAACATCATTTTTAAGCCCCCAAAATAATGAAAAGTTCGATCCAAAATCGATTTCGGAAACTTTTTGGCAAACCAAAATTTCATTGTCACTAGTCAAATTTGTATGCAAGTTGCCTTTTAAAACTCGACTTTGACAAATCATTTTTTCAGAGACCAACCAAACCATCATTTTTAAGCCCCCAAAATAATGGAAAGTTCGATCCAAAATCGATTTCGGAAACTTTTTGGCAAACCAAAATTTCATTGTCATTAGTCAAACTTGTATGCAAGTTGCCTTTTAAAACTCGACTTTGACAAATCAGTTTTTCAGAGACCAACCAAACCATCACTTTTAGGCCCCCAAAATAATGAAAAGTGAAATCCAAAATCGATTTCGGAAACTTTTTGGCAATCCAAAATTTCATTGTCACTAGTCAAACTTGTATGCAAGTTGCCTTTTAAAACTCGACTTTGACAAATCATTTTTTCAGAGACCAACCAAAACATCACTTTTAGGCCCCCAAAATAATGAAAAGTGAAATCCAAAATCGATTTCGGAAACTTTTTGGCAATCCAAAATTTCATTGTCACTAGTCAAACTTGTATGCAAGTTGCCTTTTGAAACTCGACTTTGACAAATCATTTTTTCAGAGACCAACCAAAACATCATTTTTAAGCCCCCAAAATAATGAAAAGTGAAATCCAAAATCGATTTCGGAAACTTTTTGGCAAACCAAAATTTCATTGTCACTAGTCAAACTTGTATGCAAGTTGCCTTTTGAAACTCGACTTTGACAAATCATTTTTTCAGAGACCAACCAAAACATCATTTTTAAGCCCCCAAAATAATGAAAAGTTCGATCCAAAATCGATTTCGGAAACTTTTTGGCAAACCAAAATTTCATTGTCACTAGTCAAACTTGTATGCAAGTTGCCTTTTAAAACTCGACTTTGACGAATCATTTTTTCAGAGACCAACCAAAACATCATTTTTAAGCCCCCAAAATAATGAAAAGTTCGATCCAAAATCGATTTCGGAAACTTTTTGGCAAACCAAAATTTCATTGTCACTAGTCAAACTTGTATGCAAGTTGCCTTTTAAAACTCGACTTTGACAAATCATTTTTTCAGAGACCAACCAAAACATCATTTTTAAGCCCCCAAAATAATGAAAAGTTCGATCCAAAATCGATTTCGGAAACTTTTTGGCAAACCAAAATTTCATTGTCACTAGTCAAACTTGTATGCAAGTTGCCTTTTAAAACTCGACTTTGACGAATCATTTTTTCAGAGACCAACCAAAACATCATTTTTAAGCCCCCAAAATAATGAAAAGTTCGATCCAAAATCGATTTCGGAAACTTTTTGGCAAACCAAAATTTCATTGTCACTAGTCAAACTTGTATGCAAGTTGCCTTTTAAAACTCGACTTTGACAAATCATTTTTTCAGAGACCAACCAAAACATCATTTTTAAGCCCCCAAAATAATGGAAAGTTCGATCCAAAATCGATTTCGGAAACTTTTTGGCAAACCAAAATTTCATTGTCATTAGTCAAACTTGTATGCAAGTTGCCTTTTAAAACTCGACTTTGACAAATCATTTTTTCAGAGACCAACCAAAACATCATTTTTAAGCCCCCAAAATAATGGAAAGTTCGATCCAAAATCGATTTCGGAAACTTTTTGGCAAACCAAAATTTCATTGTCACTAGTCAAACTTGTATGCAAGTTGCCTTTTAAAACTCGACTTTGACAAATCATTTTTTCAGAGACCAACCAAAACATCATTTTTAAGCCCCCAAAATAATGAAAAGTTCGATCCAAAATCGATTTCGGAAACTTTTTGGCAAACCAAAATTTCATTGTCATTAGTCAAACTTGTATGCAAGTTGCCTTTTAAAACTCGACTTTGACAAATCATTTTTTCAGAGACCAACCAAAACATCATTTTTAAGCCCCCAAAATAATGAAAAGTGCATTCCAAGATCGATTTCAGAAACTATTATGCAAACCGAAATTTCATTGACACTAGTCAAACTCGTATGCAAGTTGCTTTTTAAAACTCGACTTTGACAAATCATTTTTTCAATGACCAACCAAAACATCATTTTTGAGCCCCCAAAATAATGAAAAATGCAATCCAAGATCGATTTCGGAAACTTTTTGGCAAACCAAAATTTCATTGTCACTAGTCAAATTTGTATGCAAGTTGCCTTTTAAAACTCGACTTTGACAAATCATTTTTTCAGAGACCAACCAAACCATCATTTTTAAGCCCCCAAAATAATGGAAAGTTCGATCCAAAATCGATTTCGGAAACTTTTTGGCAAACCAAAATTTCATTGTCATTAGTCAAACTTGTATGCAAGTTGCCTTTTAAAACTCGACTTTGACAAATCAGTTTTTCAGAGACCAACCAAACCATCACTTTTAGGCCCCCAAAATAATGAAAAGTGAAATCCAAAATCGATTTCGGAAACTTTTTGGCAATCCAAAATTTCATTGTCACTAGTCAAACTTGTATGCAAGTTGCCTTTTGAAACTCGACTTTGACAAATCATTTTTTCAGAGACCAACCAAAACATCATTTTTAAGCCCCCAAAATAATGAAAAGTGAAATCCAAAATCGATTTCGGAAACTTTTTGGCAAACCAAAATTTCATTGTCACTAGTCAAACTTGTATGCAAGTTGCCTTTTAAAACTCGACTTTGACAAATCATTTTTTCAGAGACCAACCAAAACATCATTTTTAAGCCCCCAAAATAATGAAAAGTTCGATCCAAAATCGATTTCGGAAACTTTTTGGCAAACCAAAATTTCATTGTCACTAGTCAAACTTGTATGCAAGTTGCCTTTTAAAACTCGACTTTGACGAATCATTTTTTCAGAGACCAACCAAAACATCATTTTTAAGCCCCCAAAATAATGAAAAGTTCGATCCAAAATCGATTTCGGAAACTTTTTGGCAAACCAAAATTTCATTGTCACTAGTCAAACTTGTATGCAAGTTGCCTTTTAAAACTCGACTTTGACAAATCATTTTTTCAGAGACCAACCAAAACATCATTTTTAAGCCCCCAAAATAATGAAAAGTGCATTCCAAGATCGATTTCAGAAACTATTATGCAAACCGAAATTTCATTGACACTAGTCAAACTCGTATGCAAGTTGCTTTTTAAAACTCGACTTTGACAAATCATTTTTTCAATGACCAACCAAAACATCATTTTTGAGCCCCCAAAATAATGAAAAATGCAATCCAAGATCGATTTCGGAAACTTTTTGGCAAACCAAAATTTCATTGTCACTAGTCAAATTTGTATGCAAGTTGCCTTTTAAAACTCGACTTTGACAAATCATTTTTTCAGAGACCAACCAAACCATCATTTTTAAGCCCCCAAAATAATGGAAAGTTCGATCCAAAATCGATTTCGGAAACTTTTTGGCAAACCAAAATTTCATTGTCATTAGTCAAACTTGTATGCAAGTTGCCTTTTAAAACTCGACTTTGACAAATCAGTTTTTCAGAGACCAACCAAACCATCACTTTTAGGCCCCCAAAATAATGAAAAGTTCGATCCAAAATCGATTTCGGAAACTTTTTGGCAAACCAAAATTTCATTGTCAGTAGTCAAACTTGTATGCAAGTTGCCTTTTAAAACTCGACTTTGACAAATCATTTTTTCAGAGACCAACCAAAACATCATTTTTAAGCCCCCAAAATAATGAAAAGTGAAATCCAAAATCGATTTCGGAAACTTTTTGGCAAACCAAAATTTCATTGTCACTAGTCAAACTTGTATGCAAGTTGCCTTTTAAAACTCGACTTTGACAAATCATTTTTTCAGAGACCAACCAAAACATCATTTTTAAGCCCCCAAAATAATGAAAAGTTCGATCCAAAATCGATTTCGGAAACTTTTTGGCAAACCAAAATTTCATTGTCACTAGTCAAACTTGTATGCAAGTTGCCTTTTAAAACTCGACTTTGACGAATCATTTTTTCAGAGACCAACCAAAACATCATTTTTAAGCCCCCAAAATAATGAAAAGTTCGATCCAAAATCGATTTCGGAAACTTTTTGGCAAACCAAAATTTCATTGTCACTAGTCAAACTTGTATGCAAGTTGCCTTTTAAAACTCGACTTTGACAAATCATTTTTTCAGAGACCAACCAAAACATCATTTTTAAGCCCCCAAAATAATGGAAAGTTCGATCCAAAATCGATTTCGGAAACTTTTTGGCAAACCAAAATTTCATTGTCATTAGTCAAACTTGTATGCAAGTTGCCTTTTAAAACTCGACTTTGACAAATCATTTTTTCAGAGACCAACCAAAACATCATTTTTAAGCCCCCAAAATAATGAAAAGTGCATTCCAAGATCGATTTCAGAAACTATTATGCAAACCGAAATTTCATTGACACTAGTCAAACTCGTATGCAAGTTGCTTTTTAAAACTCGACTTTGACAAATCATTTTTTCAATGACCAACCAAAACATCATTTTTGAGCCCCCAAAATAATGAAAAATGCAATCCAAGATCGATTTCGGAAACTTTTTGGCAAACCAAAATTTCATTGTCACTAGTCAAATTTGTATGCAAGTTGCCTTTTAAAACTCGACTTTGACAAATCATTTTTTCAGAGACCAACCAAACCATCATTTTTAAGCCCCCAAAATAATGGAAAGTTCGATCCAAAATCGATTTCGGAAACTTTTTGGCAAACCAAAATTTCATTGTCATTAGTCAAACTTGTATGCAAGTTGCCTTTTAAAACTCGACTTTGACAAATCAGTTTTTCAGAGACCAACCAAACCATCACTTTTAGGCCCCCAAAATAATGAAAAGTGAAATCCAAAATCGATTTCGGAAACTTTTTGGCAATCCAAAATTTCATTGTCACTAGTCAAACTTGTATGCAAGTTGCCTTTTGAAACTCGACTTTGACAAATCATTTTTTCAGAGACCAACCAAAACATCATTTTTAAGCCCCCAAAATAATGAAAAGTGAAATCCAAAATCGATTTCGGAAACTTTTTGGCAAACCAAAATTTCATTGTCACTAGTCAAACTTGTATGCAAGTTGCCTTTTAAAACTCGACTTTGACAAATCATTTTTTCAGAGACCAACCAAACCATCATTTTTAAGCCCCCAAAATAATGGAAAGTTCGATCCAAAATCGATTTCGGAAACTTTTTGGCAAACCAAAATTTCATTGTCATTAGTCAAACTTGTATGCAAGTTGCCTTTTAAAACTCGACTTTGACAAATCATTTTTTCAGAGACCAACCAAAACATCATTTTTAAGCCCCCAAAATAATGAAAAGTGAAATTCAAAATCGATTTCGGAAACTTTTTGGCAATCCAAAATTTCATTGTCACTAGTCAAACTTGTATGCAAGTTGCCTTTTAAAACTCGACTTTGACAAATCATTTTTTTAGAGACCAACCAAACCATCATTTTTAAGCCCCCAAAATAATGGAAAGTTCGATCCAAAATCGATTTCGGAAACTTTTTGGCAATCCAAAATTTCATTGTCACAAGTCAAACTTGTATGCAAGTTGCCTTTTAAAACTTGACTTTGACAAATCATTTTTTCAGAGACCAACCAAAACATCATTTTTGAGCCCCCAAAATAATGAAAAGTGAAATCCAAAATCGATTTCGGAAACTTTTTGGCAAACCAAAATTTCATTGTCACTAGTCAAACTTGTATGCAAGTTGCCTTTTAAAACTCGACTTTGACAAATCATTTTTTCAGAGACCAACCAAAACATCATTTTTGAGCCCCCAAAATAATGAAAAGTAAAATCCAAAATCGATTTCGGAAACTTTTTGACAATCCAAAATTTCATTGTCATTAGTCAAACTTGTATGCAAGTTGCCTTTTAAAACTCGACTTTGACAAATCATTTTTTCAGAGACCAACCAAACCATCATTTTTAAGCCCCCAAAATAATGGAAAGTTCGATCCAAAATCGATTTCGGAAACTTTTTGGCAAACCAAAATTTCATTGTCATTAGTCAAACTTGTATGCAAGTTGCCTTTTAAAACTCGACTTTGACAAATCATTTTTTCAGAGACCAACCAAAACATCGTTTTTAAGCCCCCAAAATAATATAAAATAAAATCCAAAATCGATTTCGGAAACTTTTTGGCAATAAAAAATTTCATTGTCACTAGTCAAACTTGTATGCAAGTTGCCTTTTAAAACTCGACTTTGACAAATCATTTTTTCAGAGACCAACCAAAACATCATTTTTGAGCCCCCAAAATAATGAAAAGTGAAATCAAAAATCGATTTCGGAAACTTTTTGGCAAACCAAAATTTCATTGTCACTAGTCAAACTTGTATGCAAGTTGCCTTTTAAAACTCGACTTTGACAAATCATTTTTTCAGAGACCAACCAAAACATCATTTTTAAGCCCCCAAAATAATGAAAAGTAAAATCCAAAATCGATTTCGGAAACTTTTTGACAATCCAAAATTTCATTGTCATTAGTCAAACTTGTATGCAAGTTGCCTTTTAAAACTCGACTTTGACAAATCATTTTTTCAGAGACCAACCAAACCATCATTTTTAAGCCCCCAAAATAATGGAAAGTTCGATCCAAAATCGATTTCGGAAACTTTTTGGCAAACCAAAATTTCATTGTCATTAGTCAAACTTGTATGCAAGTTGCCTTTTAAAACTCGACTTTGACAAATCATTTTTTCAGAGACCAACCAAAACATCATTTTTAAGCCCCCAAAATAATGAAAATTATTATCCAAAATCGATTTCGGAAACTTTTTGGCAATCCAAAATTTCATTGTCATTAGTCAAACTTGTATGCAAGTTGCCTTTTAAAACTCGACTTTGACAAATCATTTTTTCAGAGACCAACCAAACCATCATTTTTAAGCCCCCAAAATAATGGAAAGTTCGATCCAAAATCGATTTCGGAAACTTTTTGGCAAACCAAAATGTCATTGTCACTAGTCAAACTTGTATGCAAGTTGCCTTTCAAAACTCGACTTTGACAAATCATTTTTTCAGAGACCAACCAAAACATCATTTTTGAGCCCCCAAAATAATGAAAAGTGAAATCCAAAATCGATTTCGGAAACTTTTTGGCAAACCAAAATTTCATTGTCACTAGTCAAACTTGTATGCAAGTTGCCTTTTAAAACTCGACTTTGACAAATCATTTTTTCAGAGACCAACCAAAACATCATTTTTAAGCCCCCAAAATAATGAAAAGTAAAATCCAAAATCGATTTCGGAAACTTTTTGGCAATCCAAAATTTCATTGTCACTAGTCAAACTTGTATGCAAGTTGCCTTTTAAAACTCGACTTTGACAAATCATTTTTTCAGAGACCAACCAAAACATCATTTTTAAGCCCCCAAAATAATGAAAAGTGAAATCCAAAATCGATTTCGGAAACTTTTTGGCAATCCAAAATTTCATTGTCATTAGTCAAACTTGTATGCAAGTTGCCTTTCAAAACTCGACTTTGACAAATCATTTTTTCAGAGACCAACCAAACCATCATTTTTAAGCTCCCAAAATAATGGAAAGTTCGATCCAAAATCGATTTCGGAAACTTTTTGGCAAACCAAATTGTCATTGTCACTAGTCAAACTTGTATGCAAGTTGCCTTTCAAAACTCGACTTTGACAAATCATTTTTTCAGAGACCAACCAAAACATCATTTTTAAGCCCCCAAAATAATGAAAAGTGAAATCCAAAATCGATTTCGGAAACTTTTTGGCAAACCAAAATTTCATTGTCACTAGTCAAACTTGTATGCAAGTTGCCTTTTAAAACTCGACTTTGACAAATCATTTTTTCAGAGACCAACCAAGACATCATTTTTAAGCCCCCAAAATAATGAAAAGTAAAATCCAAAATCGATTTCGGAAACTTTTTGGCAATCCAAAATTTCATTGTCATTAGTCAAACTTGTATGCAAGTTGCCTTTCAAAACTCGACTTTGACAAATCATTTTTTCAGAGACCAACCAAAACATCATTTTTAAGCCCCCAAAATAATGAAAAGTGAAATCCAAAATCGATTTCGGAAACTTTTTGGCAAACCAAAATTTCATTGTCACTAGTCAAACTTGTATGCAAGTTGCCTTTTAAAACTCGACTTTGACAAATCATTTTTTCAGAGACCAACCAAAACATCATTTTTAAGCCCCCAAAATAATGAAAAGTAAAATCCAAAATCGATTTCGGAAACTTTTTGGCAAACCAAAATTTCATTGTCATTAGTCAAACTTGTATGCAAGTTGCCTTTTAAAACTCGACTTTGACAAATCATTTTTTCAGAGACCAACCAAAACATCATTTTTAAGCCCCCAAAATAATGAAAAGTAAAATCCAAAATCGATTTCGGAAACTTTTTGGCAATCCAAAATTTCATTGTCATTAGTCAAACTTGTATGCAAGTTGCCTTTTAAAACTCGACTTTGACAAATCATTTTTTCAGAGACCAACCAAACCATCATTTTTAAGCCCCCAAAATAATGGAAAGTTCGATCCAAAATCGATTTCGGAAACTTTTTGGCAAACCAAAATGTCATTGTCACTAGTCAAACTTGTATGCAAGTTGCCTTTCAAAACTCGACTTTGACAAATCATTTTTTCAGAGACCAACCAAAACATCATTTTTGAGCCCCCAAAATAATGAAAAGTGAAATCCAAAATCGATTTCGGAAACTTTTTGGCAAACCAAAATTTCATTGTCACTAGTCAAACTTGTATGCAAGTTGCCTTTTAAAACTCGACTTTGACAAATCATTTTTTCAGAGACCAACCAAAACATCATTTTTAAGCCCCCAAAATAATGAAAAGTAAAATCCAAAATCGATTTCGGAAACTTTTTGGCAATCCAAAATTTCATTGTCACTAGTCAAACTTGTATGCAAGTTGCCTTTTAAAACTCGACTTTGACAAATCATTTTTTCAGAGACCAACCAAAACATCATTTTTAAGCACCCAAAATAATGAAAAGTGAAATCCAAAATCGATTTCGGAAACTTTTTGGCAATCCAAAATTTCATTGTCATTAGTCAAACTTGTATGCAAGTTGCCTTTCAAAACTCGACTTTGACAAATCATTTTTTCAGAGACCAACCAAAACATCATTTTTGAGCCCCCAAAATAATGAAAAGTAAAATCCAAAATCGATTTCGGAAACTTTTTTGCAAACCAAAATTTCATTGTCACTAGTCAAACTTGTATGCAAGTTGCCTTTTAAAACTCGACTTTGACAAATCATTTTTTCAGAGACCAACCAAAACATCATTTTTAAGCCCCCAAAATAATGAAAAGTAAAATCCAAAATCGATTTCGGAAACTTTTTGACAATCCAAAATTTCATTGTCATTAGTCAAACTTGTATGCAAGTTGCCTTTTAAAACTCGACTTTGACAAATCATTTTTTCAGAGACCAACCAAACCATCATTTTTAAGCCCCCAAAATAATGGAAAGTTCGATCCAAAATCGATTTCGGAAACTTTTTGGCAAACCAAAATTTCATTGTCATTAGTCAAACTTGTATGCAAGTTGCCTTTTAAAACTCGACTTTGACAAATCATTTTTTCAGAGACCAACCAAAACATCGTTTTTAAGCCCCCAAAATAATATAAAATAAAATCCAAAATCGATTTCGGAAACTTTTTGGCAATAAAAAATTTCATTGTCACTAGTCAAACTTGTATGCAAGTTGCCTTTTAAAACTCGACTTTGACAAATCATTTTTTCAGAGACCAACCAAAACATCATTTTTGAGCCCCCAAAATAATGAAAAGTGAAATCCAAAATCGATTTCGGAAACATTTTGGCAAACCAAAATTTCATTGTCACTAGTCAAACTTGTATGCAAGTTGCCTTTTAAAACTCGACTTTGACAAATCATTTTTTCAGAGACCAACCAAAACATCATTTTTAAGCCCCCAAAATAATGAAAAGTAAAATCCAAAATCGATTTCGGAAACTTTTTGGCAATCCAAAATTTCATTGTCATTAGTCAAACTTGTATGCAAGTTGCCTTTTAAAACTCGACTTTGACAAATCATTTTTTCAGAGACCAACCAAACCATCATTTTTAAGCCCCCAAAATAATGAAAAGTGAAATCCAAAATCGATTTCGGAAACTTTTTGGCAATCCAAAATTTCATTGTCATTAGTCAAACTTGTATGCAAGTTGCCTTTCAAAACTCGACTTTGACAAATCATTTTTTCAGAGACCAACCAAAACATCATTTTTGAGCCCCCAAAATAATGAAAAGTAAAATCCAAAATCGATTTCGGAAACTTTTTGGCAAACCAAAATTTCATTGTCACTAGTCAAACTTGTATGCAAGTTGCCTTTTAAAACTCGACTTTGACAAATCATTTTTTCAGAGACCAACCAAAACATCATTTTTAAGCCCCCAAAATAATGAAAAGTAAAATCCAAAATCGATTTCGGAAACTTTTTGACAATCCAAAATTTCATTGTCATTAGTCAAACTTGTATGCAAGTTGCCTTTTAAAACTCGACTTTGACAAATCATTTTTTCAGAGACCAACCAAACCATCATTTTTAAGCCCCCAAAATAATGGAAAGTTCGATCCAAAATCGATTTCGGAAACTTTTTGGCAAACCAAAATTTCATTGTCATTAGTCAAACTTGTATGCAAGTTGCCTTTTAAAACTCGACTTTGACAAATCATTTTTTCAGAGACCAACCAAAACATCGTTTTTAAGCCCCCAAAATAATATAAAATAAAATCCAAAATCGATTTCGGAAACTTTTTGGCAATAAAAAATTTCATTGTCACTAGTCAAACTTGTATGCAAGTTGCCTTTTAAAACTCGACTTTGACAAATCATTTTTTCAGAGACCAACCAAAACATCATTTTTGAGCCCCTAAAATAATGAAAAGTGAAATCCAAAATCGATTTCGGAAACATTTTGGCAAACCAAAATTTCATTGTCACTAGTCAAACTTGTATGCAAGTTGCCTTTTAAAACTCGACTTTGACAAATCATTTTTTCAGAGACCAACCAAAACATCATTTTTAAGCCCCCAAAATAATGAAAAGTAAAATCCAAAATCGATTTCGGAAACTTTTTGGCAATCCAAAATTTCATTGTCATTAGTCAAACTTGTATGCAAGTTGCCTTTTAAAACTCGACTTTGACAAATCATTTTTTCAGAGACCAACCAAACCATCATTTTTAAGCCCCCAAAATAATGGAAAGTTCGATCCAAAATCGATTTCGGAAACTTTTTGGCAAACCAAAATGTCATTGTCACTAGTCAAACTTGTATGCAAGTTGCCTTTCAAAACTCGACTTTGACAAATCATTTTTTCAGAGACCAACCAAAACATCATTTTTGAGCCCCCAAAATAATGAAAAGTGAAATCCAAAATCGATTTCGGAAACTTTTTGGCAAACCAAAATTTCATTGTCACTAGTCAAACTTGTATGCAAGTTGCCTTTTAAAACTCGACTGTCACAAATCATGTTTTCAGAGACCAACCAAAACATCATTTTTGAGCCCCCAAAATAATGAAAAGTGAAATCCAAAATCGATTTCGGAAACTTTTTGGCAAACCAACATTTCAATGTAACTAGTCAAACTTGTATGCAAGTTGCCTTTTCAAACTCGACTTTGACAAATCATTTTTTCAGAGACCAACCAAAACATCATTTTTAAGCCCCCAAAATAATGAAAAGTAAAATCCAAAATCGATTTCGGAAACTTTTTGGCAATCCAAAATTTCATTGTCACTAGTCAAACTTGTATGCAAGTTGCCTTTTAAAACTCGACTTTGACAAATCATTTTTCAGAGACCAACCAAAACATCATTTTTAAGCCCCCAAAATAATGAAAAGTGAAATCCAAAATCGATTTCGGAAACTTTTTGGCAATCCAAAATTTCATTGTCATTAGTCAAACTTGTATGCAAGTTGCCTTTCAAAACTCGACTTTGACAAATCATTTTTTCAGAGACCAACCAAACCATCATTTTTAAGCTCCCAAAATAATGGAAAGTTCGATCCAAAATCGATTTCGGAAACTTTTTGGCAAACCAAATTGTCATTGTCACTAGTCAAACTTGTATGCAAGTTGCCTTTCAAAACTCGACTTTGACAAATCATTTTTTCAGAGACCAACCAAAACATCATTTTTAAGCCCCCAAAATAATGAAAAGTGAAATCCAAAATCGATTTCGGAAACTTTTTGGCAAACCAAAATTTCATTGTCACTAGTCAAACTTGTATGCAAGTTGCCTTTTAAAACTCGACTTTGACAAATCATTTTTTCAGAGACCAACCAAGACATCATTTTTAAGCCCCCAAAATAATGAAAAGTAAAATCCAAAATCGATTTCGGAAACTTTTTGGCAATCCAAAATTTCATTGTCATTAGTCAAACTTGTATGCAAGTTGCCTTTCAAAACTCGACTTTGACAAATCATTTTTTCAGAGACCAACCAAAACATCATTTTTAAGCCCCCAAAATAATGAAAAGTGAAATCCAAAATCGATTTCGGAAACTTTTTGGCAAACCAAAATTTCATTGTCACTAGTCAAACTTGTATGCAAGTTGCCTTTTAAAACTCGACTTTGACAAATCATTTTTTCAGAGACCAACCAAGACATCATTTTTAAGCCCCCAAAATAATGAAAAGTAAAATCCAAAATCGATTTCGGAAACTTTTTGGCAATCCAAAATTTCAATGTAACTAGTCAAACTTGTATGCAAGTTGCCTTTTAAAACTCGACTTTGACAAATCATTTTTTCAGAGACCAACCAAAACATCATTTTTAAGCCCCCAAAATAATGAAAAGTAAAATCCAAAATCGATTTCGGAAACTTTTTGGCAAACCAAAATTTCATTGTCATTAGTCAAACTTGTATGCAAGTTGCCTTTTAAAACTCGACTTTGACAAATCATTTTTTCAGAGACCAACCAAAACATCATTTTTAAGCTCCCAAAATAATGAAAAGTAAAATCCAAAATCGATTTCGGAAACTTTTTGGCAATCCAAAATTTCATTGTCATTAGTCAAACTTGTATGCAAGTTGCCTTTTAAAACTCGACTTTGACAAATCATTTTTTCAGAGACCAACCAAACCATCATTTTTAAGCCCCCAAAATAATGGAAAGTTCGATCCAAAATCGATTTCGGAAACTTTTTGGCAAACCAAAATTTCATTGTCATTAGTCAAACTTGTATGCAAGTTGCCTTTCAAAACTCGACTTTGACAAATCATTTTTTCAGAGACCAACCAAAACATCATTTTTGAGCCCCCAAAATAATGAAAAGTAAAATCCAAAATCGATTTCGGAAACTTTTTGGCAATAAAAAATTTCAATGTAACTAGTCAAACTTGTATGCAAGTTGCCTTTTAAAACTCGAATTTGACAAATCATTTTTTCAGAGACCAACCAAAACATCGTTTTTAAGCCCCCAAAATAATGAAAAATAAAATCCAAAATCGATTTCGGAAACTTTTTGGCAAACCAAATTGTCATTGTCACTAGTCAAACTTGTATGCAAGTTGCCTTTTAAAACTCGACTTTGACAAATCATTTTTTCAGAGACCAACCAAAACATCATTTTTAAGCTCCCAAAATAATGAAAAGTAAAATCCAAAATCGATTTCGGAAACTTTTTGGCAATCCAAAATTTCATTGTCATTAGTCAAACTTGTATGCAAGTTGCCTTTTAAAACTCGACTTTGACAAATCATTTTTTCAGAGACCAACCAAAACATCATTTTTAAGCTCCCAAAATAATGAAAAGTAAAATCCAAAATCGATTTCGGAAACTTTTTGGCAATCCAAAATTTCATTGTCATTAGTCAAACTTGTATGCAAGTTGCCTTTCAAAACTCGACTTTGACAAATCATTTTTTCAGAGACCAACCAAAACATCATTTTTGAGCCCCCAAAATAATGAAAAGTAAAATCCAAAATCGATTTCGGAAACTTTTTGGCAATAAAAAATTTCAATGTAACTAGTCAAACTTGTATGCAAGTTGCCTTTTAAAACTCGAATTTGACAAATCATTTTTTCAGAGACCAACCAAAACATCGTTTTTAAGCCCCCAAAATAATGAAAAATAAAATCCAAAATCGATTTCGGAAACTTTTTGGCAAACCAAATTGTCATTGTCACTAGTCAAACTTGTATGCAAGTTGCCTTTCAAAACTCGACTTTGACAAATCATTTTTTCAGAGACCAACCAAAACATCATTTTTAAGCCCCCAAAATAATGAAAAGTGAAATCCAAAATCGATTTCGGAAACTTTTTGGCAAACCAAAATTTCATTGTCACTAGTCAAACTTGTATGCAAGTTGCCTTTTAAAACTCGACTTTGACAAATCATTTTTTCAGAGACCAACCAAGACATCATTTTTAAGCCCCCAAAATAATGAAAAGTAAAATCCAAAATCGATTTCGGAAACTTTTTGGCAATCCAAAATTTCATTGTCATTAGTCAAACTTGTATGCAAGTTGCCTTTCAAAACTCGACTTTGACAAATCATTTTTTCAGAGACCAACCAAAACATCATTTTTAAGCCCCCAAAATAATGAAAAGTGAAATCCAAAATCGATTTCGGAAACTTTTTGGCAAACCAAAATTTCATTGTCACTAGTCAAACTTGTATGCAAGTTGCCTTTTAAAACTCGACTTTGACAAATCATTTTTTCAGAGACCAACCAAAACATCGTTTTTAAGCCCCCAAAATAATATAAAATAAAATCCAAAATCGATTTCGGAAACTTTTTGGCAATAAAAAATTTCATTGTCACTAGTCAAACTTGTATGCAAGTTGCCTTTTAAAACTCGACTTTGACAAATCATTTTTTCAAAGACCAACCAAAACATCATTTTTGAGCCCCCAAAATAATGAAAAGTGAAATCCAAAATCGATTTCGGAAACTTTTTGGCAAACCAAAATTTCATTGTCACTAGTCAAACTTGTATGCAAGTTGCCTTTTAAAACTCGACTTTGACAAATCATTTTTTCAGAGACCAACCAAAACATCGTTTTTAAGCCCCCAAAATAATGAAAAATAAAATCCAAAATCGATTTCGGAAACTTTTTGGCAATAAAAAATTTCAATGTAACTAGTCAAACTTGTATGCAAGTTGCCTTTTAAAACTCGACTTTGACAAATCATTTTTTCAGAGACCAACCAAAACATCGTTTTTAAGCCCCCAAAATAATGAAAAATAAAATCCAAAATCGATTTCGGAAACTTTTTGGCAAACCAAATTGTCATTGTCACTAGTCAAACTTGTATGCAAGTTGCCTTTCAAAACTCGACTTTGACAAATCATTTTTTCAGAGACCAACCAAAACATCATTTTTAAGCCCCCAAAATAATGAAAAGTGAAATCCAAAATCGATTTCGGAAACTTTTTGGCAAACCAAAATTTCATTGTCACTAGTCAAACTTGTATGCAAGTTGCCTTTTAAAACTCGACTTTGACAAATCATTTTTTCAGAGACCAGCCAAACCATCATTTTTAAGGCCCCAAAATAATGAAAAGTGAAATCCAAAATCGATTTCGGAAACTTTTTGGCAAACCAAAATTTCATTGTCACTAGTCAAACTTGTATGCAAGTTGCCTTTTAAAACTCGACTTTGACAAATCATTTTTTCAGAGACCAACCAAAACATCGTTTTTAACCCCCCAAAATAATGAAAAATAAAATCCAAAATCGATTTCGGAAACTTTTTGGCAATAAAAAATTTCAATGTAACTAGTCAAACTTGTATGCAAGTTGCCTTTGAAAACTCGACTTTGACAAATCATTTTTTCAGAGACCAACCAAAACATCGTTTTTAAGCCCCCAAAATAATGAAAAGTGAAATCCAAAATCGATTTCGGAAACTTTTTGGCAATCCAAAATTTCATTGTCATTAGTCAAACTTGTATGCAAGTTGCCTTTTAAAACTCGACTTTGACAAATCATTTTTTCAGAGACCAACCAAAACATCATTTTTAAGCCCCCAAAATAATGAAAAGTGAAATCCAAAATCGATTTCGGAAACTTTTTGGCAAACCAAATTGTCATTGTCACTAGTCAAACTTGTATGCAAGTTGCCTTTCAAAACTCGACTTTAACAAATCATTTTTTCAGAGACCAACCAAAACATCATTTTTAAGCCCCCAAAATAATGAAAAGTGAAATCCAAAATCGATTTCGGAAACTTTTTGGCAAACCAAAATTTCATTGTCACTAGTCAAACTTGTATGCAAGTTGCCTTTTAAAACTCGACTTTGACAAATCATTTTTTCAGAGACCAACCAAGACATCATTTTTAAGCCCCCAAAATAATGAAAAGTAAAATCCAAAATCGATTTCGGAAACTTTTTGGCAATCCAAAATTTCATTGTCATTAGTCAAACTTGTATGCAAGTTGCCTTTCAAAACTCGACTTTGACAAATCATTTTTTCAGAGACCAACCAAAACATCATTTTTAAGCCCCCAAAATAATGAAAAGTGAAATCCAAAATCGATTTCGGAAACTTTTTGGCAAACCAAAATTTCATTGTCACTAGTCAAACTTGTATGCAAGTTGCCTTTTAAAACTCGACTTTGACAAATCATTTTTTCAGAGACCAACCAAAACATCGTTTTTAAGCCCCCAAAATAATATAAAATAAAATCCAAAATCGATTTCGGAAACTTTTTGGCAATCCAAAATTTCATTGTCATTAGTCAAACTTGTATGCAAGTTGCCTTTCAAAACTCGACTTTGACAAATCATTTTTTCAGAGACCAACCAAAACATCATTTTTAAGCCCCCAAAATAATGAAAAGTGAAATCCAAAATCGATTTCGGAAACTTTTTGGCAAACCAAAATTTCATTGTCACTAGTCAAACTTGTATGCAAGTTGCCTTTTAAAACTCGACTTTGACAAATCATTTTTTCAGAGACCAACCAAAACATCGTTTTTAAGCCCCCAAAATAATATAAAATAAAATCCAAAATCGATTTCGGAAACTTTTTGGCAATAAAAAATTTCATTGTCACTAGTCAAACTTGTATGCAAGTTGCCTTTTAAAACTCGACTTTGACAAATCATTTTTTCAGAGACCAACCAAAACATCATTTTTGAGCCCCCAAAATAATGAAAAGTGAAATCCAAAATCGATTTCGGAAACTTTTTGGCAATCCAAAATTTCATTGTCACTAGTCAAACTTGTATGCAAGTTGCCTTTTAAAACTCGACTTTGACAAATCATTTTTTCAGAGACCAACCAAAACATCGTTTTTAAGCCCCCAAAATAATGAAAAATAAAATCCAAAATCGATTTCGGAAACTTTTTGGCAAACCAAATTGTCATTGTCACTAGTCAAACTTGTATGCAAGTTGCCTTTCAAAACTCGACTTTGACAAATCATTTTTTCAGAGACCAACCAAAACATCATTTTTAAGCCCCCAAAATAATGAAAAGTGAAATCCAAAATCGATTTCGGAAACTTTTTGGCAAACCAAAATTTCATTGTCACTAGTCAAACTTGTATGCAAGTTGCCTTTTAAAACTCGACTTTGACAAATCATTTTTTCAGAGACCAACCAAGACATCATTTTTAAGCCCCCAAAATAATGAAAAGTAAAATCCAAAATCGATTTCGGAAACTTTTTGGCAAACCAAAATTTCATTGTCACTAGTCAAACATGTATGCAAGTTGCCTTTTAAAACTCGACTTTGACAAATCATTTTTTCAGAGACCAACCAAAACATCATTTTTAAGCCCCCAAAATAATGAAAAGTGAAATCCAAAATCGATTTCGGAAACTTTTTGGCAAACCAAAATTTCATTGTCACTAGTCAAACATGTATGCAAGTTGCCTTTTAAAACTCGACTTTGACAAATCATTTTTTCAGAGACCAACCAAAACATCGTTTTTAAGCCCCCAAAATAATGAAAAATAAAATCCAAAATCGATTTCGGAAACTTTTTGGCAAACCAAATTGTCATTGTCACTAGTCAAACTTGTATGCAAGTTGCCTTTCAAAACTCGACTTTGACAAATCATTTTTTCAGAGACCAACCAAAACATCATTTTTAAGCCCCCAAAATAATGAAAAGTGAAATCCAAAATCGATTTCGGAAACTTTTTGGCAAACCAAAATTTCATTGTCACTAGTCAAACATGTATGCAAGTTGCCTTTTAAAACTCGACTTTGACAAATCATTTTTTCAGAGACCAACCAAACCATCATTTTTAAGCCCCCAAAATAATGAAAAGTTAAATCCAAAATCGATTTCGGAAACTTTTTGGCAAACCAAAATTTCATTGTCACTAGTCAAACTTGTATGCAAGTTGCCTTTTGAAACTCGACTTTGACAAATCATTTTTTCAGAGACCAACCAAAACATCATTTTTGAGCCCCCAAAATAATGAAAAGTGAAATCCAAAATCGATTTCGGAAACTTTTTGGCAAACCAAAACTTCATTGTCACTAGTCAAACTTGTATGCAAGTTGCCTTTTAAAACTCGACTTTGACAAATCATTTTTTCAGAGACCAACCAAACCATCATTTTTAAGCCCCCAAAATAATGAAAAGTTAAATCCAAAATCGATTTCGGAAACTTTTTGGCAAACCAAAATTTCATTGTCACTAGTCAAATTTGTATGCAAGTTGCCTTTTGAAACTCGACTTTGACAAATCATTTTTTCAGAGACCAACCAAAACATCATTTTTGAGCCCCCAAAATAATGAAAAGTGAAATCCAAAATCGATTTCGGAAACTTTTTGGCAATCCAAAATTTCATTGTCACTAGTCAAACTTGTATGCAAGTTGCCTTTTAAAACTCGACTTTGACAAATCATTTTTTCAAAGACCAACCAAAACATCATTTTTAAGCCCCCAAAATAATGAAAAGTTCGATCCAAAATCGATTTCGGAAACTTTTTGGCAAACCAAAATTTCATTGTCACTAGTCAAACTTGTATGCAAGTTGCCTTTTAAAACTCGACTTTGACAAATCATTTTTTCAGAGACCAACCAAACCATCATTTTTAAGCCCCCAAAATAATGAAAAGTGAAATCCAAAATCGATTTCGGAAACTTTTTGGCAATCCAAAATTTCATTGTCACTAGTCAAACTTGTATGCAAGTTGCCTTTTAAAACTCGACTTTGACAAATCATTTTTTCAGAGACCAACCAAAACATCATTTTTGAGCCCCCAAAATAATAAAAAATGAAATCCAAAATCGATTTCTGAAACTTTTCTGCAAACCAGAATTTCATTGTTACTAGTCAAACTTGTATGCAAGTTGCCTTTTAAAACTCGACTTTGACAAATCATTTTTTCAGAGACCAACCAAACCATCATTTTTAAGCCCCCAAAATAATGAAAAGTAAAATCCAAAATCGATTTCGGAAACTTTTTGGCAAACCAAAATTTCATTGTCACTAGTCAAACTTGTATGCAAGTTGCCTTTTAAAACTCGACTTTGACAAATCATTTTTTGAGAGATCAACCAAAACATCATTTTTAAGCCCCCAAAATAATGAAAAGTGAAATCCAAAATCGATTTCGGAAACTTTGTGGCAATCCAAAATTTCATTGTCACTAGTAAAACTTGTATGCAGGTTGCCTTTTAAAACTCGACTTTGACAAATCATTTTTTCAGTGACCAACCAAAACATCATTTTTGAGCCCCCAAAATAATGAAAAGTGAAATCCAAAATCGATTTCGGAAACTTTTTGGCAATCCAAAATTTCATTGTCACTAGTCAAACTTGTATGCAAGTTGCCTTTTAAAACTCGACTTTGACAAATCATTTTTTCAGAGACCAACCAAAACATCATTTTTAAGCCCCCAAAATAATGAAAAGTTAAATCCAAAATCGATTTCGGAAACTTTTTGGCAATCCAAAATTTCATTGTCACTAGTCAAACTTGTATGCAAGTTGCCTTTTAAAACTCGACTTTGACAAATCATTTTTTCAGAGACCAACCAAAACATCAATTGTAAGCTCCCAAAATAATGAAAAGTGAAATCCAAAATCGATTTCGGAAACTTTTTGGCAAACCCAAATTTCATTGTCACTAGTCAAACTTGTATGCAAGTTGCCTTTTAAAACTCGACTTTGACAAATCATTTTTTCAGAGACCAACCAAAACATCATTTTTGAGCCCCCAAAATAATAAAAAGTGAAATCCAAAATCGATTTTGGAAACTTTTTGGCAAACCAAAATTTCATTGTCACTAGTCAAACTTGTATGCAAGTTGGCTTTTCAAACTCGACTTTGACAAATCATTTTTTCAGAGACCAACCAAACCATCATTTTTAAGCTCCCAAAATAATGAAAAGTGAAATCCAAAATCGATTTCGGAAACTTTTTGGCAATCCAAAATTTCATTGTCACTAGTCAAACTTGTATGCAAGTTGCCTTTTAAAACTCGACTTTGACAAATCATTTTTTCAGAGACCAACCAAAACATCATTTTTAAGCCCCCAATATAATGAAAAGTAAAATCCAAAATCGATTTCGGAAACTTTGTGGCAATCCAAAATTTCATTGTCACTAGTCAAACTTGTATGCAAGTTGGCTTTTCAAACTCGACTTTGACAAATCATTTTTTCAGAGACCAACCAAACCATCATTTTTAAGCCCCCAAAATAATGAAAAGTAAAATCCAAGATCGATTTCGGAAACTTTTTGGCAAACCAAAATTTCATTGTCACTAGTCAAACTTGTATGCAAGTTGCCTTTTAATACTCGACTTTGACAAATCATTTTTTCAGAGACCAACCAAAACATCATTTTTGAGCCCCCAAAATAATGAAAAGTGAAATCCAAAATCGATTTCGGAAACTTTTTGGCAAACCAAAACTTCATTGTCACTAGTCAAACTTGTATGCAAGTTGCCTTTTAATACTCGACTTTGACAAATCATTTTTTCAGAGACCAACCAAAACATCATTTTTAAGCCCCCAAAATAATGAAAAGTTAAATCCAAAATCGATTTCGGAAACTTTTGGGCAAACCAAAATTTCATTGTCACTAGTCAAACTTGTATGCAAGTTGCCTTTTAAAACTCGACTTTGACAAATCATTTTTTCAGAGACCAACCAAACCATCATTTTTAAGCCCCCAAAATAATGAAA
Organism: Anopheles marshallii; assembly: GCF_943734725.1. NCBI lineage: Eukaryota > Metazoa > Arthropoda > Insecta > Diptera > Culicidae > Anopheles > Anopheles marshallii. Next base: position 386,265 of record NW_026525898.1, on the reverse strand, counting down.
AGTGAAATCCAAAATCGATTTCGGAAACTTTTGGGCAAACCAAAATTTCATTGTCACTAGTCAAACTTGTATGCAAGTTGCCTTTTAAAACTCGACTTTGACAAATCATTTTTTCAGAGACCAACCAAACCATCATTTTTAAGCCCCCAAAATAATGAAAAGTTAAATCCAAAATCGATTTCGGAAACTTTTTGGCAAACCAAAATTTCATTGTCACTAGTCAAACTTGTATGCAAGTTGCCTTTTGAAACTCGACTTTGACAAATCATTTTTTCAGAGACCAACCAAACCATCATTTTTAAGCCCCCAAAATAATGAAAAGTGAAATCCAAAATCGATTTCGGAAACTTTTGGGCAAACCAAAATTTCATTGTCACTAGTCAAACTTGTATGCAAGTTGCCTTTTAATACTCGACTTTGACAAATCATTTTTTCAGAGACCAACCAAAACATCATTTTTGAGCCCCCAAAATAATGAAAAGTGAAATCCAAAATCGATTTCGGAAACTTTTTGGCAAACCAAAACTTCATTGTCACTAGTCAAACTTGTATGCAAGTTGCCTTTTAAAACTCGACTTTGACAAATCATTTTTTCAGAGACCAACCAAACCATCATTTTTAAGCCCCCAAAATAATGAAAAGTTAAATCCAAAATCGATTTCGGAAACTTTTTGGCAAACCAAAATTTCATTGTCACTAGTCAAACTTGTATGCAAGTTGCCTTTTGAAACTCGACTTTGACAAATCATTTTTTCAGAGACCAACCAAAACATCATTTTTGAGCCCCCAAAATAATGAAAAGTGAAATCCAAAATCGATTTCGGAAACTTTTTGGCAAACCAAAACTTCATTGTCACTAGTCAAACTTGTATGCAAGTTGCCTTTTAAAACTCGACTTTGACAAATCATTTTTTCAGAGACCAACCAAACCATCATTTTTAAGCCCCCAAAATAATGAAAAGTTAAATCCAAAATCGATTTCGGAAACTTTTTGGCAAACCAAAATTTCATTGTCACTAGTCAAACTTGTATGCAAGTTGCCTTTTGAAACTCGACTTTGACAAATCATTTTTTCAGAGACCAACCAAAACATCATTTTTGAGCCCCCAAAATAATGAAAAGTGAAATCCAAAATCGATTTCGGAAACTTTTGGGCAAACCAAAATTTCATTGTCACTAGTCAAACTTGTATGCAAGTTGCCTTTTAAAACTCGACTTTGACAAATCATTTTTTCAGAGACCAACCAAAACATCATTTTTGAGCCCCCAAAATAATGAAAAGTGAAATCCAAAATCGATTTCGGAAACTTTTGGGCAAACCAAAATTTCATTGTCACTAGTCAAACTTGTATGCAAGTTGCCTTTTAAAACTCGACTTTGACAAATCATTTTTTCAGAGACCAACCAAACCATCATTTTTAAGCCCCCAAAATAATGAAAAGTTAAATCCAAAATCGATTTCGGAAACTTTTTGGCAAACCAAAATTTCATTGTCACTAGTCAAACTTGTATGCAAGTTGCCTTTTGAAACTCGACTTTGACAAATCATTTTTTCAGAGACCAACCAAACCATCATTTTTAAGCCCCCAAAATAATGAAAAGTTAAATCCAAAATCGATTTCGGAAACTTTTTGGCAAACCAAAATTTCATTGTCACTAGTCAAACTTGTATGCAAGTTGCCTTTTAAAACTCGACTTTGACAAATCATTTTTTCAGAGATCAACCAAAACATCATTTTTAAGCCCCCAAAATAATGAAAAGTGAAATCCAAAATCGATTTCGGAAACTTTTTGGCAATCCAAAATTTCATTGTCACTAGTCAAACTTGTAAGCAAGTTGCCTTTTGAAACTCGACTTTGACAAATCATTTTTTCAGAGACCAACCAAACCATCATTTTTAAGCCCCCAAAATAATGAAAAGTTAAATCCAAAATCGATTTCGGAAACTTTTTGGCAAACCAAAATTTCATTGTCACTAGTCAAACTTGTATGCAAGTTGCCTTTTGAAACTCGACTTTGACAAATCATTTTTTCAGAGACCAACCAAAACATCATTTTTGAGCCCCCAAAATAATGAAAAGTGAAATCCAAAATCGATTTCGGAAACTTTTTGGCAAACCAAAACTTCATTGTCACTAGTCAAACTTGTATGCAAGTTGCCTTTTAAAACTCGACTTTGACAAATCATTTTTTCAGAGACCAACCAAACCATCATTTTTAAGCCCCCAAAATAATGAAAAGTTAAATCCAAAATCGATTTCGGAAACTTTTTGGCAAACCAAAATTTCATTGTCACTAGTCAAACTTGTATGCAAGTTGCCTTTTGAAACTCGACTTTGACAAATCATTTTTTCAGAGACCAACCAAAACATCATTTTTGAGCCCCCAAAATAATGAAAAGTGAAATCCAAAATCGATTTCGGAAACTTTTGGGCAAACCAAAATTTCATTGTCACTAGTCAAACTTGTAAGCAAGTTGCCTTTTGAAACTCGACTTTGACAAATCATTTTTTCAGAGACCAACCAAACCATCATTTTTAAGCCCCCAAAATAATGAAAAGTTAAATCCAAAATCGATTTCGGAAACTTTTTGGCAAACCAAAATTTCATTGTCACTAGTCAAACTTGTATGCAAGTTGCCTTTTAAAACTCGACTTTGACAAATCATTTTTTCAGAGACCAACCAAACCATCATTTTTAAGCCCCCAAAATAATGAAAAGTGAAATCCAAAATCGATTTCGGAAACTTTTGGGCAAACCAAAATTTCATTGTCACTAGTCAAACTTGTAAGCAAGTTGCCTTTTGAAACTCGACTTTGACAAATCATTTTTTCAGAGACCAACCAAACCATCATTTTTAAGCCCCCAAAATAATGAAAAGTGAAATCCAAAATCGATTTCGGAAACTTTTGGGCAAACCAAAATTTCATTGTCACTAGTCAAACTTGTATGCAAGTTGCCTTTTAAAACTCGACTTTGACAAATCATTTTTTCAGAGACCAACCAAACCATCATTTTTAAGCCCCCAAAATAATGAAAAGTTAAATCCAAAATCGATTTCGGAAACTTTTTGGCAAACCAAAATTTCATTGTCACTAGTCAAACTTGTATGCAAGTTGCCTTTTGAAACTCGACTTTGACAAATCATTTTTTCAGAGACCAACCAAACCATCATTTTTAAGCCCCCAAAATAATGAAAAGTTAAATCCAAAATCGATTTCGGAAACTTTTTGGCAAACCAAAATTTCATTGTCACTAGTCAAACTTGTATGCAAGTTGCCTTTTAAAACTCGACTTTGACAAATCATTTTTTCAGAGATCAACCAAAACATCATTTTTAAGCCCCCAAAATAATGAAAAGTGAAATCCAAAATCGATTTCGGAAACTTTTTGGCAATCCAAAATTTCATTGTCACTAGTCAAACTTGTAAGCAAGTTGCCTTTTAAAACTCGACTTTGACAAATCATTTTTTCAGAGACCAACCAAAACATCATTTTTAAGCCCCCAAAATAATAAAAAATGAAATCCAAAATCGATTTCTGAAACTTTTCTGCAAACCAGAATTTCATTGTTACTAGTCAAACTTGTATGCAAGTTGCCTTTTAAAACTCGACTTTGACAAATCATTTTTTCAGAGACCAACCAAACCATCATTTTTAAGCCCCCAAAATAATGAAAAGTTAAATCCAAAATCGATTTCTGAAACTTTTCTGCAAACCAGAATTTCATTGTCACTAGTCAAACTTGTATGCAAGTTGCCTTTTAAAACTCGACTTTGACAAATCATTTTTTCAGAGACCAACCAAAACATCGTTTTTGAGCCCCCAAAATAATGAAAAATGCAACCCAAGATCGATTTGAGAAACTTTTCTGCAAACCAGAATTTCATTGTCACTAGTCAAACTTGTATGCAAGTTGCCTTTTAAAACTCGACTTTGACAAATCATTTTTTCAGAGACCAACCAAAACATCATTTTTGAGCCCCCAAAATAATGAAAAGTGAAATCCAAAATCGATTTCGGAAACTTTTGGGCAAACCAAAATTTCATTGTCACTAGTCAAACTTGTATGCAAGTTGCCTTTTAAAACTCGACTTTGACAAATCATTTTTTCAGAGACCAACCAAAACATCATTTTTGAGCCCCCAAAATAATGAAAAGTGAAATCCAAAATCGATTTCGGAAACTTTTTGGCAAACCAAAATTTCATTGTCACTAGTCAAACTTGTATGCAAGTTGCCTTTTGAAACTCGACTTTGACAAATCATTTTTTCAGAGACCAACCAAACCATCATTTTTAAGCCCCCAAAATAATGAAAAGTTAAATCCAAAATCGATTTCGGAAACTTTTTGGCAAACCAAAATTTCATTGTCACTAGTCAAACTTGTATGCAAGTTGCCTTTTAAAACTCAACTTTGACAAATCATTTTTTCAGAGACCAACCAAAACATCATTTTTGAGCCCCCAAAATAATAAAAAATGAAATCCAAAATCGATTTCTGAAACTTTTCTGCAAACCAGAATTTCATTGTTACTAGTCAAACTTGTATGCAAGTTGCCTTTTAAAACTCGACTTTGACAAATCATTTTTTCAGAGACCAACCAAACCATCATTTTTAAGCCCCCAAAATAATGAAAAGTTCGATCCAAAATCGATTTCGGAAACTTTTTGGCAATCCAAAATTTCATTGTCACTAGTCAAACTTGTATGCAAGTTGCCTTTTAAAACTCGACTTTGACAAATCATATTTTCAGAGACCAACCAAAACATCATTTTTGAGCCCCCAAAATAGTGAAAAGTGAAATCCAAAATCGATTTCGGAAACTTTTTGGCAATCCAAAATTTCATTGTCACTAGTCAAACTTGTATGCAAGTTGCCTTTTAAAACTCGACTTTGACAAATCATTTTTTCAGAGACCAACCAAAACATCATTTTTAAGCCCCCAAAATAATGAAAAGTGAAATCCAAAATCGATTTCGGAAACTTTTTGGCAAACCAAAATTTCATTGTCACTAGTCAAACGTGTATGCAAGTTGCTTTTTAAAACTCGACTTTGACAAATCATTTTTTCAGAGACCAACCAAAACATCATTTTTGAGCCCCCAAAATAATGAAAAGTTCGATCCAAAATCGATTTCGGAAACTTTTTGGCAAACCAAAATGTCATTGTCACTAGTCAAACTTGTATGCAAATTGCCTTTTAAAACTCGACTTTGACAAATCATTTTTTCAGAGACCAACCAAAACATCATTTTTAAGCCCCCAAAATAATGAAAAGTAAAATCCAAAATCGATTTCGGAAACTTTTTGGCAAACCAAAATGTCATTGTCACTAGTCAAATTTGTATGCAAGTTGCCTTTTAAAACTCGACTTTGACAAATCATTTTTTCAGAGACCAACCAAACCATCATTTTTAAGCCCCCAAAATAATGAAAAGTGAAATCCAAAATCGATTTCGGAAACTTTTTGGCAATCCAAAATTTCATTGTCACTAGTCAAACTTGTATGCAAGTTGCCTTTTAAAACTCGACTTTGACAAATCATTTTTTCAAAGACCAACCAAAACATCATTTTTAAGCCCCCAAAATAATGAAAAGTTCGATCCAAAATCGATTTCGGAAACTTTTTGGCAAACCAAAATTTCATTGTCACTAGTCAAACTTGTATGCAAGTTGCCTTTTAAAACTCGACTTTGACAAATCATTTTTTCAGAGACCAACCAAACCATCATTTTTAAGCCCCCAAAATAATGAAAAGTAAAATCCAAAATCGATTTCGGAAACTTTTTGGCAAACCAAAATTTCATTGTCACTAGTCAAACTTGTATGCAAGTTGCCTTTTAAAACTCGACTTTGACAAATCATTTTTTCAGAGACCAACCAAAACATCATTTTTAAGCCCCCAAAATAATGAAAAGTTCGATCCAAAATCGATTTCGGAAACTTTTTGGCAAACCAAAATTTCATTGTCACTAGTCAAACTTGTATGCAAGTTGCCTTTTAAAACTCAACTTTGACAAATCATTTTTTCAGAGACCAACCAAAACATCATTTTTGAGCCCCCAAAATAATAAAAAATGAAATCCAAAATCGATTTCTGAAACTTTTCTGCAAACCAGAATTTCATTGTTACTAGTCAAACTTGTATGCAAGTTGCCTTTTAAAACTCGACTTTGACAAATCATTTTTTCAGAGACCAACCAAACCATCATTTTTAAGCCCCCAAAATAATGAAAAGTTCGATCCAAAATCGATTTCGGAAACTTTTTGGCAATCCAAAATTTCATTGTCACTAGTCAAACTTGTATGCAAGTTGCCTTTTAAAACTCGACTTTGACAAATCATATTTTCAGAGACCAACCAAAACATCATTTTTGAGCCCCCAAAATAGTGAAAAGTGAAATCCAAAATCGATTTCGGAAACTTTTTGGCAATCCAAAATTTCATTGTCACTAGTCAAACTTGTATGCAAATTGCCTTTTAAAACTCGACTTTGACAAATCATTTTTTCAGAGACCAACCAAAACATCATTTTTAAGCCCCCAAAATAATGAAAAGTGAAATCCAAAATCGATTTCGGAAACTTTTTGGCAAACCAAAATGTCATTGTCACTAGTCAAACTTGTATGCAAGTTGCCTTTTAAAACTCGACTTTGACAACTCATTTTTTCAGAGACCAACCAAAACATCATTTTTAAGCTCCCAAAATAATGAAAAGTAAAATCCAAAATCGATTTCGGAAACTTTTTGGCAAACCAAAATGTCATTGTCACTAGTCAAACTTGTATGCAAATTGCCTTTTAAAACTCGACTTTGACAAATCATTTTTTCAGAGACCAACCAAAACATCATTTTTAAGCCCCCAAAATAATGAAAAGTAAAATCCAAAATCGATTTCGGAAACTTTTTGGCAAACCAAAATGTCATTGTCACTAGTCAAATTTGTATGCAAGTTGCCTTTTAAAACTCGACTTTGACAAATCATTTTTTCAGAGACCAACCAAACCATCATTTTTAAGCCCCCAAAATAATGAAAAGTGAAATCCAAAATCGATTTCGGAAACTTTTTGGCAATCCAAAATTTCATTGTCACTAGTCAAACTTGTATGCAAGTTGCCTTTTAAAACTCGACTTTGACAAATCATTTTTTCAAAGACCAACCAAAACATCATTTTTAAGCCCCCCAAAATAATGAAAAGTTCGATCCAAAATCGATTTCGGAAACTTTTTGGCAAACCAAAATTTCATTGTCACTAGTCAAACTTGTATGCAAGTTGCCTTTTAAAACTCGACTTTGACAAATCATTTTTTCAGAGACCAACCAAACCATCATTTTTAAGCCCCCAAAATAATGAAAAGTAAAATCCAAAATCGATTTCGGAAACTTTTTGGCAAACCAAAATTTCATTGTCACTAGTCAAACTTGTATGCAAGTTGCCTTTTAAAACTCGACTTTGACAAATCATTTTTTCAGAGACCAACCAAAACATCATTTTTAAGCCCCCAAAATAATGAAAAGTTCGATCCAAAATCGATTTCGGAAACTTTTTGGCAAACCAAAATTTCATTGTCACTAGTCAAACTTGTATGCAAGTTGCCTTTTAAAACTCGACTTTGACAAATCATTTTTTCAGAGACCAACCAAAACATCATTTTTGAGCCCCCAAAATAATAAAAAATGAAATCCAAAATCGATTTCTGAAACTTTTCTGCAAACCAGAATTTCATTGTTACTAGTCAAACTTGTATGCAAGTTACCTTTTAAAACTCGACTTTGACAAATCATTTTTTCAGAGACCAACCAAACCATCATTTTTAAGCCCCCAAAATAATGAAAAGTAAAATCCAAAATCGATTTCGGAAACTTTTTGGCAAACCAAAATTTCATTGTCACTAGTCAAACTTGTATGCAAGTTGCCTTTTAAAACTCGACTTTGACAAATCATTTTTTCAGAGACCAACCAAACCATCATTTTTAAGCCCCCAAAATAATGAAAAGTGAAATCCAAAATCGATTTCGGAAACTTTTTGGCAATCCAAAATTTCATTGTCACTAGTCAAACTTGTATGCAAGTTGCCTTTTAAAACTCGACTTTGACAAATCATTTTTTCAAAGACCAACCAAAACATCATTTTTAAGCCCCCAAAATAATGAAAAGTTCGATCCAAAATCGATTTCGGAAACTTTTTGGCAAACCAAAATTTCATTGTCACTAGTCAAACTTGTATGCAAGTTGCCTTTTAAAACTCGACTTTGACAAATCATTTTTTCAGAGACCAACCAAACCATCATTTTTAAGCCCCCAAAATAATGAAAAGTGAAATCCAAAATCGATTTCGGAAACTTTTTGGCAAACCAAAATTTCATTGTCACTAGTCAAACTTGTATGCAAGTTGCCTTTTAAAACTCGACTTTGACAAATCATTTTTTCAGAGACCAACCAAAACATCATTTTTAAGCCCCCAAAATAATGAAAAGTTCGATCCAAAATCGATTTCGGAAACTTTTTGGCAAACCAAAATTTCATTGTCACTAGTCAAACTTGTATGCAAGTTGCCTTTTAAAACTCGACTTTGACAAATCATTTATTCAGAGACCAACCAAAACATCATTTTTGAGCCCCCAAAATAATAAAAAATGAAATCCAAAATCGATTTCTGAAACTTTTCTGCAAACCAGAATTTCATTGTTACTAGTCAAACTTGTATGCAAGTTACCTTTTAAAACTCGACTTTGACAAATCATTTTTTCAGAGACCAACCAAACCATCATTTTTAAGCCCCCAAAATAATGAAAAGTAAAATCCAAAATCGATTTCGGAAACTTTTTGGCAAACCAAAATTTCATTGTCACTAGTCAAACTTGTATGCAAGTTGCCTTTTAAAACTCGACTTTGACAAATCATTTTTTGAGAGATCAACCAAAACATCATTTTTAAGCCCCCAAAATAATGAAAAGTTCGATCCAAAATCGATTTCGGAAACTTTTTGGCAATCCAAAATTTCATTGTCACTAGTCAAACTTGTATGCAAGTTGCCTTTTAAAACTCGACTTTGACAAATCATATTTTCAGAGACCAACCAAAACATCATTTTTGAGCCCCCAAAATAGTGAAAAGTGAAATCCAAAATCGATTTCGGAAACTTTTTGGCAATCCAAAATTTCATTGTCACTAGTCAAACTTGTATGCAAATTGCCTTTTAAAACTCGACTTTGACAAATCATTTTTTCAGAGACCAACCAAAACATCATTTTTAAGCCCCCAAAATAATGAAAAGTAAAATCCAAAATCGATTTCGGAAACTTTTTGGCAAACCAAAATGTCATTGTCACTAGTCAAACTTGTATGCAAGTTGCCTTTTAAAACTCGACTTTGACAACTCATTTTTTCAGAGACCAACCAAAACATCATTTTTAAGCTCCCAAAATAATGAAAAGTAAAATCCAAAATCGATTTCGGAAACTTTTTGGCAAACCAAAATGTCATTGTCACTAGTCAAACTTGTATGCAAATTGCCTTTTAAAACTCGACTTTGACAAATCATTTTTTCAGAGACCAACCAAAACATCATTTTTAAGCCCCCAAAATAATGAAAAGTAAAATCCAAAATCGATTTCGGAAACTTTTTGGCAAACCAAAATGTCATTGTCACTAGTCAAATTTGTATGCAAGTTGCCTTTTAAAACTCGACTTTGACAAATCATTTTTTCAGAGACCAACCAAACCATCATTTTTAAGCCCCCAAAATAATGAAAAGTGAAATCCAAAATCGATTTCGGAAACTTTTTGGCAATCCAAAATTTCATTGTCACTAGTCAAACTTGTATGCAAGTTGCCTTTTAAAACTCGACTTTGACAAATCATTTTTTCAAAGACCAACCAAAACATCATTTTTAAGCCCCCAAAATAATGAAAAGTTCGATCCAAAATCGATTTCGGAAACTTTTTGGCAAACCAAAATTTCATTGTCACTAGTCAAACTTGTATGCAAGTTGCCTTTTAAAACTCGACTTTGACAAATCATTTTTTCAGAGACCAACCAAAACATCATTTTTGAGCCCCCAAAATAATAAAAAATGAAATCCAAAATCGATTTCTGAAACTTTTCTGCAAACCAGAATTTCATTGTTACTAGTCAAACTTGTATGCAAGTTACCTTTTAAAACTCGACTTTGACAAATCATTTTTTCAGAGACCAACCAAACCATCATTTTTAAGCCCCCAAAATAATGAAAAGTAAAATCCAAAATCGATTTCGGAAACTTTTTGGCAAACCAAAATTTCATTGTCACTAGTCAAACTTGTATGCAAGTTGCCTTTTAAAACTCGACTTTGACAAATCATTTTTTCAGAGACCAACCAAACCATCATTTTTAAGCCCCCAAAATAATGAAAAGTGAAATCCAAAATCGATTTCGGAAACTTTTTGGCAATCCAAAATTTCATTGTCACTAGTCAAACTTGTATGCAAGTTGCCTTTTAAAACTCGACTTTGACAAATCATTTTTTCAAAGACCAACCAAAACATCATTTTTAAGCCCCCAAAATAATGAAAAGTTCGATCCAAAATCGATTTCGGAAACTTTTTGGCAAACCAAAATTTCATTGTCACTAGTCAAACTTGTATGCAAGTTGCCTTTTAAAACTCGACTTTGACAAATCATTTTTTCAGAGACCAACCAAACCATCATTTTTAAGCCCCCAAAATAATGAAAAGTGAAATCCAAAATCGATTTCGGAAACTTTTTGGCAAACCAAAATTTCATTGTCACTAGTCAAACTTGTATGCAAGTTGCCTTTTAAAACTCGACTTTGACAAATCATTTTTTCAGAGACCAACCAAAACATCATTTTTAAGCCCCCAAAATAATGAAAAGTTCGATCCAAAATCGATTTCGGAAACTTTTTGGCAAACCAAAATTTCATTGTCACTAGTCAAACTTGTATGCAAGTTGCCTTTTAAAACTCGACTTTGACAAATCATTTATTCAGAGACCAACCAAAACATCATTTTTGAGCCCCCAAAATAATAAAAAATGAAATCCAAAATCGATTTCTGAAACTTTTCTGCAAACCAGAATTTCATTGTTACTAGTCAAACTTGTATGCAAGTTACCTTTTAAAACTCGACTTTGACAAATCATTTTTTCAGAGACCAACCAAACCATCATTTTTAAGCCCCCAAAATAATGAAAAGTAAAATCCAAAATCGATTTCGGAAACTTTTTGGCAAACCAAAATTTCATTGTCACTAGTCAAACTTGTATGCAAGTTGCCTTTTAAAACTCGACTTTGACAAATCATTTTTTGAGAGATCAACCAAAACATCATTTTTAAGCCCCCAAAATAATGAAAAGTGAAATCCAAAATCGATTTCGGAAACTTTGTGGCAATCCAAAATTTCATTGTCACTAGTAAAACTTGTATGCAGGTTGCCTTTTAAAACTCGACTTTGACAAATCATTTTTTCAGTGACCAACCAAAACATCATTTTTGAGCCCCCAAAATAATGAAAAGTGAAATCCAAAATCGATTTCGGAAACTTTTTGGCACTCCAAAATTTCATTGTCACTAGTCAAACTTGTATGCAAGTTGCCTTTTAAAACTCGACTTTGACAAATCATTTTTTCAGAGACCAACCAAAACATCATTTTTAAGCCCCCAAAATAATGAAAAGTTAAATCCAAAATCGATTTCGGAAACTTTTTGGCAATCCAAAATTTCATTGTCACTAGTCAAACTTGTATGCAAGTTGCCTTTTAAAACTCGACTTTGACAAATCATTTTTTCAGAGACCAACCAAAACATCAATTGTAAGCTCCCAAAATAATGAAAAGTTCGATCCAAAATCGATTTCGGAAACTTTTTGGCAAACCAAAATTTCATTGTCACTAGTCAAACTTGTATGCAAGTTGCCTTTTAAAACTCGACTTTGACAAATCATTTTTTCAGAGACCAACCAAACCATCATTTTTAAGCCCCCAAAATAATGAAAAGAGAAATCCAAAATCGATTTCGGAAACTTTTTGGCAAACCAAAATTTCATTGTCACTAGTCAAACTTGTATGCAAGTTGCCTTTTAAAACTCGACTTTGACAAATCATTTTTTCAGAGACCAACCAAAACATCATTTTTAAGCCCCCAAAATAATGAAAAGTTCGATCCAAAATCGATTTCGGAAACTTTTTGGCAAACCAAAATTTCATTGTCACTAGTCAAACTTGTATGCAAGTTGCCTTTTAAAACTCGACTTTGACAAATCATTTTTTCAGAGACCAACCAAAACATCATTTTTGAGCCCCCAAAATAATAAAAAATGAAATCCAAAATCGATTTCTGAAACTTTTCTGCAAACCAGAATTTCATTGTTACTAGTCAAACTTGTATGCAAGTTACCTTTTAAAACTCGACTTTGACAAATCATTTTTTCAGAGACCAACCAAACCATCATTTTTAAGCCCCCAAAATAATGAAAAGTAAAATCCAAAATCGATTTCGGAAACTTTTTGGCAAACCAAAATTTCATTGTCACTAGTCAAACTTGTATGCAAGTTGCCTTTTAAAACTCGACTTTGACAAATCATTTTTTGAGAGATCAACCAAAACATCATTTTTAAGCCCCCAAAATAATGAAAAGTGAAATCCAAAATCGATTTCGGAAACTTTGTGGCAATCCAAAATTTCATTGTCACTAGTAAAACTTGTATGCAGGTTGCCTTTTAAAACTCGACTTTGACAAATCATTTTTTCAGTGACCAACCAAAACATCATTTTTGAGCCCCCAAAATAATGAAAAGTGAAATCCAAAATCGATTTCGGAAACTTTTTGGCAATCCAAAATTTCATTGTCACTAGTCAAACTTGTATGCAAGTTGCCTTTTAAAACTCGACTTTGACAAATCATTTTTTCAGAGACCAACCAAAACATCATTTTTAAGCCCCCAAAATAATGAAAAGTTAAATCCAAAATCGATTTCGGAAACTTTTTGGCAAACCAAAATTTCATTGTCACTAGTCAAACTTGTATGCAAGTTGCCTTTTAAAACTCGACTTTGACAAATCATTTTTTGAGAGATCAACCAAAACATCATTTTTAAGCCCCCAAAATAATGAAAAGTGAAATCCAAAATCGATTTCGGAAACTTTGTGGCAATCCAAAATTTCATTGTCACTAGTAAAACTTGTATGCAGGTTGCCTTTTAAAACTCGACTTTGACAAATCATTTTTTCAGTGACCAACCAAAACATCATTTTTGAGCCCCCAAAATAATGAAAAGTGAAATCCAAAATCGATTTCGGAAACTTTTTGGCAATCCAAAATTTCATTGTCACTAGTCAAACTTGTATGCAAGTTGGCTTTTCAAACTCGACTTTGACAAATCATTTTTTCAGAGACCAACCAAACCATCATTTTTAAGCTCCCAAAATAATGAAAAGTGAAATCCAAAATCGATTTCGGAAACTTTTTGGCAATCCAAAATTTCATTGTCACTAGTCAAACTTGTATGCAAGTTGCCTTTTAAAACTCGACTTTGACAAATCATTTTTTCAGAGACCAACCAAAACATCAATTGTAAGCTCCCAAAATAATGAAAAGTGAAATCCAAAATCGATTTCGGAAACTTTTTGGCAAACCCAAATTTCATTGTCACTAGTCAAACTTGTATGCAAGTTGCCTTTTAAAACTCGACTTTGACAAATCATTTTTTCAGAGACCAACCAAAACATCATTTTTGAGCCCCCAAAATAATAAAAAGTGAAATCCAAAATCGATTTTGGAAACTTTTTGGCAAACCAAAATTTCATTGTCACTAGTCAAACTTGTATGCAAGTTGGCTTTTCAAACTCGACTTTGACAAATCATTTTTTCAGAGACCAACCAAACCATCATTTTTAAGCTCCCAAAATAATGAAAAGTGAAATCCAAAATCGATTTCGGAAACTTTTTGGCAATCCAAAATTTCATTGTCACTAGTCAAACTTGTATGCAAGTTGCCTTTTAAAACTCGACTTTGACAAATCATTTTTTCAGAGACCAACCAAACCATCATTTTTAAGCCCCCAAAATAATGAAAAGTGAAATCCAAAATCAATTTCGGAAAGTTTTTGGCAAACCAAAATTTCATTGTCACTAGTCAAACTTGTATGCAAGTTGCCTTTTAAAACTCGACTTTGACAAATCATTTTTTCAGAGACCAACCAAACCATCATTTTTAAGCTCCCAAAATAATGAAAAGTAAAATCCAAAATCGATTTCGGAAACTTTGTGGCAATCCAAAATTTCATTGTCACTAGTCAAACTTGTATGCAAGTTGGCTTTTCAAACTCGACTTTGACAAATCATTTTTTCAGAGACCAACCAAACCATCATTTTTAAGCCCCCAAAATAATGAAAAGTAAAATCCAAGATCGATTTCGGAAACTTTTTGGCAAACCAAAATTTCATTGTCACTAGTCAAACTTGTATGCAAGTTGCCTTTTAATACTCGACTTTGACAAATCATTTTTTCAGAGACCAACCAAAACATCATTTTTGAGCCCCCAAAATAATGAAAAGTGAAATCCAAAATCGATTTCGGAAACTTTTTGGCAAACCAAAATTTCATTGTCACTAGTCAAACTTGTATGCAAGTTGCCTTTTAATACTCGACTTTGACAAATCATTTTTTCAGAGACCAACCAAAACATCATTTTTGAGCCCCCAAAATAATGAAAAGTGAAATCCAAAATCGATTTCGGAAACTTTTTGGCAATCCAAAATTTCATTGTCACTAGTCAAACTTGTATGCAAGTTGCCTTTTAATACTCGACTTTGACAAATCATTTTTTCAGAGACCAATCAAAACATCATTTTTGAGCCCCCAAAATAATGAAAAGTGAAATCCAAAATCGATTTCGGAAACTTTTTGGCAAACCAAAACTTCATTGTCACTAGTCAAACTTGTATGCAAGTTGCCTTTTAATACTCGACTTTGACAAATCATTTTTTCAGAGACCAACCAAAACATCATTTTTGAGCCCCCAAAATAATGAAAAGTGAAATCCAAAATCGATTTCGGAAACTTTTTGGCAAACCAAAATTTCATTGTCACTAGTCAAACTTGTATGCAAGTTGCCTTTTAATACTCGACTTTGACAAATCATTTTTTCAGAGACCAACCAAAACATCATTTTTGAGCCCCCAAAATAATGAAAAGTGAAATCCAAAATCGATTTCGGAAACTTTTTGGCAATCCAAAATTTCATTGTCACTAGTCAAACTTGTATGCAAGTTGCCTTTTAAAACTCGACTTTGACAAATCATTTTTTCAGAGACCAACCAAAACATCATTTTTGAGCCCCCAAAATAATGAAAAGTGAAATCCAAAATCGATTTCGGAAACTTTTTGGCAATCCAAAATTTCATTGTCACTAGTCAAACTTGTATGCAAGTTGCCTTTTAAAACTCGACTTTGACAAATCATTTTTTCAGAGACCAACCAAAACATCATTTTTGAGCCCCCAAAATAATGAAAAGTGAAATCCAAAATCGATTTCGGAAACTTTTTGGCAAACCAAAATTTCATTGTCACTAGTCAAACTTGTATGCAAGTTGCCTTTTAAAACTCGACTTTGACAAATCATTTTTTCAGAGACCAACCAAACCATCATTTTTGAGCCCCCAAAATAATGAAAAGTTCGATCCAAAATCGATTTCGGAAACTTTTTGGCAAACCAAAACTTCATTGTCACTAGTCAAACTTGTATGCAAGTTGCCTTTTAATACTCGACTTTGACAAATCATTTTTTCAGAGACCAACCAAAACATCATTTTTGAGCCCCCAAAATAATGAAAAGTGAAATCCAAAATCGATTTCGGAAACTTTTTGGCAAACCAAAATTTCATTGTCACTAGTCAAACTTGTATGCAAGTTGCCTTTTAAAACTCGACTTTGACAAATCATTTTTTCAGAGACCAACCAAAACATCATTTTTAAGCCCCCAAAATAATGAAAAGTAAAATCCAAAATCGATTTCGGAAACTTTTTGGCAATCCAAAATTTCATTGTCACTAGTCAAACTTGTATGCAAGTTGCCTTTTAAAACTCGACTTTGACAAATCATTTTTTCAGAGACCAACCAAAACATCATTTTTGAGCCCCCAAAATAATGAAAAGTGAAATCCAAAATCGATTTCGGAAACTTTTTGGCAATCCAAAATTTCATTGTCACTAGTCAAACTTGTATGCAAGTTGCCTTTTAAAACTCGACTTTGACAAATCATTTTTTCAGAGACCAACCAAAACATCATTTTTGAGCCCCCAAAATAATGAAAAGTGAAATCCAAAATCGATTTCGGAAACTTTTTGGCAATCCAAAATTTCATTGTCACTAGTCAAACTTGTATGCAAGTTGCCTTTTAAAACTCGACTTTGACAAATCATTTTTTCAGAGACCAACCAAAACATCATTTTGAACCCCCAAAATAATGAAAAGTGAAATCCAAAATCCATTTCGGAAACTTATTGGCAAAACAAAATTTCATTGTCACTAGTCAAACTTGTATGCAAGTTGCCTTTTAAAACTCGACTTTGACAAATCATTTTTTCAGAGACCAACCAAAACATCATTTTTGAGCCCCCAAAATAATGAAAAGTTCGATCCAAAATCGATTTCGGAAACTTTTTGGCAAACCAAAACTTCATTGTCACTAGTCAAACTTGTATGCAAGTTGCCTTTTAATACTCGACTTTGACAAATCATTTTTTCAGAGACCAACCAAAACATCATTTTTGAGCCCCCAAAATAATGAAAAGTGAAATCCAAAATCCATTTCGGAAACTTATTGGCAAAACAAAATTTCATTGTCACTAGTCAAACTTGTATGCAAGTTGCCTTTTAAAACTCGACTTTGACAAATCATTTTTTCAGAGACCAACCAAAACATCATTTTTAAGCCCCCAAAATAATGAAAAGTAAAATCCAAAATCGATTTCGGAAACTTTTTGGCAATCCAAAATTTCATTGTCACTAGTCAAACTTGTATGCAAGTTGCCTTTTAATACTCGACTTTGACAAATCATTTTTTCAGAGACCAACCAAAACATCATTTTTGAGCCCCCAAAATAATGAAAAGTGAAATCCAAAATCGATTTCGGAAACTTTTTGGCAATCCAAAATTTCATTGTCACTAGTCAAACTTGTATGCAAGTTGCCTTTTAAAACTCGACTTTGACAAATCATTTTTTCAGAGACCAACCAAAACATCATTTTTGAGCCCCCAAAATAATGAAAAGTGCAATCCAAAATCGATTTCGGAAACTTTTTGGCAATCCAAAATTTCATTGTCACTAGTCAAACTTGTATGCAAGTTGCCTTTTAAAACTCGACTTTGACAAATCATTTTTTCAGAGACCAACCAAAACATCATTTTTGAGCCCCCAAAATAATGAAAAGTGAAATCCAAAATCGATTTCGGAAACTTTTTGGCAAACCAAAATTTCATTGTCACTAGTCAAACTTGTATGCAAGTTGCCTTTTAAAACTCGACTTTGACAAATCATTTTTTCAGAGACCAACCAAACCATCATTTTTGAGCCCCCAAAATAATGAAAAGTTCGATCCAAAATCGATTTCGGAAACTTTTTGGCAAACCAAAACTTCATTGTCACTAGTCAAACTTGTATGCAAGTTGCCTTTTAATACTCGACTTTGACAAATCATTTTTTCAGAGACCAACCAAAACATCATTTTTGAGCCCCCAAAATAATGAAAAGTGAAATCCAAAATCGATTTCGGAAACTTTTTGGCAAACCAAAATTTCATTGTCACTAGTCAAACTTGTATGCAAGTTGCCTTTTAAAACTCGACTTTGACAAATCATTTTTTCAGAGACCAACCAAAACATCATTTTTGAGCCCCCAAAATAATGAAAAGTGAAATCCAAAATCGATTTCGGAAACTTTTTGGCAATCCAAAATTTCATTGTCACTAGTCAAACTTGTATGCAAGTTGCCTTTTAAAACTCGACTTTGACAAATCATTTTTTCAGAGACCAACCAAAACATCATTTTTGAGCCCCCAAAATAATGAAAAGTGAAATCCAAAATCGATTTCGGAAACTTTTTGGCAAACCAAAACTTCATTGTCACTAGTCAAACTTGTATGCAAGTTGCCTTTTAAAACTCGACTTTGACAAATCATTTTTTCAGAGACCAACCAAACCATCATTTTTGAGCCCCCAAAATAATGAAAAGTTCGATCCAAAATCGATTTCGGAAACTTTTTGGCAAACCAAAACTTCATTGTCACTAGTCAAACTTGTATGCAAGTTGCCTTTTAATACTCGACTTTGACAAATCATTTTTTCAGAGACCAACCAAAACATCATTTTTTAGCCCCCAAAATAATGAAAAGTGAAATCCAAAATCGATTTCGGAAACTTTTTGGCAAACCAAAATTTCATTGTCACTAGTCAAACTTGTATGCAAGTTGCCTTTTAAAACTCGACTTTGACAAATCATTTTTTCAGAGACCAACCAAACCATCATTTTTGAGCCCCCAAAATAATGAAAAGTTCGATCCAAAATCGATTTCGGAAACTTTTTGGCAAACCAAAACTTCATTGTCACTAGTCAAACTTGTATGCAAGTTGCCTTTTAATACTCGACTTTGACAAATCATTTTTTCAGAGACCAACCAAAACATCATTTTTGAGCCCCCAAAATAATGAAAAGTGAAATCCAAAATCGATTTCGGAAACTTTTTGGCAAACCAAAATTTCATTGTCACTAGTCAAACTTGTATGCAAGTTGCCTTTTAAAACTCGACTTTGACAAATCATTTTTTCAGAGACCAACCAAAACATCATTTTTAAGCCCCCAAAATAATGAAAAGTAAAATCCAAAATCGATTTCGGAAACTTTTTGGCAATCCAAAATTTCATTGTCACTAGTCAAACTTGTATGCAAGTTGCCTTTTAATACTCGACTTTGACAAATCATTTTTTCAGAGACCAACCAAAACATCATTTTTGAGCCCCCAAAATAATGAAAAGTGAAATCCAAAATCGATTTCGGAAACTTTTTGGCAATCCAAAATTTCATTGTCACTAGTCAAACTTGTATGCAAGTTGCCTTTTAAAACTCGACTTTGACAAATCATTTTTTCAGAGACCAACCAAAACATCATTTTTGAGCCCCCAAAATAATGAAAAGTGAAATCCAAAAATCGATTTCGGAAACTTTTTGGCAATCCAAAATTTCATTGTCACTAGTCAAACTTGTATGCAAGTTGCCTTTTAAAACTCGACTTTGACAAATCATTTTTTCAGAGACCAACCAAAACATCATTTTTGAGCCCCCAAAATAATGAAAAGTGAAATCCAAAATCGATTTCGGAAACTTTTTGGCAAACCAAAATTTCATTGTCACTAGTCAAACTTGTATGCAAGTTGCCTTTTAAAACTCGACTTTGACAAATCATTTTTTCAGAGACCAACCAAAACATCATTTTTAAGCCCCCAAAATAATGAAAAGTAAAATCCAAAATCGATTTCGGAAACTTTTTGGCAATCCAAAATTTCATTGTCACTAGTCAAACTTGTATGCAAGTTGCCTTTTAATACTCGACTTTGACAAATCATTTTTTCAGAGACCAACCAAAACATCATTTTTGAGCCCCCAAAATAATGAAAAGTGAAATCCAAAATCGATTTCGGAAACTTTTTGGCAAACCAAAACTTCATTGTCACTAGTCAAACTTGTATGCAAGTTGCCTTTTAATACTCGACTTTGACAAATCATTTTTTCAGAGACCAACCAAAACATCATTTTTGAGCCCCCAAAATAATGAAAAGTGAAATCCAAAATCGATTTCGGAAACTTTTTGGCAAACCAAAATTTCATTGTCACTAGTCAAACTTGTATGCAAGTTGCCTTTTAAAACTCGACTTTGACAAATCATTTTTTCAGAGACCAACCAAAACATCATTTTTAAGCCCCCAAAATAATGAAAAGTAAAATCCAAAATCGATTTCGGAAACTTTTTGGCAATCCAAAATTTCATTGTCACTAGTCAAACTTGTATGCAAGTTGCCTTTTAATACTCGACTTTGACAAATCATTTTTTCAGAGACCAACCAAAACATCATTTTTGAGCCCCCAAAATAATGAAAAGTGAAATCCAAAATCGATTTCGGAAACTTTTTGGCAATCCAAAATTTCATTGTCACTAGTCAAACTTGTATGCAAGTTGCCTTTTAAAACTCGACTTTGACAAATCATTTTTTCAGAGACCAACCAAACCATCATTTTTGAGCCCCCAAAATAATGAAAAGTTCGATCCAAAATCGATTTCGGAAACTTTTTGGCAAACCAAAACTTCATTGTCACTAGTCAAACTTGTATGCAAGTTGCCTTTTAATACTCGACTTTGACAAATCATTTTTTCAGAGACCAACCAAAACATCATTTTTGAGCCCCCAAAATAATGAAAAGTGAAATCCAAAATCGATTTCGGAAACTTTTTGGCAAACCAAAATTTCATTGTCACTAGTCAAACTTGTATGCAAGTTGCCTTTTAAAACTCGACTTTGACAAATCATTTTTTCAGAGACCAACCAAACCATCATTTTTGAGCCCCCAAAATAATGAAAAGTTCGATCCAAAATCGATTTCGGAAACTTTTTGGCAAACCAAAACTTCATTGTCACTAGTCAAACTTGTATGCAAGTTGCCTTTTAATACTCGACTTTGACAAATCATTTTTTCAGAGACCAACCAAAACATCATTTTTGAGCCCCCAAAATAATGAAAAGTGAAATCCAAAATCGATTTCGGAAACTTTTTGGCAAACCAAAATTTCATTGTCACTAGTCAAACTTGTATGCAAGTTGCCTTTTAAAACTCGACTTTGACAAATCATTTTTTCAGAGACCAACCAAACCATCATTTTTGAGCCCCCAAAATAATGAAAAGTTCGATCCAAAATCGATTTCGGAAACTTTTTGGCAAACCAAAACTTCATTGTCACTAGTCAAACTTGTATGCAAGTTGCCTTTTAATACTCGACTTTGACAAATCATTTTTTCAGAGACCAACCAAAACATCATTTTTGAGCCCCCAAAATAATGAAAAGTGAAATCCAAAATCGATTTCGGAAACTTTTTGGCAAACCAAAATTTCATTGTCACTAGTCAAACTTGTATGCAAGTTGCCTTTTAAAACTCGACTTTGACAAATCATTTTTTCAGAGACCAACCAAAACATCATTTTTAAGCCCCCAAAATAATGAAAAGTAAAATCCAAAATCGATTTCGGAAACTTTTTGGCAATCCAAAATTTCATTGTCACTAGTCAAACTTGTATGCAAGTTGCCTTTTAATACTCGACTTTGACAAATCATTTTTTCAGAGACCAACCAAAACATCATTTTTGAGCCCCCAAAATAATGAAAAGTTCGATCCAAAATCGATTTCGGAAACTTTTTGGCAAACCAAAACTTCATTGTCACTAGTCAAACTTGTATGCAAGTTGCCTTTTAATACTCGACTTTGACAAATCATTTTTTCAGAGACCAACCAAAACATCATTTTTGAGCCCCCAAAATAATGAAAAGTGAAATCCAAAATCGATTTCGGAAACTTTTTGGCAAACCAAAATTTCATTGTCACTAGTCAAACTTGTATGCAAGTTGCCTTTTAAAACTCGACTTTGACAAATCATTTTTTCAGAGACCAACCAAAACATCATTTTTAAGCCCCCAAAATAATGAAAAGTAAAATCCAAAATCGATTTCGGAAACTTTTTGGCAATCCAAAATTTCATTGTCACTAGTCAAACTTGTATGCAAGTTGCCTTTTAATACTCGACTTTGACAAATCATTTTTTCAGAGACCAACCAAAACATCATTTTTGAGCCCCCAAAATAATGAAAAGTGAAATCCAAAATCGATTTCGGAAACTTTTTGGCAATCCAAAATTTCATTGTCACTAGTCAAACTTGTATGCAAGTTGCATTTTGATACTCGACTTTGACAAATCATTTTTTCAGAGACCAACCAAAACATCATTTTTGAGCCCCCAAAATAATGGAAAGTGAAATCCAAAATCGATTTCGGAAACTTTTTGGCAAACCAAAATTTCATTGTCACTAGTCAAACTTGTATGCAAGTTGCCTTTTAAAACTCGACTTTGACAAATCATTTTTTCAGAGACCAACCAAAACATCATTTTTAAGCCCCCAAAATAATAAAAAGTAAAATCCAAAATCGATTTCGGAAACTTTTTGGCAATCCAAAATTTCATTGTCACTAGTCAAACTTGTATGCAAGTTGCCTTTTAATACTCGACTTTGACAAATCATTTTTTCAGAGACCAACCAAAACATCATTTTTGAGCCCCCAAAATAATGAAAAGTGAAATCCAAAATCGATTTCGGAAACTTTTTGGCAATCCAAAATTTCATTGTCACTAGTCAAACTTGTATGCAAGTTGCCTTTTAAAACTCGACTTTGACAAATCATTTTTTCAGAGACCAACCAAAACATCATTTTTGAGCCCCCAAAATAATGAAAAGTGAAATCCAAAATCGATTTCGGAAACTTTTTGGCAATCCAAAATTTCATTGTCACTAGTCAAACTTGTATGCAAGTTGCCTTTTAAAACTCGACTTTGACAAATCATTTTTTCAGAGACCAACCAAAACATCATTTTTGAGCCCCCAAAATAATGAAAAGTGAAATCCAAAATCGATTTCGGAAACTTTTTGGCAAACCAAAATTTCATTGTCACTAGTCAAACTTGTATGCAAGTTGCCTTTTAAAACTCGACTTTGACAAATCATTTTTTCAGAGACCAACCAAACCATCATTTTTGAGCCCCCAAAATAATGAAAAGTTCGATCCAAAATCGATTTCGGAAACTTTTTGGCAAACCAAAACTTCATTGTCACTAGTCAAACTTGTATGCAAGTTGCCTTTTAATACTCGACTTTGACAAATCATTTTTTCAGAGACCAACCAAAACATCATTTTTGAGCCCCCAAAATAATGAAAAGTGAAATCCAAAATCGATTTCGGAAACTTTTTGGCAATCCAAAATTTCATTGTCACTAGTCAAACTTGTATGCAAGTTGCCTTTTAAAACTCGACTTTGACAAATCATTTTTTCAGAGACCAACCAAAACATCATTTTTGAGCCCCCAAAATAATGAAAAGTGAAATCCAAAATCGATTTCGGAAACTTTTTGGCAAACCAAAATTTCATTGTCACTAGTCAAACTTGTATGCAAGTTGCCTTTTAAAACTCGACTTTGACAAATCATTTTTTCAGAGACCAACCAAAACATCATTTTTTAGCCCCCAAAATAATGAAAAGTGAAATCCAAAATCGATTTCGGAAACTTTTTGGCAATCCAAAATTTCATTGTCACTAGTCAAACTTGTATGCAAGTTGCCTTTTAAAACTCGACTTTGACAAATCATTTTTTCAGAGACCAACCAAAACATCATTTTTGAGCCCCCAAAATAATGAAAAGTGAAATCCAAAATCGATTTCGGAAACTTTTTGGCAAACCAAAATTTCATTGTCACTAGTCAAACTTGTATGCAAGTTGCCTTTTAAAACTCGACTTTGACAAATCATTTTTTCAGAGACCAACCAAACCATCATTTTTGAGCCCCCAAAATAATGAAAAGTTCGATCCAAAATCGATTTCGGAAACTTTTTGGCAAACCAAAATTTCATTGTCACTAGTCAAACTTGTATGCAAGTTGCCTTTTAAAACTCGACTTTGACAAATCATTTTTTCAGAGACCAACCAAACCATCATTTTTGAGCCCCCAAAATAATGAAAAGTTCGATCCAAAATCGATTTCGGAAACTTTTTGGCAAACCAAAACTTCATTGTCACTAGTCAAACTTGTATGCAAGTTGCCTTTTAATACTCGACTTTGACAAATCATTTTTTCAGAGACCAACCAAAACATCATTTTTGAGCCCCCAAAATAATGAAAAGTGAAATCCAAAATCGATTTCGGAAACTTTTTGGCAAACCAAAATTTCATTGTCACTAGTCAAACTTGTATGCAAGTTGCCTTTTAAAACTCGACTTTGACAAATCATTTTTTCAGAGACCAACCAAAACATCATTTTTAAGCCCCCAAAATAATGAAAAGTAAAATCCAAAATCGATTTCGGAAACTTTTTGGCAATCCAAAATTTCATTGTCACTAGTCAAACTTGTATGCAAGTTGCCTTTTAATACTCGACTTTGACAAATCATTTTTTCAGAGACCAACCAAAACATCATTTTTGAGCCCCCAAAATAATGAAAAGTGAAATCCAAAATCGATTTCGGAAACTTTTTGGCAATCCAAAATTTCATTGTCACTAGTCAAACTTGTATGCAAGTTGCCTTTTAAAACTCGACTTTGACAAATCATTTTTTCAGAGACCAACCAAAACATCATTTTTAAGCCCCCAAAATAATGAAAAGTAAAATCCAAAATCGATTTCGGAAACTTTTTGGCAATCCAAAATTTCATTGTCACTAGTCAAACTTGTATGCAAGTTGCCTTTTAATACTCGACTTTGACAAATCATTTTTTCAGAGACCAACCAAAACATCATTTTTGAGCCCCCAAAATAATGAAAAGTTCGATCCAAAATCGATTTCGGAAACTTTTTGGCAAACCAAAACTTCATTGTCACTAGTCAAACTTGTATGCAAGTTGCCTTTTAATACTCGACTTTGACAAATCATTTTTTCAGAGACCAACCAAAACATCATTTTTGAGCCCCCAAAATAATGAAAAGTGAAATCCAAAATCGATTTCGGAAACTTTTTGGCAAACCAAAATTTCATTGTCACTAGTCAAACTTGTATGCAAGTTGCCTTTTAAAACTCGACTTTGACAAATCATTTTTTCAGAGACCAACCAAAACATCATTTTTAAGCCCCCAAAATAATGAAAAGTAAAATCCAAAATCGATTTCGGAAACTTTTTGGCAATCCAAAATTTCATTGTCACTAGTCAAACTTGTATGCAAGTTGCCTTTTAATACTCGACTTTGACAAATCATTTTTTCAGAGACCAACCAAAACATCATTTTTGAGCCCCCAAAATAATGAAAAGTGAAATCCAAAATCGATTTCGGAAACTTTTTGGCAATCCAAAATTTCATTGTCACTAGTCAAACTTGTATGCAAGTTGCCTTTTAATACTCGACTTTGACAAATCATTTTTTCAGAGACCAACCAAAACATCATTTTTGAGCCCCCAAAATAATGAAAAGTGAAATCCAAAATCGATTTCGGAAACTTTTTGGCAAACCAAAATTTCATTGTCACTAGTCAAACTTGTATGCAAGTTGCCTTTTAATACTCGACTTTGACAAATCATTTTTTCAGAGACCAACCAAAACATCATTTTTGAGCCCCCAAAATAATGAAAAGTGAAATCCAAAATCGATTTCGGAAACTTTTTGGCAATCCAAAATTTCATTGTCACTAGTCAAACTTGTATGCAAGTTGCCTTTTAATACTCGACTTTGACAAATCATTTTTTCAGAGACCAACCAAAACATCATTTTTGAGCCCCCAAAATAATGAAAAGTAAAATCCAAAATCGATTTCGGAAACTTTTTGGCAATCCAAAATTTCATTGTCACTAGTCAAACTTGTATGCAAGTTGCCTTTTAATACTCGACTTTGACAAATCATTTTTTCAGAGACCAACCAAAACATCATTTTTGAGCCCCCAAAATAATGAAAAGTTCGATCCAAAATCGATTTCGGAAACTTTTTGGCAAACCAAAACTTCATTGTCACTAGTCAAACTTGTATGCAAGTTGCCTTTTAATACTCGACTTTGACAAATCATTTTTTCAGAGACCAACCAAAACATCATTTTTGAGCCCCCAAAATAATGAAAAGTGAAATCCAAAATCGATTTCGGAAACTTTTTGGCAAACCAAAATTTCATTGTCACTAGTCAAACTTGTATGCAAGTTGCCTTTTAAAACTCGACTTTGACAAATCATTTTTTCAGAGACCAACCAAAACATCATTTTTAAGCCCCCAAAATAATGAAAAGTAAAATCCAAAATCGATTTCGGAAACTTTTTGGCAATCCAAAATTTCATTGTCACTAGTCAAACTTGTATGCAAGTTGCCTTTTAATACTCGACTTTGACAAATCATTTTTTCAGAGACCAACCAAAACATCATTTTTGAGCCCCCAAAATAATGAAAAGTGAAATCCAAAATCGATTTCGGAAACTTTTTGGCAATCCAAAATTTCATTGTCACTAGTCAAACTTGTATGCAAGTTGCCTTTTAAAACTCGACTTTGACAAATCATTTTTTCAGAGACCAACCAAAACATCATTTTTGAGCCCCCAAAATAATGAAAAGTGAAATCCAAAATCGATTTCGGAAACTTTTTGGCAATCCAAAATTTCATTGTCACTAGTCAAACTTGTATGCAAGTTGCCTTTTAAAACTCGACTTTGACAAATCATTTTTTCAGAGACCAACCAAAACATCATTTTTGAGCCCCCAAAATAATGAAAAGTTCGATCCAAAATCGATTTCGGAAACTTTTTGGCAAACCAAAATTTCATTGTCACTAGTCAAACTTGTATGCAAGTTGCCTTTTAAAACTCGACTTTGACAAATCATTTTTTCAGAGACCAACCAAACCATCATTTTTGAGCCCCCAAAATAATGAAAAGTTCGATCCAAAATCGATTTCGGAAACTTTTTGGCAAACCAAAACTTCATTGTCACTAGTCAAACTTGTATGCAAGTTGCCTTTTAATACTCGACTTTGACAAATCATTTTTTCAGAGACCAACCAAAACATCATTTTTGAGCCCCCAAAATAATGAAAAGTTCGATCCAAAATCGATTTCGGAAACTTTTTGGCAAACCAAAATTTCATTGTCACTAGTCAAACTTGTATGCAAGTTGCCTTTTAAAACTCGACTTTGACAAATCATTTTTTCAGAGACCAACCAAACCATCATTTTTGAGCCCCCAAAATAATGAAAAGTTCGATCCAAAATCGATTTCGGAAACTTTTTGGCAAACCAAAACTTCATTGTCACTAGTCAAACTTGTATGCAAGTTGCCTTTTAATACTCGACTTTGACAAATCATTTTTTCAGAGACCAACCAAAACATCATTTTTGAGCCCCCAAAATAATGAAAAGTGAAATCCAAAATCGATTTCGGAAACTTTTTGGCAATCCAAAATTTCATTGTCACTAGTCAAACTTGTATGCAAGTTGCCTTTTAAAACTCGACTTTGACAAATCATTTTTTCAGAGACCAACCAAAACATCATTTTTGAGCCCCCAAAATAATGAAAAGTTCGATCCAAAATCGATTTCGGAAACTTTTTGGCAAACCAAAATTTCATTGTCACTAGTCAAACTTGTATGCAAGTTGCCTTTTAAAACTCGACTTTGACAAATCATTTTTTCAGAGACCAACCAAACCATCATTTTTGAGCCCCCAAAATAATGAAAAGTTCGATCCAAAATCGATTTCGGAAACTTTTTGGCAAACCAAAACTTCATTGTCACTAGTCAAACTTGTATGCAAGTTGCCTTTTAATACTCGACTTTGACAAATCATTTTTTCAGAGACCAACCAAAACATCATTTTTGAGCCCCCAAAATAATGAAAAGTGAAATCCAAAATCGATTTCGGAAACTTTTTGGCAAACCAAAATTTCATTGTCACTAGTCAAACTTGTATGCAAGTTGCCTTTTAAAACTCGACTTTGACAAATCATTTTTTCAGAGACCAACCAAACCATCATTTTTGAGCCCCCAAAATAATGAAAAGTTCGATCCAAAATCGATTTCGGAAACTTTTTGGCAAACCAAAACTTCATTGTCACTAGTCAAACTTGTATGCAAGTTGCCTTTTAATACTCGACTTTGACAAATCATTTTTTCAGAGACCAACCAAAACACCATTTTTGAGCCCCCAAAATAATGAAAAGTGAAATCCAAAATCGATTTCGGAAACTTTTTGGCAAACCAAAATTTCATTGTCACTAGTCAAACTTGTATGCAAGTTGCCTTTTAAAACTCGACTTTGACAAATCATTTTTTCAGAGACCAACCAAAACATCATTTTTAAGCCCCCAAAATAATGAAAAGTAAAATCCAAAATCGATTTCGGAAACTTTTTGGCAATCCAAAATTTCATTGTCACTAGTCAAACTTGTATGCAAGTTGCCTTTTAATACTCGACTTTGACAAATCATTTTTTCAGAGACCAACCAAAACATCATTTTTGAGCCCCCAAAATAATGAAAAGTGAAATCCAAAATCGATTTCGGAAACTTTTTGGCAATCCAAAATTTCATTGTCACTAGTCAAACTTGTATGCAAGTTGCCTTTTAAAACTCGACTTTGACAAATCATTTTTTCAGAGACCAACCAAAACATCATTTTTAAGCCCCCAAAATAATGAAAAGTAAAATCCAAAATCGATTTCGGAAACTTTTTGGCAATCCAAAATTTCATTGTCACTAGTCAAACTTGTATGCAAGTTGCCTTTTAATACTCGACTTTGACAAATCATTTTTTCAGAGACCAACCAAAACATCATTTTTGAGCCCCCAAAATAATGAAAAGTTCGATCCAAAATCGATTTCGGAAACTTTTTGGCAAACCAAAACTTCATTGTCACTAGTCAAACTTGTATGCAAGTTGCCTTTTAATACTCGACTTTGACAAATCATTTTTTCAGAGACCAACCAAAACATCATTTTTGAGCCCCCAAAATAATGAAAAGTGAAATCCAAAATCGATTTCGGAAACTTTTTGGCAATCCAAAATTTCATTGTCACTAGTCAAACTTGTATGCAAGTTGCCTTTTAAAACTCGACTTTGACAAATCATTTTTTCAGAGACCAACCAAAACATCATTTTTGAGCCCCCAAAATAATGAAAAGTTCGATCCAAAATCGATTTCGGAAACTTTTTGGCAAACCAAAATTTCATTGTCACTAGTCAAACTTGTATGCAAGTTGCCTTTTAAAACTCGACTTTGACAAATCATTTTTTCAGAGACCAACCAAACCATCATTTTTGAGCCCCCAAAATAATGAAAAGTTCGATCCAAAATCGATTTCGGAAACTTTTTGGCAAACCAAAACTTCATTGTCACTAGTCAAACTTGTATGCAAGTTGCCTTTTAATACTCGACTTTGACAAATCATTTTTTCAGAGACCAACCAAAACATCATTTTTGAGCCCCCAAAATAATGAAAAGTGAAATCCAAAATCGATTTCGGAAACTTTTTGGCAATCCAAAATTTCATTGTCACTAGTCAAACTTGTATGCAAGTTGCCTTTTAAAACTCGACTTTGACAAATCATTTTTTCAGAGACCAACCAAAACATCATTTTTGAGCCCCCAAAATAATGAATAGTTCGATCCAAAATCGATTTCGGAAACTTTTTGGCAAACCAAAATTTCATTGTCACTAGTCAAACTTGTATGCAAGTTGCCTTTTAAAACTCGACTTTGACAAATCATTTTTTCAGAGACCAACCAAACCATCATTTTTGAGCCCCCAAAATAATGAAAAGTTCGATCCAAAATCGATTTCGGAAACTTTTTGGCAAACCAAAACTTCATTGTCACTAGTCAAACTTGTATGCAAGTTGCCTTTTAATACTCGACTTTGACAAATCATTTTTTCAGAGACCAACCAAAACATCATTTTTGAGCCCCCAAAATAATGAAAAGTGAAATCCAAAATCGATTTCGGAAACTTTTTGGCAAACCAAAATTTCATTGTCACTAGTCAAACTTGTATGCAAGTTGCCTTTTAAAACTCGACTTTGACAAATCATTTTTTCAGAGACCAACCAAAACATCATTTTTAAGCCCCCAAAATAATGAAAAGTAAAATCCAAAATCGATTTCGGAAACTTTTTGGCAATCCAAAATTTCATTGTCACTAGTCAAACTTGTATGCAAGTTGCCTTTTAATACTCGACTTTGACAAATCATTTTTTCAGAGACCAACCAAAACATCATTTTTGAGCCCCCAAAATAATGAAAAGTGAAATCCAAAATCGATTTCGGAAACTTTTTGGCAATCCAAAATTTCATTGTCACTAGTCAAACTTGTATGCAAGTTGCCTTTTAAAACTCGACTTTGACAAATCATTTTTTCAGAGACCAACCAAAACATCATTTTTAAGCCCCCAAAATAATGAAAAGTAAAATCCAAAATCGATTTCGGAAACTTTTTGGCAATCCAAAATTTCATTGTCACTAGTCAAACTTGTATGCAAGTTGCCTTTTAATACTCGACTTTGACAAATCATTTTTTCAGAGACCAACCAAAACATCATTTTTGAGCCCCCAAAATAATGAAAAGTTCGATCCAAAATCGATTTCGGAAACTTTTTGGCAAACCAAAACTTCATTGTCACTAGTCAAACTTGTATGCAAGTTGCCTTTTAATACTCGACTTTGACAAATCATTTTTTCAGAGACCAACCAAAACATCATTTTTGAGCCCCCAAAATAATGAAAAGTGAAATCCAAAATCGATTTCGGAAACTTTTTGGCAAACCAAAATTTCATTGTCACTAGTCAAACTTGTATGCAAGTTGCCTTTTAAAACTCGACTTTGACAAATCATTTTTTCAGAGACCAACCAAAACATCATTTTTAAGCCCCCAAAATAATGAAAAGTAAAATCCAAAATCGATTTCGGAAACTTTTTGGCAATCCAAAATTTCATTGTCACTAGTCAAACTTGTATGCAAGTTGCCTTTTAATACTCGACTTTGACAAATCATTTTTTCAGAGACCAACCAAAACATCATTTTTGAGCCCCCAAAATAATGAAAAGTGAAATCCAAAATCGATTTCGGAAACTTTTTGGCAATCCAAAATTTCATTGTCACTAGTCAAACTTGTATGCAAGTTGCCTTTTAATACTCGACTTTGACAAATCATTTTTTCAGAGACCAACCAAAACATCATTTTTGAGCCCCCAAAATAATGAAAAGTGAAATCCAAAATCGATTTCGGAAACTTTTTGGCAAACCAAAATTTCATTGTCACTAGTCAAACTTGTATGCAAGTTGCCTTTTAAAACTCGACTTTGACAAATCATTTTTTCAGAGACCAACCAAAACATCATTTTTAAGCCCCCAAAATAATGAAAAGTAAAATCCAAAATCGATTTCGGAAACTTTTTGGCAATCCAAAATTTCATTGTCACTAGTCAAACTTGTATGCAAGTTGCCTTTTAATACTCGACTTTGACAAATCATTTTTTCAGAGACCAACCAAAACATCATTTTTGAGCCCCCAAAATAATGAAAAGTGAAATCCAAAATCGATTTCGGAAACTTTTTGGCAATCCAAAATTTCATTGTCACTAGTCAAACTTGTATGCAAGTTGCCTTTTAAAACTCGACTTTGACAAATCATTTTTTCAGAGACCAACCAAAACATCATTTTTGAGCCCCCAAAATAATGAAAAGTGAAATCCAAAATCGATTTCGGAAACTTTTTGGCAATCCAAAATTTCATTGTCACTAGTCAAACTTGTATGCAAGTTGCCTTTTAAAACTCGACTTTGACAAATCATTTTTTCAGAGACCAACCAAAACATCATTTTTGAGCCCCCAAAATAATGAAAAGTGAAATCCAAAATCGATTTCGGAAACTTTTTGGCAAACCAAAATTTCATTGTCACTAGTCAAACTTGTATGCAAGTTGCCTTTTAAAACTCGACTTTGACAAATCATTTTTTCAGAGACCAACCAAAACATCATTTTTAAGCCCCCAAAATAATGAAAAGTAAAATCCAAAATCGATTTCGGAAACTTTTTGGCAATCCAAAATTTCATTGTCACTAGTCAAACTTGTATGCAAGTTGCCTTTTAAAACTCGACTTTGACAAATCATTTTTTCAGAGACCAACCAAAACATCATTTTTGAGCCCCCAAAATAATGAAAAGTGAAATCCAAAATCGATTTCGGAAACTTTTTGGCAAACCAAAACTTCATTGTCACTAGTCAAACTTGTATGCAAGTTGCCTTTTAATACTCGACTTTGACAAATCATTTTTTCAGAGACCAACCAAAACATCATTTTTGAGCCCCCAAAATAATGAAAAGTGAAATCCAAAATCGATTTCGGAAACTTTTTGGCAAACCAAAATTTCATTGTCACTAGTCAAACTTGTATGCAAGTTGCCTTTTAAAACTCGACTTTGACAAATCATTTTTTCAGAGACCAACCAAAACATCATTTTTAAGCCCCCAAAATAATGAAAAGTAAAATCCAAAATCGATTTCGGAAACTTTTTGGCAATCCAAAATTTCATTGTCACTAGTCAAACTTGTATGCAAGTTGCCTTTTAATACTCGACTTTGACAAATCATTTTTTCAGAGACCAACCAAAACATCATTTTTGAGCCCCCAAAATAATGAAAAGTGAAATCCAAAATCGATTTCGGAAACTTTTTGGCAATCCAAAATTTCATTGTCACTAGTCAAACTTGTATGCAAGTTGCCTTTTAAAACTCGACTTTGACAAATCATTTTTTCAGAGACCAACCAAAACATCATTTTTGAGCCCCCAAAATAATGAAAAGTGAAATCCAAAATCGATTTCGGAAACTTTTTGGCAATCCAAAATTTCATTGTCACTAGTCAAACTTGTATGCAAGTTGCCTTTTAAAACTCGACTTTGACAAATCATTTTTTCAGAGACCAACCAAAACATCATTTTTGAGCCCACAAAATAATGAAAAGTGAAATCCAAAATCGATTTCGGAAACTTTTTGGCAAACCAAAATTTCATTGTCACTAGTCAAACTTGTATGCAAGTTGCCTTTTAAAACTCGACTTTGACAAATCATTTTTTCAGAGACCAACCAAACCATCATTTTTGAGCCCCCAAAATAATGAAAAGTTCGATCCAAAATCGATTTCGGAAACTTTTTGGCAAACCAAAACTTCATTGTCACTAGTCAAACTTGTATGCAAGTTGCCTTTTAATACTCGACTTTGACAAATCATTTTTTCAGAGACCAACCAAAACATCATTTTTGAGCCCCCAAAATAATGAAAAGTGAAATCCAAAATCGATTTCGGAAACTTTTTGGCAAACCAAAATTTCATTGTCACTAGTCAAACTTGTATGCAAGTTGCCTTTTAAAACTCGACTTTGACAAATCATTTTTTCAGAGACCAACCAAACCATCATTTTTGAGCCCCCAAAATAATGAAAAGTTCGATCCAAAATCGATTTCGGAAACTTTTTGGCAAACCAAAACTTCATTGTCACTAGTCAAACTTGTATGCAAGTTGCCTTTTAATACTCGACTTTGACAAATCATTTTTTCAGAGACCAACCAAAACATCATTTTTGAGCCCCCAAAATAATGAAAAGTGAAATCCAAAATCGATTTCGGAAACTTTTTGGCAAACCAAAATTTCATTGTCACTAGTCAAACTTGTATGCAAGTTGCCTTTTAAAACTCGACTTTGACAAATCATTTTTTCAGAGACCAACTAAACCATCATTTTTGAGCCCCCAAAATAATGAAAAGTTCGATCCAAAATCGATTTCGGAAACTTTTTGGCAAACCAAAACTTCATTGTCACTAGTCAAACTTGTATGCAAGTTGCCTTTTAATACTCGACTTTGACAAATCATTTTTTCAGAGACCAACCAAAACATCATTTTTGAGCCCCCAAAATAATGAAAAGTGAAATCCAAAATCGATTTCGGAAACTTTTTGGCAAACCAAAATTTCATTGTCACTAGTCAAACTTGTATGCAAGTTGCCTTTTAAAACTCGACTTTGACAAATCATTTTTTCAGAGACCAACCAAAACATCATTTTTAAGCCCCCAAAATAATGAAAAGTAAAATCCAAAATCGATTTCGGAAACTTTTTGGCAATCCAAAATTTCATTGTCACTAGTCAAACTTGTATGCAAGTTGCCTTTTAATACTCGACTTTGACAAATCATTTTTTCAGAGACCAACCAAAACATCATTTTTGAGCCCCCAAAATAATGAAAAGTTCGATCCAAAATCGATTTCGGAAACTTTTTGGCAAACCAAAACTTCATTGTCACTAGTCAAACTTGTATGCAAGTTGCCTTTTAATACTCGACTTTGACAAATCATTTTTTCAGAGACCAACCAAAACATCATTTTTAAGCCCCCAAAATAATGAAAAGTAAAATCCAAAATCGATTTCGGAAACTTTTTGGCAAT
This sequence comes from Anopheles marshallii, assembly GCF_943734725.1. Lineage (NCBI taxonomy): Eukaryota > Metazoa > Arthropoda > Insecta > Diptera > Culicidae > Anopheles > Anopheles marshallii. The sequence continues at coordinate 351,985 of NW_026525898.1, read as the reverse complement.
CCAAAATTTCATTGTCACTAGTCAAACTTGTATGCAAGTTGCCTTTTAATACTCGACTTTGACAAATCATTTTTTCAGAGACCAACCAAACCATCATTTTTGAGCCCCCAAAATAATGAAAAGTGAAATCCAAAATCGATTTCGGAAACTTTTTGGCAAACCAAAACTTCATTGTCACTAGTCAAACTTGTATGCAAGTTGCCTTTTAAAACTCGACTTTGACAAATCATTTTTTCAGAGACCAACCAAAACATCATTTTTAAGCCCCCAAAATAATGAAAAGTAAAATCCAAAATCGATTTCGGAAACTTTTTGGCAATCCAAAATTTCATTGTCACTAGTCAAACTTGTATGCAAGTTGCCTTTTAATACTCGACTTTGACAAATCATTTTTTCAGAGACCAACCAAAACATCATTTTTGAGCCCCCAAAATAATGAAAAGTGAAATCCAAAATCGATTTCGGAAACTTTTTGGCAAACCAAAATTTCATTGTCACTAGTCAAACTTGTATGCAAGTTGCCTTTTAAAACTCGACTTTGACAAATCATTTTTTCAGAGACCAACCAAAACATCATTTTTAAGCCCCCAAAATAATGAAAAGTAAAATCCAAAATCGATTTCGGAAACTTTTTGGCAATCCAAAATTTCATTGTCACTAGTCAAACTTGTATGCAAGTTGCCTTTTAATACTCGACTTTGACAAATCATTTTTTCAGAGACCAACCAAAACATCATTTTTGAGCCCCCAAAATAATGAAAAGTGAAATCCAAAATCGATTTCGGAAACTTTTTGGCAATCCAAAATTTCATTGTCACTAGTCAAACTTGTATGCAAGTTGCCTTTTAAAACTCGACTTTGACAAATCATTTTTTCAGAGACCAACCAAAACATCATTTTTGAGCCCCCAAAATAATGAAAAGTGAAATCCAAAATCGATTTCGGAAACTTTTTGGCAATCCAAAATTTCATTGTCACTAGTCAAACTTGTATGCAAGTTGCCTTTTAAAACTCGACTTTGACAAATCATTTTTTCAGAGACCAACCAAAACATCATTTTTGAGCCCCCAAAATAATGAAAAGTGAAATCCAAAATCGATTTCGGAAACTTTTTGGCAAACCAAAATTTCATTGTCACTAGTCAAACTTGTATGCAAGTTGCCTTTTAAAACTCGACTTTGACAAATCATTTTTTCAGAGACCAACCAAAACATCATTTTTGAGCCCCCAAAATAATTAAAAGTTCGATCCAAAATCGATTTCGGAAACTTTTTGGCAAACCAAAACTTCATTGTCACTAGTCAAACTTGTATGCAAGTTGCCTTTTAATACTCGACTTTGACAAATCATTTTTTCAGAGACCAACCAAAACATCATTTTTGAGCCCCCAAAATAATGAAAAGTGAAATCCAAAATCGATTTCGGAAACTTTTTGGCAAACCAAAATTTCATTGTCACTAGTCAAACTTGTATGCAAGTTGCCTTTTAAAACTCGACTTTGACAAATCATTTTTTCAGAGACCAACCAAACCATCATTTTTGAGCCCCCAAAATAATGAAAAGTTCGATCCAAAATCGATTTCGGAAACTTTTTGGCAAACCAAAACTTCATTGTCACTAGTCAAACTTGTATGCAAGTTGCCTTTTAATACTCGACTTTGACAAATCATTTTTTCAGAGACCAACCAAAACATCATTTTTGAGCCCCCAAAATAATGAAAAGTGAAATCCAAAATCGATTTCGGAAACTTTTTGGCAAACCAAAATTTCATTGTCACTAGTCAAACTTGTATGCAAGTTGCCTTTTAAAACTCGACTTTGACAAATCATTTTTTCAGAGACCAACCAAAACATCATTTTTGAGCCCCCAAAATAATGAAAAGTTCGATCCAAAATCGATTTCGGAAACTTTTTGGCAAACCAAAATTTCATTGTCACTAGTCAAACTTGTATGCAAGTTGCCTTTTCAAACTCGACTTTGACAAATCATTTTTTCAGAGACCAACCAAAACATCATTTTTGAGCCCCCAAAATAATGAAAAGTGAAATCCAAAATCCATTTCGGAAACTTATTGGCAAACCAAAACTTCATTGTCACTAGTCAAACTTGTATGCAAGTTGCCTTTTAATACTCGACTTTGACAAATCATTTTTTCAGAGACCAACCAAAACATCATTTTTAAGCCCCCAAAATAATGAAAAGTAAAATCCAAAATCGATTTCGGAAACTTTTTGGCAAACCAAAATTTCATTGTCACTAGTCAAACTTGTATGCAAGTTGCCTTTTAAAACTCGACTTTGACAAATCATTTTTTCAGAGACCAACCAAAACATCATTTTTGAGCCCCCAAAATAATGAAAAGTTCGATCCAAAATCGATTTCGGAAACTTTTTGGCAAACCAAAACTTCATTGTCACTAGTCAAACTTGTATGCAAGTTGCCTTTTAATACTCGACTTTGACAAATCATTTTTTCAGAGACCAACCAAAACATCATTTTTGAGCCCCCAAAATAATGAAAAGTGAAATCCAAAATCGATTTCGGAAACTTTTTGGCAATCCAAAATTTCATTGTCACTAGTCAAACTTGTATGCAAGTTGCCTTTTAAAACTCGACTTTGACAAATCATTTTTTCAGAGACCAACTAAACCATCATTTTTGAGCCCCCAAAATAATGAAAAGTTCGATCCAAAATCGATTTCGGAAACTTTTTGGCAAACCAAAACTTCATTGTCACTAGTCAAACTTGTATGCAAGTTGCCTTTTAAAACTCGACTTTGACAAATCATTTTTTCAGAGACCAACCAAAACATCATTTTTGAGCCCCCAAAATAATGAAAAGTGAAATCCAAAATCGATTTCGGAAACTTTTTGGCAAACCAAAATTTCATTGTCACTAGTCAAACTTGTATGCAAGTTGCCTTTTAAAACTCGACTTTGACAAATCATTTTTTCAGAGACCAACTAAACCATCATTTTTGAGCCCCCAAAATAATGAAAAGTTCGATCCAAAATCGATTTCGGAAACTTTTTGGCAAACCAAAACTTCATTGTCACTAGTCAAACTTGTATGCAAGTTGCCTTTTAATACTCGACTTTGACAAATCATTTTTTCAGAGACCAACCAAAACATCATTTTTGAGCCCCCAAAATAATGAAAAGTGAAATCCAAAATCGATTTCGGAAACTTTTTGGCAAACCAAAATTTCATTGTCACTAGTCAAACTTGTATGCAAGTTGCCTTTTAAAACTCGACTTTGACAAATCATTTTTTCAGAGACCAACCAAAACATCATTTTTAAGCCCCCAAAATAATGAAAAGTAAAATCCAAAATCGATTTCGGAAACTTTTTGGCAATCCAAAATTTCATTGTCACTAGTCAAACTTGTATGCAAGTTGCCTTTTAATACTCGACTTTGACAAATCATTTTTTCAGAGACCAACCAAAACATCATTTTTGAGCCCCCAAAATAATGAAAAGTTCGATCCAAAATCGATTTCGGAAACTTTTTGGCAAACCAAAACTTCATTGTCACTAGTCAAACTTGTATGCAAGTTGCCTTTTAATACTCGACTTTGACAAATCATTTTTTCAGAGACCAACCAAAACATCATTTTTAAGCCCCCAAAATAATGAAAAGTAAAATCCAAAATCGATTTCGGAAACTTTTTGGCAATCCAAAATTTCATTGTCACTAGTCAAACTTGTATGCAAGTTGCCTTTTAATACTCGACTTTGACAAATCATTTTTTCAGAGACCAACCAAACCATCATTTTTGAGCCCCCAAAATAATGAAAAGTGAAATCCAAAATCGATTTCGGAAACTTTTTGGCAAACCAAAACTTCATTGTCACTAGTCAAACTTGTATGCAAGTTGCCTTTTAATACTCGACTTTGACAAATCATTTTTTCAGAGACCAACCAAAACATCATTTTTAAGCCCCCAAAATAATGAAAAGTAAAATCCAAAATCGATTTCGGAAACTTTTTGGCAATCCAAAATTTCATTGTCACTAGTCAAACTTGTATGCAAGTTGCCTTTTAATACTCGACTTTGACAAATCATTTTTTCAGAGACCAACCAAAACATCATTTTTGAGCCCCCAAAATAATGAAAAGTGAAATCCAAAATCGATTTCGGAAACTTTTTGGCAAACCAAAATTTCATTGTCACTAGTCAAACTTGTATGCAAGTTGCCTTTTAAAACTCGACTTTGACAAATCATTTTTTCAGAGACCAACCAAAACATCATTTTTAAGCCCCCAAAATAATGAAAAGTAAAATCCAAAATCGATTTCGGAAACTTTTTGGCAATCCAAAATTTCATTGTCACTAGTCAAACTTGTATGCAAGTTGCCTTTTAATACTCGACTTTGACAAATCATTTTTTCAGAGACCAACCAAAACATCATTTTTGAGCCCCCAAAATAATGAAAAGTGAAATCCAAAATCGATTTCGGAAACTTTTTGGCAATCCAAAATTTCATTGTCACTAGTCAAACTTGTATGCAAGTTGCCTTTTAAAACTCGACTTTGACAAATCATTTTTTCAGAGACCAACCAAAACATCATTTTTGAGCCCCCAAAATAATGAAAAGTGAAATCCAAAATCGATTTCGGAAACTTTTTGGCAATCCAAAATTTCATTGTCACTAGTCAAACTTGTATGCAAGTTGCCTTTTAAAACTCGACTTTGACAAATCATTTTTTCAGAGACCAACCAAAACATCATTTTTGAGCCCCCAAAATAATGAAAAGTGAAATCCAAAATCGATTTCGGAAACTTTTTGGCAAACCAAAATTTCATTGTCACTAGTCAAACTTGTATGCAAGTTGCCTTTTAAAACTCGACTTTGACAAATCATTTTTTCAGAGACCAACCAAAACATCATTTTTGAGCCCCCAAAATAATGAAAAGTTCGATCCAAAATCGATTTCGGAAACTTTTTGGCAAACCAAAACTTCATTGTCACTAGTCAAACTTGTATGCAAGTTGCCTTTTAATACTCGACTTTGACAAATCATTTTTTCAGAGACCAACCAAAACATCATTTTTGAGCCCCCAAAATAATGAAAAGTGAAATCCAAAATCGATTTCGGAAACTTTTTGGCAAACCAAAATTTCATTGTCACTAGTCAAACTTGTATGCAAGTTGCCTTTTAAAACTCGACTTTGACAAATCATTTTTTCAGAGACCAACCAAACCATCATTTTTGAGCCCCCAAAATAATGAAAAGTTCGATCCAAAATCGATTTCGGAAACTTTTTGGCAAACCAAAACTTCATTGTCACTAGTCAAACTTGTATGCAAGTTGCCTTTTAATACTCGACTTTGACAAATCATTTTTTCAGAGACCAACCAAAACATCATTTTTGAGCCCCCAAAATAATGAAAAGTGAAATCCAAAATCGATTTCGGAAACTTTTTGGCAAACCAAAATTTCATTGTCACTAGTCAAACTTGTATGCAAGTTGCCTTTTAAAACTCGACTTTGACAAATCATTTTTTCAGAGACCAACCAAACCATCATTTTTGAGCCCCCAAAATAATGAAAAGTTCGATCCAAAATCGATTTCGGAAACTTTTTGGCAAACCAAAATTTCATTGTCACTAGTCAAACTTGTATGCAAGTTGCCTTTTCAAACTAGACTTTGACAAATCATTTTTTCAGAGACCAACCAAAACATCATTTTTGAGCCCCCAAAATAATGAAAAGTGAAATCCAAAATCCATTTCGGAAACTTATTGGCAAAACAAAATTTCATTGTCACTAGTCAAACTTGTATGCAAGTTGCCTTTTAAAACTCGACTTTGACAAATCATTTTTTCAGAGACCCACCAAAACATCATTTTTGAGCCCCCAAAATAATGAAAAATAAAATCCAAAATCGATTTCGGAAACTTTTTGGCAAACCAAAATTTCATTGTCACTAGTCAAACTTGTATGCAAGTTGCCTTTTAAAACTCGACTTTGACAAATCATTTTTTCAGAGACCCACCAAAACATCATTTTTGAGCCCACAAAATAATGAAAAGTGAAATCCAAAATCGATTTCGGAAACTTTTTGGCAATCCAAAATTTCATTGCCACTAGTCAAAGTAGTATGCAAGTTGCCTTTTAAAACTCGACTTTGACAAATCATTTTTTCAGAGACCAACCAAAACATCATTTTTAAGCCCCCAAAATAATGAAAAGTGAAATCCAAAGTCGATTTCGGAAACTTTTTGGCAAACCAAAATTTCATTGTCACTAGTCAAACTTGTATGCAAGTTGCCTTTTAAAACTCGACTTTGACAAATCATTTTTTCAGAGACCCACCAAAACATCATTTTTGAGCCCACAAAATAATGAAAAGTGAAATCCAAAATCGATTTCGGAAACTTTTTGGCAATCCAAAATTTCATTGCCACTAGTCAAACTTGTATGCAAGTTGCCTTTTCAAACTCGACTTTGACAAATCATTTTTTCAGAGACCCACCAAAACATCATTTTTGAGCCCACAAAATAATGAAAAGTGAAATCCAAAATCGATTTCGGAAACTTTTTGGCAATCCAAAATTTCATTGCCACTAGTCAAAGTAGTATGCAAGTTGCCTTTTAAAACTCGACTTTGACAAATCATTTTTTCAGAGACCCACCAAAACATCATTTTTGAGCCCCCAAAATAATGAAAAATAAAATCCAAAATCGATTTCGGAAACTTTTTGGCAAACCAAAATTTCATTGTCACTAGTCAAACTTGTATGCAAGTTGCCTTTTAAAACTCGACTTTGACAAATCATTTTTTCAGAGACCCACCAAAACATCATTTTTGAGCCCACAAAATAATGAAAAGTGAAATCCAAAATCGATTTCGGAAACTTTTTGGCAATCCAAAATTTCATTGCCACTAGTCAAACTTGTATGCAAGTTGCCTTTTCAAACTCGACTTTGACAAATCATTTTTTCAGAGACCCACCAAAACATCATTTTTGAGCCCCCAAAATAATGAAAAGTGAAATCCAAAGTCGATTTCGGAAACTTTTTGGCAAACCAAAATTTCATTGTCACTAGTCAAACTTGTATGCAAGTTGCCTTTTAAAACTCGACTTTGACAAATCATTTTTTCAGAGACCAACCAAAACATCATTTTTAAGCCCCCAAAATAATGAAAAGTGAAATCCAAAGCCGATTTCGGAAACTTTTTGGCAAACCAAAATTTTATTGTCACTAGTCAAACTTGTATGCAAGTTGCCTTTTAAAACTCCACTTTGACAAATCATTTTTTCAGAGACCAACCAAAACATCATTTTTGAGCCCCCAAAATAATGAAAAGTGAAATCCAAAATCCATTTCGGAAACTTATTGGCAAAACAAAATTTCATTGTCACTAGTCAAACTTGTATGCAAGTTACCTTTTAAAACTCGACTTTGACAATTCATTTTTTCAGAGACCAACCAAAACATCATTTTTGAGCCCCCGAAATAATGAAAAGGGAAATCCAAAATCGATTTCGGAAACTTTTTGGCAATCCAAAATCTCATTGTCACTAGTCAAACTTGTATGCAAGTTGCCTTTTAAAACTCGACTTTGACAAATCATTTTTTCAGAGACCAACCAAAACATCATTTTGAACCCCCAAAATAATGAAAAGTGAAATCCAAAATCCATTTCGGAAACTTATTGGCAAAACAAAATTTCATTGTCACTAGTCAAACTTGTATGCAAGTTGCCTTTTAAAACTCGACTTTGACAAATCATTTTTTCAGAGACCAACCAAAACATCATTTTTGAGCCCCCAAAATAATGAAAAGTGAAATCCAAAATCCATTTCGGAAACTTATTGGCAAAACAAAATTTCATTGTCACTAGTCAAACTTGTATGCAAGTTGCCTTTTAAAACTCGACTTTGACAAATCATTTTTTCAGAGACCCACCAAAACATCATTTTTGAGCCCCCAAAATAATGAAAAATAAAATCCAAAATCGATTTCGGAAACTTTTTGGCAAACCAAAATTTCATTGTCACTAGTCAAACTTGTATGCAAGTTGCCTTTTCAAACTCGACTTTGACAAATCATTTTTTCAGAGACCCACCAAAACATCATTTTTAAGCCCCCAAAATAATGAAAAGTTCCATCCAAAATCGATTTCGGAAACTTTTTGGCAAACCAAAATTTCGTTGTCACTAGTCAAACTTGTATGCAAGTTGCCTTTTAAAACTCGACTTTGACAAATCATTTTTTCAGAGACCAACCAAAACATCATTTTTGAGCCCCCAAAATAATGAAAAGTGAAATCCAAAATCGATTTCGGAAACTTTTTGGCAATCCAAAATTTCATTGTCACTAGTCAAACTTGTATGCAAGTTGCCTTTTAAAACTCGACTTTGACAAATCATTTTTTCAGAGACCCACCAAAACATCATTTTTGAGCCCACAAAATAATGAAAAGTGAAATCCAAAATCGATTTCGGAAACTTTTTGGCAATCCAAAATTTCATTGCCACTAGTCAAAGTAGTATGCAAGTTGCCTTTTAAAACTCGACTTTGACAAATCATTTTTTCAGAGACCAACCAAACATCATTTTTGAGCCCCCAAAATAATGAAAAGTGAAATCCAAAGTCGATTTCGGAAACTTTTTGGCAAACCAAAATTTCATTGTCACTAGTCAAACTTGTATGCAAGTTGCCTTTTAAAACTCGACTTTGACAAATCATTTTTTCAGAGACCAACCAAAACATCATTTTTAAGCCCCCAAAATAATGAAAAGTGAAATCCAAAATCGATTTCGAAAACTTTTTAGCAATCCAAAATTTCATTGTCACTAGTCAAACTTGTATGCAAGTTGCCTGTTAAAACTCGACTTTGACAAATTATTTTTTCAGAGACCAACCAAAACATCATTTTTAAGCCCCCAAAATAATGAAAAGTGAAATCCAAAATCGATTTCGGAAACTTTTTGGCAAACCAAAACTTCATTGTCACTAGTCAAACTTGTACGCAAGTTGCCTTTTAAAACTCGACTTTGACAAATCATTTTTTCAGAGACCAACCAAACCATCATTTTTAAGCCCCCAAAATAATGAAAAGTGAAATCCAAAGCCGATTTCGGAAACTTTTTGGCAAACCAAAATTTTATTGTCACTAGTCAAACTTGTATGCAAGTTGCCTTTTAAAACTCGACTTTGACAAATCATTTTTTCAGAGACCAACCAAAACATCATTTTTAAGCCCCCAAAATAATGAAAAGTGAAATCCAAAATCGATTTCGAAAACTTTTTAGCAATCCAAAATTTCATTGTCACTAGTCAAACTTGTATGCAAGTTGCCTGTTAAAACTCGACTTTGACAAATTATTTTTTCAGAGACCAACCAAAACATCATTTTTAAGCCCCCAAAATAATGAAAAGTGAAATCCAAAATCGATTTCGGAAACTTTTTGGCAAACCAAAACTTCATTGTCACTAGTCAAACTTGTACGCAAGTTGCCTTTTAAAACTCGACTTTGACAAATCATTTTTTCAGAGACCAACCAAACCATCATTTTTAAGCCCCCAAAATAATGAAAAGTGAAATCCAAAGCCGATTTCGGAAACTTTTTGGCAAACCAAAATTTTATTGTCACTAGTCAAACTTGTATGCAAGTTGCCTTTTAAAACTCGACTTTGACAAATCATTTTTTCAGAGACCAACCAAAACATCATTTTTGAGCCCCCAAAATAATGAAAAGTGAAATCCAAAATCCATTTCGGAAACTTATTGGCAAAACAAAATTTCATTGTCACTAGTCAAACTTGTATGCAAGTTACCTTTTAAAACTCGACTTTGACAATTCATTTTTTCAGAGACCAACCAAAACATCATTTTTGAGCCCCCAAAATAATGAAAAGGGAAATCCAAAATCGATTTCGGAAACTTTTTGGCAAACCAAAATTTCATTGTCACTAGTCAAACTTGTATGCAAATTGCCTTTTAAAACTCGACTTTGACAAATCATTTTTTTAGAGACCAACCAAAACATCATTTTTGAGCCCCCAAAATAATGAAAAGTGAAATCCAAAATCCATTTCGGAAACTTATTGGCAAAACAAAATTTCATTGTCACTAGTCAAACTTGTATGCAAGCTGCCTTTTAAAACTCGACTTTGACAAATCATTTTTTCAGAGACCAACCAAAACATCATTTTTGAGCCCCCAAAATAATGAAAAATTCGATCCAAAACCGATTTCGGAAACTTTTTGGCAATCCAAAATTTCATTGTCACTAGTCAAACTTGTATGCAAGTTGCCTTTTAAAACTCGACTTTGACAAATCATTTTTTCAGAGACCAACCAAAACATCATTTTCGAGCCCCCAAAGTAATGAAAAATGCAATCCAAAATCGATTTCGGAAACTTTTTGGCAAACCAAAACTTCATTGTCACTAGTCAAACTTGTATGCAAGTTGCCTTTTAAAACTCGATTTTGACAAATCATTTTTTTAAAGACCAACCAAAACATCATTTTTGAGCCCCCAAAATAATGAAAAGTTCGATCCAAAATCGATTTCGGAAACTTTTTGGCAAACCAAAATTTCAATGTAACTAGTCAAACTTGTATGCAAGTTGCCTTTTAAAACTCGACTTTGACAAATCATTTTTTCAGAGACCAACCAAAACATCATTTTGAACCTCCAAAATAATGAAAAGTGAAATCCAAAATCCATTTCGGAAACTTATTGGCAAAACAAAATTTCATTGTCACTAGTCAAACTTGTATGCAAGTTGCCTTTTAAAACTCGACTTTGACAAATCATTTTTTCAGAGACCAACCAAAACATCATTTTTGAGCCCCCAAAATAATGAAAAGTGAAATCCAAAATCCATTTCGGAAACTTATTGGCAAAACAAAATTTCATTGTCACTAGTCAAACTTGTATGCAAGTTGCCTTTTAAAACTCGACTTTAACAAATCATTTTTTCAGAGACCCACCAAAACATCATTTTTGAGCCCCCAAAATAATGAAAAATAAAATCCAAAATCGATTTCGGAAACTTTTTGGCAAACCAAAATTTCATTGTCACTAGTCAAACTTGTATGCAAGTTGCCTTTTCAAACTCGACTTTGACAAATCATTTTTTCAGAGACCCACCAAAACATCATTTTTGAGCCCACAAAATAATGAAAAGTGAAATCCAAAATCGATTTCGGAAACTTTTTGGCAATCCAAAATTTCATTGCCACTAGTCAAAGTAGTATGCAAGTTGCCTTTTAAAACTCGACTTTGACAAATCATTTTTTCAGAGACCCACCAAAACATCATTTTTGAGCCCACAAAATAATGAAAAGTGAAATCCAAAATCGATTTCGGAAACTTTTTGGCAAACCAAAATTTCATTGCCACTAGTCAAACTTGTATGCAAGTTGCCTTTTCAAACTCGACTTTGACAAATCATTTTTTCAGAGACCCACCAAAACATCATTTTTGAGCCCCCAAAATAATGAAAAGTGAAATCCAAAGTCGATTTCGGAAACTTTTTGGCAAACCAAAATTTCATTGCCACTAGTCAAACTTGTATGCAAGTTGCCTTTTCAAACTCGACTTTGACAAATCATTTTTTCAGAGACCCACCAAAACATCATTTTTGAGCCCCCAAAATAATGAAAAGTGAAATCCAAAATCGATTTCGGAAACTTTTTGGCAAACCAAAATTTCATTGTCACTAGTCAAACTTGTATGCAAGTTGCCTTTTCAAACTCGACTTTGACAAATCATTTTTTCAGAGACCCACCAAAACATCATTTTTGAGCCCACAAAATAATGAAAAGTGAAATCCAAAATCGATTTCGGAAACTTTTTGGCAATCCAAAATTTCATTGCCACTAGTCAAAGTAGTATGCAAGTTGCCTTTTAAAACTCGACTTTGACAAATCATTTTTTCAGAGACCAACCAAAACATCATTTTGAACCTCCAAAATAATGAAAAGTGAAATCCAAAATCGATTTCGGAAACTTATTGGCAAAACAAAATTTCATTGCCACTAGTCAAACTTGTATGCAAGTTGCCTTTTCAAACTCGACTTTGACAAATCATTTTTTCAGAGACCCACCAAAACATCATTTTTGAGCCCCCAAAATAATGAAAAGTGAAATCCAAAGTCGATTTCGGAAACTTTTTGGCAAACCAAAATTTCATTGCCACTAGTCAAACTTGTATGCAAGTTGCCTTTTCAAACTCGACTTTGACAAATCATTTTTTCAGAGACCCACCAAAACATCATTTTTGAGCCCCCAAAATAATGAAAAGTGAAATCCAAAGTCGATTTCGGAAACTTTTTGGCAAACCAAAATTTCATTGTCACTAGTCAAACTTGTATGCAAGTTGCCTTTTAAAACTCGACTTTGACAAATCATTTTTTCAGAGACCAACCAAAACATCATTTTTAAGCCCCCAAAATAATGAAAAGTGAAATCCAAAGCCGATTTCGGAAACTTTTTGGCAAACCAAAATTTCATTGTCACTAGTCAAACTTGTATGCAAGTTGCCTTTTACAATTCGACTTTGACAAATCAGTTTTTCAGAGACCAACCAAAACATAATTTTTAAGCCCCCAAAATAATGAAAAGTGAAATCCAAAATCCATTTCGGAAACTTATTGGCAAAACAAAATTTCATTGTCACTAGTCAAACTTGTATGCAAGTTGCCTTTTAAAACTCGACTTTGACAAATCATTTTTTCAGAGACCAACCAAAACATCATTTTTGAGCCCCCAAAATAATGAAAAGTGAAATCCAAAATCCATTTCGGAAACTTATTGGCAAAACAAAATTTCATTGTCACTAGTCAAACTTGTATGCAAGTTGCCTTTTAAAACTCGACTTTGACAAATCATTTTTTCAGAGACCCACCAAAACATCATTTTTGAGCCCCCAAAATAATGAAAAATAAAATCCAAAATCGATTTCGGAAACTTTTTGGCAAACCAAAATTTCATTGTCACTAGTCAAACTTGTATGCAAGTTGCCTTTTCAAACTCGACTTTGACAAATCATTTTTTCAGAGACCCACCAAAACATCATTTTTAAGCCCCCAAAATAATGAAAAGTTCCATCCAAAATCGATTTCGGAAACTTTTTGGCAAACCAAAATTTCGTTGTCACTAGTCAAACTTGTATGCAAGTTGCCTTTTAAAACTCGACTTTGACAAATCATTTTTTCAGAGACCAACCAAAACATCATTTTTGAGCCCCCAAAATAATGAAAAGTGAAATCCAAAATCGATTTCGGAAACTTTTTGGCAATCCAAAATTTCATTGTCACTAGTCAAACTTGTATGCAAGTT